>NW_026646287.1:0-300000 GCF_949987535.1 Balaenoptera acutorostrata
CCTCTCTAAGTGATATCTTATGATAAGTGTCTTTTTCTGTGTGACTTATTTCACTTAGAATCGTCGTACCTAAATCCACTCATCGTGCTGCTACTAGCCTTATGACGTTGATTTCATGGCTGAGTGATATTCCATTGTACATGAGGACCACAACTTCTTTATCCATTTTTCTCTTCCCTAGGATATTTAAGGTGTAATGAAGTGGGGGTTCTTGTCCACAAGGCAGCCCTAAACTTTGGGGTGCCTGTGTCTTGCTGATTTTTAGTTTTCCCAATTTATACGGCCATGAGTGGAAGTGCCCTATGCTCTCCAAGCTGTGTTTTTTAGATGTTTCAGAACACACCGTACACTTCTCCAGAGTGGCTGTTGGCAATTTACATCCCACCCATCAGCGTAGCAACGCTCCCATTTCTCCATGGCCGGTCCTGCATTTCTGGTTTGGACACTTTTTTCCGCATGGCCCTTTTGCCCGCTGGGAAGCGAGACTTCTTTGGAGCGCTGATTGGCCTTTCCAGGTTGCTTGGTTGGCCAACAAGGGCGTATGCGTTTTTTCCTGAATATATTCAGGAAAAAACGCATACGCCCTTTTTGGCCAAGGGCATCATTGTCCACGTTTTGCCGCTTTTCATGTGCTTTCAAGGCGATTCGAATCTACCTCCTGAAATCTGTTTCCTGCAATTCTGCCTTGCTTTCAAAGCCTCTTCCTTGCCTTCCCTTAATATATTTGTGGACGAGAGGTATCATTTAAAACTCTGCAGGTTTGTGAATTGCAGTGCCCCTGAGCTCCATTTTTCAACTCGCTTTTTTGGGAGCTGGCCGCAAAAGCGCAGGATTGCTTCAGGCCCTCTTCTGGTTCTGGGGGGCAGGCTGAGCTTGTGCTTAATTCTTCTTCCTGATGGGAAAATAGAGTGACCTGTGCCTGTCCCAACACCTAGAGCTAGTCTCTCATTGGTTCCCCCTCTTCCCGTTCATCCTCAGGACAAATTGCAACCTGTACGGAACAGGAGGTTAAAGGTGCTGATTCTCCAAGGAGGGAGATGGCTAGTAAATCGGCTGGAATGGCGAACCCGAGCAAAGGAGATGAGAAATGAGGTGCGTTTTAGAAACCTTTCCCGATCACACCGTGTACCATCTTCTGGGTTTCTCATGCCTGTTTTCGACGTAGGAAGATGCCCTTGAACCTGGAGATTTGGGACCCATGGGATGGGTACCATGCAGTATTACTTGAAAGGGTCTGCGTTGGCTCACCCAACCTCACCGAACCGCTCAGCCCCAAGAGTGTCCACCCTTATGTCTCAATCAGCTGTGGGTCTAGATATGGTCAATCCAGGTTGCATCACAGCCCCTGAACGAATTTTGTAAGAATTTCTCTCTCTTTCACTGTCTTTGTTTCACGGGTTTTGAAAAGTAATTTATTTTTATAATGGGGCTTAGCTGCTTTTCACGGCTGTGTTTATGCCGCTTTACACCCCCTCTACTCACTTACAGAGAGATTTCAATAGATAGGTTTGAAGATTCTTACTAGTCAGATATATTCTTGTGCGGTGAATAGGGGGTGTTGAGTCCAGTTCACTGAGCAAGGAATAGGTCTTGTCACTTACATATTGGGTTTATGGAATGGTATCTGAGCTAATTTGAAACCCTTGTTTTATGCATCACCCCACCTCACCTTTCCCGTTCAGCAGCCATAGTGTGTTTCCTAAACGTGGGACTCTGTTCTGTTTTGCAATTCAGTTCAAGTGTAGCGGTTTTTACATTCCCTCTCTAAGTGATATCTTATGATAAGTGTCTTTTTCTGTGTGACTTATTTCACTTAGAATCGTCGTACCTAAATCCACTCATCGTGCTGCTACTAGCCTTATGACGTTGATTTCATGGCTGAGTGATATTCCATTGTACATGAGGACCACAACTTCTTTATCCATTTTTCTCTTCCCTAGGATATTTAAGGTGTAATGAAGTGGGGGTTCTTGTCCACAGAGCAGCCCTAAACTTTGGGGTGCCTGTGTCTTGCTGATTTTTAGTTTTCCCAATTTATACGGCCATGAGTGGAAGTGCCCTATGCTCTCCAAGCTGTGTTTTTTAGATGTTTCAGAACACACCGTACACTTCTCCAGAGTGGCTGTGGGCAATTTACATCCCACCCATCAGCGTAGCAAGGCTCCCATTTCTCCATGGCCGGTCCTTCATTTCTGGTTTAGACACTTTTTTCCGCATGGCCCTTTTGCCCGCTGGGAAGCGAGACTTCTTTGGAGCGCTGATTGGCCTTTCCAGGTTGCTTGGTTGGCCAAAAAGGGCGTATGCGTTTTTTCCTGAATATATTCAGGAAAAAACGCATACGCCCTTTTTGGCCAAGGGCATCATTGTCCACGTTTTGCCGCTTTTCATGTGCTTTCAAGGCGATTCGAATCTACCTCCTGAAATCTGTTTCCTGCAATTCTGCCTTGCTTTCAAAGCCTCTTCGTTGCCTTCCCTTAATATATTTGTGGACGAGAGGTATCATTTAAAACTCTGCAGGTTTGTGAATTGCAGTGCCCCTGAGCTCCATTTTTCAACTCGCTTTTTTGGGAGCTGGCCGCAAAAGCGCAGGATTGCTTCAGGCCCTCTTCTGGTTCTGGGGGGCAGGCTGAGCTTGTGCTTAATTCTTCTTCCTGATGGGAAAATAGAGTGACCTGTGCCTGTCCCAACACCTAGAGCTAGTCTCTCATTGGTTCCCCCTCTTCCCCTTCATCCTCAGGACAAATTGCAACCTGTACGGAACAGGAGGTTAAAGGTGCTGATTCTCCAAGGAGGGAGATGGCTAGTAAATCGGCTGGAATGGCGAACCCGAGCAAAGGAGATGAGAAATGAGGTGCGTTTTAGAAACCTTTCCCGATCACACGGTGTACCATCTTCTGGGTTTCTCATGCCTGTTTTCGACGTAGGAAGATGCCCTTGAACCTGGAGATTTGGGACCCATGGGATGGGTACCATGCAGTATTACTTGAAAGGGTCTGCGTTGGCTCACCCAACCTCACCGAACCTCTCAGCCCCAAGAGTGTCCACCCTTATGTCTCAATCAGCTGTGGGTCTAGATATGGTCAATCCAGGTTGCATCACAGCCCCTGAACGAATTTTGTAAGAATTTCTCTCTCTTTCACTGTCTTTGTTTCACGGGTTTTGAAAAGTAATTTATTTTTATAATGGGGTTTAGCTGCTTTTCACGGCTGTGTTTATGCCGCTTTACACCCCCTTGACTCACTTACGGAGAGATATCAATACATAGGTTTGAAGATTCTTACTAGTCAGATATATTCTTGTGCGGTGAATAGGGGGTGTTGAGTCCAGTTCACTGAAAAAGGAATAGGTCTTGTCTCTTACATATTGGGTTTATGGAATGGTATCGGAGCTAATTTGAAACCCTTGTTTTATGCATCACCCCACCTCACCTTTCCCGTTCAGCAGCCATAGTGTGTTTCCTAAACGTGGGACTCTGTTCTGTTTTGCAATTCAGTTCAAGTGTAGCGGTTTTTACATTCCCTCTCTAAGTGATATCTTATGATAAGTGTCTTTTTCTGTGTGACTTATTTCACTTAGAATCGTCGTACCTAAATCCACTCATCGTGCTGCTACTAGCCTTATGACGTTGATTTCATGGCTGAGTGATATTCCATTGTACATGAGGACCACAACTTCTTTATCCATTTTTCTCTTCCCTAGGATATTTAAGGTGTAATGAAGTGGGGGTTCTTGTCCACAGAGCAGCCCTAAACTTTGGGGTGCCTGTGTCTTGCTGATTTTTAGTTTTCCCAATTTATACGGCCATGAGTGGAAGTGCCCTATGCTCTCCAAGCTGTGTTTTTTAGATGTTTCAGAACACACCGTACACTTCTCCAGAGTGGCTGTGGGCAATTTACATCCCACCCATCAGCGTAGCAAGGCTCCCATTTCTCCATGGCCGGTCCTGCATTTCTGGTTTGGACACTTTTTTCCGCATGGCCCTTTTGCCCGCTGGGAAGCGAGACTTCTTTGGAGCGCTGATTGGCCTTTCCAGGTTGCTTGGTTGGCCAAAAAGGGCGTATGCGTTTTTTCCTGAATATATTCAGGAAAAAACGCATACGCCCTTTTTGGCCAAGGGCATCATTGTCCACGTTTTGCCGCTTTTCATGTGCTTTCAAGGCGATTCGAATCTACCTCCTGAAATCTGTTTCCTGCAATTCTGCCTTGCTTTCAAAGCCTCTTCGTTGCCTTCCCTTAATATATTTGTGGACGAGAGGTATCATTTAAAACTCTGCAGGTTTGTGAATTGCAGTGCCCCTGAGCTCCATTTTTCAACTCGCTTTTTTGGGAGCTGGCCGCCAAAGCGCAGGATTGCTTCAGGCCCTCTTCTGGTTCTGGGGGGCAGGCTGAGCTTGTGCTTAATTCTTCTTCCTGATGGGAAAATAGAGTGACCTGTGCCTGTCCCAACACCTAGAGCTAGTCTCTCATTGGTTCCCCCTCTTCCCCTTCATCCTCAGAACAAATTGCAACCTGTACGGAACAGGAGGTTAAAGGTGCTGATTCTCCAAGGAGGGAGATGGCTAGTAAATCGGCTGGAATGGCGAACCCGAGCAAAGGAGATGAGAAATGAGGTGCGTTTTAGAAACCTTTCCCGATCACACGGTGTACCATCTTCTGGGTTTCTCATGCCTGTTTTCGACGTAGGAAGATGCCCTAGAACCTGGAGATTTGGGACCCATGGGATGGGTACCATGCAGTATTACTTGAAAGGGTCTGCGTTGGCTCACCCAACCTCACCGAACCTCTCAGCCCCAAGAGTGTCCACCCTTATGTCTCAATCAGCTGTGGGTCTAGATATGGTCAATCCAGGTTGCATCACAGCCCCTGAACGAATTTTGTAAGAATTTCTCTCTCTTTCACTGTCTTTGTTTCACGGGTTTTGAAAAGTAATTTATTTTTATAATGGGGTTTAGCTGCTTTTCACGGCTGTGTTTATGCCGCTTTACACCCCCTTGACTCACTTACAGAGAGATATCAATACATAGGTTTGAAGATTCTTACTAGTCAGATATATTCTTGTGCGGTGAATAGGGGGTGTTGAGTCCAGTTCACTGAAAAAGGAATAGGTCTTGTCTCTTACATATTGGGTTTATGGAACGGTATCTGAGCTAATTTGAAACCCTTGTTTTATGCATCACCCCACCTCACCTTTCCCGTTCAGCAGCCATAGTGTGTTTCCTAAACGTGGGACTCTGTTCTGTTTTGCAATTCAGTTCAAGTGTAGCGGTTTTTACATTCCCTCTAGAAGTGATATCTTATGATAAGTGTCTTTTTCTGTGTGACTTATTTCACTTAGAATCGTCGTACCTAAATCCACTCATCGTGCTGCTACTAGCCTTATGACGTTGATTTCATGGCTGAGTGATATTCCATTGTACATGAGGACCACAACTTCTTTATCCATTTTTCTCTTTCCTAGGATATTTAAGGTGTAATGAAGTGGGGGTTCTTGTCCACAGAGCAGCCCTAAACTTTGGGGTGCCTGTGTCTTGCTGATTTTTAGTTTTCCCAATTTATACGGCCATGAGTGGAAGTGCCCTATGCTCTCCAAGCTGTGTTTTTTAGATGTTTCAGAACACACCGTACACTTCTCCAGAGTGGCTGTTGGCAATTTACATCCCACCCATCAGCGTAGCAAGGCTCCCATTTCTCCATGGCCGGTCCTGCATTTCTGGTTTGGACACTTTTTTCCGCATGGCCCTTTTGCCCGCTGGGAAGCGAGACTTCTTTGGAGCGCTGATTGGCCTTTCCAGGTTGCTTGGTTGGCCAAAAAGGGCGTATGCGTTTTTTCCTGAATATATTCAGGAAAAAACGCATACGCCCTTTTTGGCCAAGGGCATCATTGTCCACGTTTTGCCGCTTTTCATGTGCTTTCAAGGCGATTCGAATCTACCTCCTGAAATCTGTTTCCTGCAATTCTGCCTTGCTTTCAAAGCCTCTTCCTTGCCTTCCCTTAGTATATTTGTGGACGAGAGGTATCATTTAAAACTCTGCAGGTTTGTGAATTGCAGTGCCCCTGAGCTCCATTTTTCAACTCGCTTTTTTGGGAGCTGGCCGCAAAAGCGCAGGATTGCTTCAGGCCCTCTTCTGGTTCTGGGGGGCAGGCTGAGCTTGTGCTTAATACTTCTTCCTGATGGGAAAATAGAGTGACCTGTGCCTGTCCCAACACCTAGAGCTAGTCTCTCATTGGTTCCCCCTCTTCCCGTTCATCCTCAGGACAAATTGCAACCTGTACGGAACAGGAGGTTAAAGGTGCTGATTCTCCAAGGAGGGAGATGGCTAGTAAATCGGCTGGAATGGCGAACCCGAGCAAAGGAGATGAGAAATGAGGTGCGTTTTAGAAACCTTTCCCGATCACACGGTGTACCATCTTCTGGGTTTCTCATGCCTGTTTTCGACGTAGGAAGATGCCCTTGAACCTGGAGATTTGGGACCCATGGGATGGGTACCATGCAGTATTACTTGAAAGGGTCTGCGTTGGCTCACCCAACCTCACCGAACCTCTCAGCCCCAAGAGTGTCCACCCTTATGTCTCAATCAGCTGTGGGTCTAGATATGGTCAATCCAGGTTGCATCACAGCCCCTGAACGAATTTTGTAAGAATTTCTCTCTCTTTCACTGTCTTTGTTTCACGGGTTTTGAAAAGTAATTTATTTTTATAATGGGGTTTAGCTGCTTTTCACGGCTGTGTTTATGCCGCTTTACACCCCCTTGACTCACTTACAGAGAGATATCAATACATAGGTTTGAAGATTCTTACTAGTCAGATATATTCTTGTGCGGTGAATAGGGGGTGTTGAGTCCAGTTCACTGAAAAAGGAATAGGTCTTGTCTCTTACATATTGGGTTTATGGAACGGTATCTGAGCTAATTTGAAACCCTTGTTTTATGCATCACCCCACCTCACCTTTCCCGTTCAGCAGCCATAGTGTGTTTCCTAAACGTGGGACTCTGTTCTGTTTTGCAATTCAGTTCAAGTGTAGCGGTTTTTACATTCCCTCTAGAAGTGATATCTTATGATAAGTGTCTTTTTCTGTGTGACTTATTTCACTTAGAATCGTCGTACCTAAATCCACTCATCGTGCTGCTACTAGCCTTATGACGTTGATTTCATGGCTGAGTGATATTCCATTGTACATGAGGACCACAACTTCTTTATCCATTTTTCTCTTTCCTAGGATATTTAAGGTGTAATGAAGTGGGGGTTCTTGTCAACAGAGCAGCCCTAAACTTTGGGGTGCCTGTGTCTTGCTGATTTTTAGTTTTCCCAATTTATACGGCCATGAGTGGAAGTGCCCTATGCTCTCCAAGCTGTGTTTTTTAGATGTTTCAGAACACACCGTACACTTCTCCAGAGTGGCTGTTGGCAATTTACATCCCACCCATCAGCGTAGCAAGGCTCCCATTTCTCCATGGCCGGTCCTGCATTTCTGGTTTGGACACTTTTTTCCGCATGGCCCTTTTGCCCGCTGGGAAGCGAGACTTCTTTGGAGCGCTGATTGGCCTTTCCAGGTTGCTTGGTTGGCCAAAAAGGGCGTATGCGTTTTTTCCTGAATATATTCAGGAAAAAACGCATACGCCCTTTTTGGCCAAGGGCATCATTGTCCACGTTTTGCCGCTTTTCATGTGCTTTCAAGGCGATTCGAATCTACCTCCTGAAATCTGTTTCCTGCAATTCTGCCTTGCTTTCAAAGCCTCTTCCTTGCCTTCCCTTAGTATATTTGTGGACGAGAGGTATCATTTAAAACTCTGCAGGTTTGTGAATTGCAGTGCCCCTGAGCTCCATTTTTCAACTCGCTTTTTTGGGAGCTGGCCGCAAAAGCGCAGGATTGCTTCAGGCCCTCTTCTGGTTCTGGGGGGCAGGCTGAGCTTGTGCTTAATACTTCTTCCTGATGGGAAAATAGAGTGACCTGTGCCTGTCCCAACACCTAGAGCTAGTCTCTCATTGGTTCCCCCTCTTCCCCTTCATCCTCAGGACAAATTGCAACCTGTACGGAACAGGAGGTTAAAGGTGCTGATTCTCCAAGGAGGGAGATGGCTAGTAAATCGGCTGGAATGGCGAACCCGAGCAAAGGAGATGAGAAATGAGGTGCGTTTTAGAAACCTTTCCCAATCACACGGTGTACCATCTTCTGGGTTTCTCATGCCTGTTTTCGACGTAGGAAGATGCCCTTGAACCTGGAGATTTGGGACCCATGGGATGGGTACCATGCAGTATTACTTGAAAGGGTCTGCGTTGGCTCACCCAACCTCACCGAACCTCTCAGCCCCAAGAGTGTCCACCCTTATGTCTCAATCAGCTGTGGGTCTAGATATGGTCAATCCAGGTTGCATCACAGCCCCTGAACGAATTTTGTAAGAATTTCTCTCTCTTTCACTGTCTTTGTTTCACGGGTTTTGAAAAGTAATTTATATTTATAATGGGGTTTAGCTGCTTTTCACGGCTGTGTTTATGGCGCTTTACACCCCCTTGACTCACTTACAGAGAGATATCAATACATAGGTTTGAAGATTCTTACTAGTCAGATATATTCTTGTGCGGTGAATAGGGGGTGTTGAGTCCAGTTCACTGAAAAAGGAATACTTCTTGTCTGTTACATATTGGGTTTATGGAACGGTATCTGAGCTCATTTGAAACCCTTGTTTTATGCATCACCCCACCTCACCTTTCCCGTTCAGCAGCCATAGTGTGTTTTCTAAACGTGTGACTCTGTTCTGTTTTGCAATTCAGTTCAAGTTTAGCGGTTTTTACATTCCCTCTCTAAGTGATATCTTATGATAAGTGTCTTTTTCTGTGTGACTTATTTCACTTAGAATCGTCGTACCTAAATCCTCTCATCGTGCTGGTTCTAGCCTTATGAAGTTGATTTCATGGCTGAGTGATATTCCATTGTACATGAGGAGCACAACTTCTTTATCCATTTTTCTCTCTCCTAGGATATTGAAGGTGTAATGAAGTGGGGGTTCTTGTCAACAGAGCAGCCCTAAACTTTGGGGTGCCTGTGTCTTGCTGCTTTTTAGTTTTCCCAATTTATACGGCCATGAGTGGAAGTGCCCTATGCTCTCCAAGCTGTGTTTTTTAGATGTTTCAGAACACACCGTACACTTCTCCAGAGTGGCTGTTGGCAATTTACATCCCACCCATCAGCGTAGCAAGGCTCCCATTTCTCCATGGCCGGTCCTGCATTTCTGGTTTGGACACTTTTTTCCGCATGGCCCTTTTGCCCGCTGGGAAGCGAGACTTCTTTGGAGCGCTGATTGGCCTTTCCAGGTTGCTTGGTTGGCCAAAAAGGGCGTATGCGTTTTTTCCTGAATATATTCAGGAAAAAACGCATACGCCCTTTTTGGCCAAGGGCATCATTGTCCACGTTTTGCCGCTTTTCATGTGCTTTCAAGGCGATTCAAATCTACCTCCTGAAATCTGTTTCCTGCAATTCTGCCTTGTTTTCAAAGCCTCTTCGTTGCCATCCCTTAATATATTTGTGGACGAGAGTTATCATTTAAAACTCTGCAGGTTTGTGAATTGCAGTGCCCCTGAGCTCCATTTTTCAACTCGCTTTTTTGGGAGCTGGCCGCAAAAGCGCAGGATTGCTTCAGGCCCTCTTCTGGTTCTGGGGGGCAGGCTGCGCTTGTGCTTAATTCTTCTTCCTGATGGGAAAATAGAGTGACCTGTGCCTGTCCCAACACCTAGAGCTAGTCTCTCATTGGTTCCCCCTCTTCCCGTTCATCATCAGGACAAATTGCAACCTGTACGGAACAGGAGGTTAAAGGTGCTGATTCTCCAAGGAGGGAGATGGCTAGTAAAGCGGCTGGAATGGCGAACCCGAGCCAAGGAGATGAGAAATGAGGTGCGTTTTAGAAACCTTTCCCGATCACACGATGTACCATCTTCTGGGTTTCTCATGCATGTTTTCGATGTAGGAAGATGCCCTTGAACCTGGAGATTTGGGACCCATGGGATGGGTACCATGCAGTATTACTTGAAAGGGTCTGCGTTGGCTCACCCAACCTCACCGAACCTCTCAGCCCCAAGAGTGTCCACCCTTATGTCTCAATCAGCTGTGGGTCTATATATGGTCAATCCAGTTTACATCACAGCCCCTGAACGAATTTTGTAAGAATTTCTCTCTCTTTCAAAGTCTTTGTTTCATGGGTATTTAAAAGTAGTTTATTTTTATAATGGGGTTTAGGTGCTTTTCACTGCTGTGTTTATGCCGCTTTACACCCCCTTGACTCACTTACAGAGAGATATCAATACATAGGTTTTAAGATTGTTACTAGTCTGATATAGTCTTGTGCGGTGAATAGGGGGTGTTGAGTCCAGTTCACTGAGCATGGAGTAGGTCTTGTCTATTATATATTGGGTTTATGGAACGGTATCTGAGCTAATTAGAAACCCTTGTTTTATGCATCACCCCACCTCACCTTTCCCGTTCAGCAGCCATAGTGTGTTTTCTAAACGTGTGACTCTGTTCTGTTTTGTAATTCAGTTCAAGCGTAGCGGTTTTTACATTCCCTCTATAAGTGATATCTTATGATAAGTGTCTTTTTCTGTGTGACTTATTTCACTTAGAATCGTCGTACCTAAATCCACTCATCGTGCTGCTACTAGCCTTATGACGTTGATTTCATGGCTGAGTGATATTCCATTGTACATGAGGACCCCAACTTCTTTATCCATTTTTCTCTTTCCTAGGATATTTAAGGTGTAATGAAGTGGGGGTTCTTGTCAACAGAGCAGCCCTAAATTTGGAGTGCCTATGTCTTGCTGATTTTTAGTTTTCCCAATTTATACGCCCATGAGTGGAAGTACCCTATGCTCTCCAAGCTGTGTTTTTTAGATGTTTCAGGACACACCGTACACTTCTCCAGAGTGGCTGTTGGCAATTTACATCCCGCCCATCAGCGTAGCAAGGCTCCGATTTCTCCATGGCCGGTCCTGCATTTCTGGTTTGGACACTTTTTTCCTCATGGCCCTTTTGGCCGCTGGGAAGCCAGACATCTTTGTAGCGCTGATTTGCCTTTCTAGGTTGCTTGTTTGGCCAAAAAGGGCGTATGTGTTTTTCCCTGAATATATTCAAGAAAAAACGCATACGCCCTTTTTGGCCAAGGGCATCATTGTTCACGATTTGCCGCTTTTCATGTGCTTTCAAGGCAATTCGAATCTACCTCCTGAAATCTGTTTCCTGCAATTCTGAATTGCTTTCAAGTCCTCTTCGTTGCCTTCCCTCAATATATTTGTGGACGAGAGTTATCACTTATAACTCTGCAGGTTTGTGAATTGCAGTGCCCCTGAGCTCCATTTTTCAAGTTGCTTTTTTGGGAGCTGGCCGCAAAAGCGCAGGATTGCTTCAGGACCTATTCTGGTTCCGGTGGGCAGGCTAAGCATGTGGTTAATTCTTCTTCCTGATGGCAAAATACAGAGACCTGGGGCTGTCCCAACACCTAGAGCTAGTCTCTCATTGGTTCCCCCTCTTCCCGTTCATCCTCAGGAGAAATTGCAACCTGTACGGAACAGGAGGTTAAAGGTGCCGATTCTCCAAGGAGCGAGATGGCTAGTAAAGTGGCTGAAATGGTGAACCTGAACACAAGTAGATGAGAAATGAGGTGCGTTTTAGAAACCTTTCCCCATTACACGGTGTACAATCTTCTGGGTTTCTCATGCAAGTTTTCGACGTAGGAAGATGCCCTAGAACCTGGAGATTTGGGGCCCATGGGATGGGTACCTGCAGTGTTACTGTAAAGGGTCTGCGTTGGCTCACCCAACCTCACCAAACCTCTCAGCCCCAAGAGTGTCCACCCTTATGTCTCAATCAGCTGTGGGTCTAGATATGGTCAATCCAGGTTGCATCAAAGCCCCTGAACGAATTTTGTAAGAATTTCTATCTCTTTCACTGTCTTGGTTTCATGGGTTTTGAAAAGGAATTTATTTTTATAATGGGGTATAGCTGCTTTTCACAGCTGTGTTTATGCCGCTTTACACCCCACCCCTTGACTCACTTACAGAGAGTTATCAATACATAGGTTTGAAGATTCTTACTAGTCAGATATATTCTTGTGCGGTAAATAGGGGTTGTTGAGTCCAGTTCACTGAGCAAGGAGTAGGTCTTGTCTATTACATATTGGGTTTATGGAACGGTATCTGAGCTAATTTGAAACACTTGTTTTATGCATCACCCCACCTCAACTTTCCCGTTCAGCAGCCGTAGTGTGTTTTCTAAACGTGTGACTCTGTTCTGTTTTGTAATTCAGTTCAAGCGTAGCGGTTTTTACATTCCTTCTATAAGTGATATCTTATGATAAGTGTCGTTTTCTGTGTGACTTATTTCACTTAGAATCATCGTACCTAAATCCACTCATCGTGCTGCTACTAGCATTATGACGTTGATTTCATGGCTGAGTGATATTCCATTGTACATGAGGACCACAATTCTTTATCCATTTTTCTCTTTCTTAGGATATTTAATGTGTAATGAAGTGGGGGTTCTTGTCAACAGAGCAGCCCTAAACTTTGGAGTGCCTGTGTGTTGCTGATTTTTAATTTTCCCAATTTATACGCCCATGAGTGGAAGCGCCCTATGCTCTCCAAGCTGTGTTTTTTAGATGTTTCAGGACACACCGTACACTTCTCCAGAGTGGCTGTTTGCAATTTACATCCCACCCATCAGCGTAGCAAGGCTCCCATTTCTCCATGGCCAGTCCTGCATTTCTGGTTTGGACACTTTTTTCTGCATGGCCCTTTTGCCCGCTGGGAAGCCACACTTCTTTGGAGCACTGATTTGCCTTTCCAGGTTGCTTGGTTGGCCAAAAATTGCGTATGTGTTTTTTCCTGAATATATTCAGGAAAAAACGCATACGCCCTTTTTGGCTAAGGGCATCATTGTCCACGTTTTGCCGCTTTTCATGTGCTTTCAAGGCGATTCTAATCTACCTCTTGAAATCTGTTTCATGCAATTCTACCTTGCTTTCAAATCCTCTTCGTTGCCCTTCCTCAATATATTTGTGGAAGAGAGTTATCATTTATAACTCTGCAGGTTTGTGAATTGCAGTGCCCCTGAACTCCATTTTTCAAGTCGCTTTTTTGGGAGCTGCCTGCAAAAGTGCAGGATTGCTTCAGGACCTATTCTGGTTCCGGTGGGCAGGCTAAGCCTGTGGTTATTTCTTCTTCGTGATGGCAAAATAGAGTGACCTGTGCCTGTCCCAACACCTAGAGCTAGTCTCTCATTGGTTCCCCCTCTTCCCGTTCATCCTCAGGACAAATTGCAACCTGTACGGAACCGGAGGTTAAAGGTGCTGATTCTCCAAGGAGGGAGATGGCTATTAAAGCGGCTGGAATGGCCAAACCGAGCACAAGGAGATGAGAAATGAGGTGCGTTTTAGAAACCTTTCCCGATCACACGGTGTACCATCTTCTGGGTTTCTCATGCATGTTTTCGATGAAGGAAGATGCCCTTGAACCTGGAGATTTGGGACCCATGGGATGGGTACCATGCAGTATTACTTGAAAGGGTCTGCGTTGGCTCACCCAACCACACCAAACCTCTCAGCCCCAGGAGTGTCCACCCTTAGGTCTCAAAGACCTGTGGGTCTAGATATGGTCAATCCAGGTTGCATCACAGCCCCTGAACGAATTTTGTAAGAATTTCTCTCTCTTTCACTGTCTTTGTTTCACGGGTTTTGAAAAGTAATTTATTTTTATAATGGGGTTTAGCTGCTTTTCACAGCTGTGTTTATGCCGCCTTACACCCCATTGACTCACTTACAGAGAGATATCAATACATAGGTTTGAAAATTCTTACTAGTCAGATATATTCTTGTGTGGTGAATAGGGGGTGTTGAGTCCAGTTCAGTGAGCAAGGAGTAGGTCTTGTCTATTACATATTGGGTTTATGGAACGGTATCTGAGCTAATTTGAAACCCTTGTTTTATGCATCACCCCACCTCACCTTTCCCGTTCAGCAGCCATAGTGTGTTTTCTAAACGTGTGACTCTGTTCTGTTTTGTAATTCAGTTCAAGCGTAGCGGTTTTTACATTCCCTCTATAAGTGATATCTTATGATAAGTGTCGTTTTCTGTATGATTAATTTCACTTAGAATCGTCGTACCTAAATCCACTCATCGTGCTGCTACTAGCCTTATGACGTTGATTTCATGGCTAAGTGATATTCCATTGCACATGAGGACCACAACTTCTTTATCCATTTTTCTCTTTCCTAGGATATTGAAGGGGTAATGAAGTGGGGGTTCTTGTCAACAGAGCAGCCCTAAACTTTGGAGTGCCTGTGTCTTGCTGATTTTTATTTTCCCCATTTATACGCCCATGAGTGGAAGTGCCCTATGCTCTCCAAGCTGTGTTTTTTAGATGTTTCAGGACACACCGTACACTTCTCCAGAGTGGCTGTTGGCAATTTACATCCCGCCCATCAGCGTAGCAAGGCTCCCATTTCTCCATGGCCGGTCCTGCATTTCTGGTTTGGACACTTTTTTCCGCATGGCCCTTTTGCCCGCTGGGAAGCCAGACTTCTTTGTAGTCCTGATTGGCCTTTCTAGGTTGCTTGGTTGGCCAAAAAGGGCGTATGCGTTTTATCCTGAATATATTCAGGAAAAAACACATACGCCCTTTTTGGCCAAGGGCATCTTTGTTCACGATTTGCCGCTTTTCATGTGCTTTCAAGGCGATTCGAATCTACCTCCTGAAATCTGTTTCCTGCAATTCTGCCTTGCTTTCAAATCCTCTTCGTTGCCTTCCCTCAATATATTTGTGGACGAGAGTTATCATTTATAACTCTGCAGGTTTGTGAATTGCAGTGCCCCTGAGCTCCATTTTTCCAGTCGCTTTTTTGGGAGCTGGCCGCAAAAGTGCAGGATTGCTTCAGGCCCTCTTCTGGTTCTGGGGGGCAGGCTGAGCTTGTGGTTAATTCTTCTTCCTGATGGCAAAATAGAGTGACCTGTGCCTGTCCCAACACCTAGAGCTAGTCTCTCATTGGTTCCCCCTCTTCCCGTTCATCCTCAGGACAAATTGCAACCTGTACGGAACAGGAGGTTAAAGGTGCTGATTCTCCAAGGAGAGAGATGGCTAGTAATGCGGCTGGAATGGCGAACCTGAGCAAAAGGAGATGAGAAATGAGGTGTGTTTTAGAAACCTTTCCCGATCACACGGTTTACCATCTTCTGGGTTTCTCATGCATGTTTTCGATGTAGGAAAATGCCCTTGAACTTGGAGATTTGGGACCCATGGGATGGGTACTATGCAGTATTACTTTAAAGGGTCTGTGTTGGCTCACCCAACGTCAGCAAACCTCTCAGCCCCAAGAGTGTCCACCCTTATGTCTCAATCAGCTGTGGGTCTAGATATGGTCAATCCAGGTTGCATCACAGCCCCTGAACGAATTTTGTAAGAATTTCTCTCTCTTTCACTGTGTTTGTTTCACGGGTTTTGAAAATTAATTTATTTTTATAATGGGGTTTAGCTGCTTTTCACGGCTGTGTTTATGCCGCCTTACACCCCCTTTACTCACTTACAGAGAGATATCAATACATAGGTTTGAAGATTCTTACTAGTCAGATATATGCTTGTGCAGTGAATAGGGGGTGTTGAGTCCAGTTCACTGAGCAAGGAGTAGGTCTTGTCTATTACATATTGGGTTTATGGAAAGGTATCTGAGCTAATTTGAAACCCTTGTTTTATGCATCACCCCACCTCAACTTTCCCGTTCAGCAGCCGTAGTGTGTTTTCTAAACGTGTGACTCTGTTCTGTTTTGTAATTCAGTTCAAGCGTAGCGGTTTTTACATTCCTTCTATAAGTGATATCTTATGATAAGTGTCGTTTTCTGTGTGACTTATTTCACTTAGAATCATCGTACCTAAATCCACTCATCGTGCTGCTACTAGCATTATGACGTTGATTTCATGGCTGAGTGATATTCCATTGTACATGAGGACCACAAATCTTTATCCATTTTTCTCTTTCTTAGGATATTTAATGTGTAATGAAGTGGGGGTTCTTGTCAACAGAGCAGCCCTAAACTTTGGAGTGCCTGTGTGTTGCTGATTTTTAATTTTCCCAATTTATACGCCCATGAGTGGAAGCGCCCTATGCTCTCCAAGCTGTGTTTTTTAGATGTTTCAGGACACACCGTACACTTCTCCAGAGTGGCTGTTTGCAATTTACATCCCACCCATCAGCGTAGCAAGGCTCCCATTTCTCCATGGCCGGTCCTGCATTTCTGGTTTGGACACTTTTTTCTGCATGGCCCTTTTGCCCGCTGGGAAGCCACACTTCTTTGGAGCACTGATTTGCCTTTCCAGGTTGCTTGGTTGGCCAAAAATGGCGTATGTGTTTTTTCCTGAATATATTCAGGAAAAAACGCATACGCCCTTTTTGGCTAAGGGCATCATTGTCCACGTTTTGCCGCTTTTCATGTGCTTTCAAGGCGATTCTAATCTACCTCTTGAAATCTGTTTCATGCAATTCTACCTTGCTTTCAAATCCTCTTCGTTGCCCTTCCTCAATATATTTGTGGAAGAGAGTTATCATTTATAACTCTGCAGGTTTGTGAATTGCAGTGCCCCTGAACTCCATTTTTCAAGTCGCTTTTTTGGGAGCTGCCTGCAAAAGTGCAGGATTGCTTCAGGACCTATTCTGGTTCCGGTGGGCAGGCTAACCCTGTGGTTATTTCTTCTTCGTGATGGCAAAATAGAGTGACCTGTGCCTGTCCCAACACCTAGAGCTAGTCTCTCATTGGTTCCCCCTCTTCCCGTTCATCCTCAGGACAAATTGCAACCTGTACGGAACCGGAGGTTAAAGGTGCTGATTCTCCAAGGAGGGAGATGGCTATTAAAGCGGCTGGAATGGCCAACCCGAGCACAAGGAGATGAGAAATGAGGTGCGTTTTAGAAACCTTTCCCGATCACACGGTGTACCATCTTCTGGGTTTCTCATGCATGTTTTCGATGAAGGAAGATGCCCTTGAACCTGGAGATTTGGGACCCATGGGATGGGTACCATGCAGTATTACTTGAAAGGGTCTGCGTTGGCTCACCCAACCACACCAAACCTCTCAGCCCCAGGAGTGTCCACCCTTAGGTCTCAAAGACCTGTGGGTCTAGATATGGTCAATCCAGGTTGCATCACAGCCCCTGAACGAATTTTGTAAGAATTTCTCTCTCTTTCACTGTCTTTGTTTCACGGGTTTTGAAAAGTAATTTATTTTTATAATGGGGTTTAGCTGCTTTTCACAGCTGTGTTTATGCCGCCTTACACCCCATTGACTCACTTACAGAGAGATATCAATACATAGGTTTGAAGATTCTTACTAGTCAGATATATTCTTGTGTGGTGAATAGGGGGTGTTGAGTCCAGTTCAGTGAGCAAGGAGTAGGTCTTGTCTATTACATATTGGGTTTATGGAACGGTATCGGAGCTAATTTGAAACCCTTGTTTTATGCATCACCCCACCTCACCTTTCCCGTTCAGCAGCCATAGTGTGTTTTCTAAACGTGTGACTCTGTTCTGTTTTGTAATTCAGTTCAAGCGTAGCGGTTTTTACATTCCCTCTATAAGTGATATCTTATGATAAGTGTCGTTTTCTGTATGATTAATTTCACTTAGAATCGTCGTACCTAAATCCACTCATCGTGCTGCTACTAGCCTTATGACGTTGATTTCATGGCTAAGTGATATTCCATTGCACATGAGGACCACAACTTCTTTATCCATTTTTCTCTTTCCTAGGATATTGAAGGGGTAATGAAGTGGGGGTTCTTGTCAACAGAGCAGCCCTAAACTTTGGAGTGCCTGTGTCTTGCTGATTTTTATTTTCCCCATTTATACGCCCATGAGTGGAAGTGCCCTATGCTCTCCAAGCTGTGTTTTTTAGATGTTTCAGGACACACCGTACACTTCTCCAGAGTGGCTGTTGGCAATTTACATCCCGCCCATCAGCGTAGCAAGGCTCCCATTTCTCCATGGCCGGTCCTGCATTTCTGGTTTGGACACTTTTTTCCGCATGGCCCTTTTGCCCGCTGGGAAGCCAGACTTCTTTGTAGTCCTGATTGGCCTTTCTAGGTTGCTTGGTTGGCCAAGAAGGGCGTATGCGTTTTATCCTGAATATATTCAGGAAAAAACACATACGCCCTTTTTGGCCAAGGGCATCTTTGTTCACGATTTGCCGCTTTTCATGTGCTTTCAAGGCGATTCGAATCTACCTCCTGAAATCTGTTTCCTGCAATTCTGCCTTGCTTTCAAATCCTCTTCGTTGCCTTCCCTCAATATATTTGTGGACGAGAGTTATCATTTATAACTCTGCAGGTTTGTGAATTGCAGTGCCCCTGAGCTCCATTTTTCCAGTCGCTTTTTTGGGAGCTGGCCGCAAAAGTGCAGGATTGCTTCAGGCCCTCTTCTGGTTCTGGGGGGCAGGCTGAGCTTGTGGTTAATTCTTCTTCCTGATGGCAAAATAGAGTGACCTGTGCCTGTCCCAACACCTAGAGCTAGTCTCTCATTGGTTCCCCCTCTTCCCGTTCATCCTCAGGACAAATTGCAACCTGTACGGAACAGGAGGTTAAAGGTGCTGATTCTCCAAGGAGAGAGATGGCTAGTAATGCGGCTGGAATGGCGAACCTGAGCAAAAGGAGATGAGAAATGAGGTGTGTTTTAGAAACCTTTCCCGATCACACGGTTTACCATCTTCTGGGTTTCTCATGCATGTTTTCGATGTAGGAAAATGCCCTTGAACTTGGAGATTTGGGACCCATGGGATGGGTACTATGCAGTATTACTTTAAAGGGTCTGTGTTGGCTCACCCAACGTCAGCAAACCTCTCAGCCCCAAGAGTGTCCACCCTTATGTCTCAATCAGCTGTGGGTCTAGATATGGTCAATCCAGGTTGCATCACAGCCCCTGAACGAATTTTGTAAGAATTTCTCTCTCTTTCACTGTGTTTGTTTCACGGGTTTTGAAAATTAATTTATTTTTATAATGGGGTTTAGCTGCTTTTCATGGCTGTGTTTATGCCGCCTTACACCCCCTTTACTCACTTACAGAGAGATATCAATACATAGGTTTGAAGATTCTTACTAGTCAGATATATGCTTGTGCAGTGAATAGGAAGTGTTGAGTCCAGTTCACTGAGCAAGGAGTAGGTCTTGTCTATTACATATTGGGTTTATGGAACGGTATCTGAGCTAATTTGAAACCCTTGTTTTATGCATCACCCCACCTCAACTTTCCCGTTCAGCAGCCGTAGTGTGTTTTCTAAACGTGTGACTCTGTTCTGTTTTGTAATTCAGTTCAAGCGTAGCGGTTTTTACATTCCTTCTATAAGTGATATCTTATGATAAGTGTCGTTTTCTGTGTGACTTATTTCACTTAGAATCATCGTACCTAAATCCACTCATCGTGCTGCTACTAGCCTTATGACGTTGATTTCATGGCTGAGTGATATTCCATTGTACATGAGGACCAAAATTCTTTATCCATTTTTCTCTTTCTTAGGATATTTAATGTGTAATGAAGTGGGGGTTCTTGTCAACAGAGCAGCCCTAAACTTTGGAGTGCCTGTGTGTTGCTGATTTTTAATTTTCCCAATTTATACGCCCATGAGTGGAAGCGCCCTATGCTCTCCAAGCTGTGTTTTTTAGATGTTTCAGGACACACCGTACACTTCTCCAGAGTGGCTGTTTGCAATTTACATCCCACCCATCAGCGTAGCAAGGCTCCCATTTCTCCATGGCCGGTCCTGCATTTCTGGTTTGGACACTTTTTTCTGCATGGCCCTTTTGCCCGCTGGGAAGCCACACTTCTTTGGAGCACTGATTTGCCTTTCCAGGTTGCTTGGTTGGCCAAAAATGGCGTATGTGTTTTTTCCTGAATATATTCAGGAAAAAACGCATACGCCCTTTTTGGCTAAGGGCATCATTGTCCACGTTTTGCCGCTTTTCATGTGCTTTCAAGGCGATTCTAATCTACCTCTTGAAATCTGTTTCATGCAATTCTACCTTGCTTTCAAATCCTCTTCGTTGCCCTTCCTCAATATATTTGTGGAAGAGAGTTATCATTTATAACTCTGCAGGTTTGTGAATTGCAGTGCCCCTGAACTCCATTTTTCAAGTCGCTTTTTTGGGAGCTGCCTGCAAAAGTGCAGGATTGCTTCAGGACCTATTCTGGTTCCGGTGGGCAGGCTAACCCTGTGGTTATTTCTTCTTCGTGATGGCAAAATAGAGTGACCTGTGCCTGTCCCAACACCTAGAGCTAGTCTCTCATTGGTTCCCCCTCTTCCCGTTCATCCTCAGGACAAATTGCAACCTGTACGGAACCGGAGGTTAAAGGTGCTGATTCTCCAAGGAGGGAGATGGCTATTAAAGCGGCTGGAATGGCCAACCCGAGCACAAGGAGATGAGAAATGAGGTGCGTTTTAGAAACCTTTCCCGATCACACGGTGTACCATCTTCTGGGTTTCTCATGCATGTTTTCGATGAAGGAAGATGCCCTTGAACCTGGAGATTTGGGACCCATGGGATGGGTACCATGCAGTATTACTTGAAAGGGTCTGCGTTGGCTCACCCAACCACACCAAACCTCTCAGCCCCAGGAGTGTCCACCCTTAGGTCTCAAAGACCTGTGGGTCTAGATATGGTCAATCCAGGTTGCATCACAGCCCCTGAACGAATTTTGTAAGAATTTCTCTCTCTTTCACTGTCTTTGTTTCACGGGTTTTGAAAAGTAATTTATTTTTATAATGGGGTTTAGCTGCTTTTCACAGCTGTGTTTATGCCGCCTTACACCCCACTGACTCACTTACAGAGAGATATCAATACATAGGTTTGAAGATTCTTACTAGTCAGATATATTCTTGTGTGGTGAATAGGGGGTGTTGAGTCCAGTTCAGTGAGCAAGGAGTAGGTCTTGTCTATTACATATTGGGTTTATGGAACGGTATCTGAGCTAATTTGAAACCCTTGTTTTATGCATCACCCCACCTCACCTTTCCCGTTCAGCAGCCATAGTGTGTTTTCTAAACGTGTGACTCTGTTCTGTTTTGTAATTCAGTTCAAGCGTAGCGGTTTTTACATTCCCTCTATAAGTGATATCTTATGATAAGTGTCGATTTCTGTATGATTAATTTCACTTAGAATCGTCGTACCTAAATCCACTCATCGTGCTGCTACTAGCCTTATGACGTTGATTTCATGGCTAAGTGATATTCCATTGCACATGAGGACCACAACTTCTTTATCCATTTTTCTCTTTCCTAGGATATTGAAGGGGTAATGAAGTGGGGGTTCTTGTCAACAGAGCAGCCCTAAACTTTGGAGTGCCTGTGTCTTGCTGATTTTTATTTTCCCTATTTATACGCCCATGAGTGGAAGTGCCCTATGCTCTCCAAGCTGTGTTTTTTAGATGTTTCAGGACACACCGTACACTTCTCCAGAGTGGCTGTTGGCAATTTACATCCCGCCCATCAGCGTAGCAAGGCTCCCATTTCTCCATGGCCGGTCCTGCATTTCTGGTTTGGACACTTTTTTCCGCATGGCCCTTTTGCCCGCTGGGAAGCCAGACTTCTTTGTAGTCCTGATTGGCCTTTCTAGGTTGCTTGGTTGGCCAAAAAGGGCGTATGCGTTTTATCCTGAATATATTCAGGAAAAAACACATACGCCCTTTTTGGCCAAGGGCATCTTTGTTCACGATTTGCCGCTTTTCATGTGCTTTCAAGGCGATTCGAATCTACCTCCTGAAATCTGTTTCCTGCAATTCTGCCTTGCTTTCAAATCCTCTTCGTTGCCTTCCCTCAATATATTTGTGGACGAGAGTTATCATTTATAACTCTGCAGGTTTGTGAATTGCAGTGCCCCTGAGCTCCATTTTTCCAGTCGCTTTTTTGGGAGCTGGCCGCAAAAGTGCAGGATTGCTTCAGGCCCTCTTCTGGTTCTGGGGGGCAGGCTGAGCTTGTGGTTAATTCTTCTTCCTGATGGCAAAATAGAGTGACCTGTGCCTGTCCCAACACCTAGAGCTAGTCTCTCATTGGTTCCCCCTCTTCCCGTTCATCCTCAGGACAAATTGCAACCTGTACGGAACAGGAGGTTAAAGGTGCTGATTCTCCAAGGAGAGAGATGGCTAGTAATGCGGCTGGAATGGCGAACCTGAGCAAAAGGAGATGAGAAATGAGGTGCGTTTTAGAAACCTTTCCCGATCACACGGTTTACCATCTTCTGGGTTTCTCATGCATGTTTTCGATGTAGGAAAATGCCCTTGAACTTGGAGATTTGGGACCCATGGGATGGGTACTATGCAGTATTACTTTAAAGGGTCTGTGTTGGCTCACCCAACGTCAGCAAACCTCTCAGCCCCAAGAGTGTCCACCCTTATGTCTCAATCAGCTGTGGGTCTAGATATGGTCAATCCAGGTTGCATCACAGCCCCTGAACGAATTTTGTAAGAATTTCTCTCTCTTTCACTGTGTTTGTTTCACGGGTTTTGAAAATTAATTTATTTTTATAATGGGGTTTAGCTGCTTTTCATGGCTGTGTTTATGCCGCCTTACACCCCCTTTACTCACTTACAGAGAGATATCAATACATAGGTTTGAAGATTCTTACTAGTCAGATATATGCTTGTGCAGTGAATAGGGGGTGTTGAGTCCAGTTCACTGAGCAAGGAGTAGGTCTTGTCTATTACATATTGGGTTTATGGAACGGTATCTGAGCTAATTTGAAACCCTTGTTTTATGCATCACCCCACCTCACCTTTCCCGTTTAGCAGCCATAGTGTGTTTTCTAAATGTGTGACTCTGTTCTGTTTTGTAATTCAGTTCAAGTGTAATGGATTTTAGCTTCCCTCTATAAGTGATATCTTATGATAAGTGTCGTTTTCTGTGTGACTTATTTCACTTAGAATCGTCGTACCTAAATCCACTCATCGTGCTGCTACTAGCCTTATGACGTTGATTTCATGCCTGAGTGATATTCCATTGTACATGAGGACCACAACTTCTTTATCCATTTTTCTCTTTCCTAGGATATTTAAGGTGTAATGAAGTGGAGTTTCTTGTAACCAGAGCAGCACTAAGCTTTGGGTTGCCTGTGTCTTTTTGATTTTTAGTTTTCCCAATTTATACGTCCATGAGTGGAAGTGCCCTATTCTTTCTAGCTCTCTTTTTTAGATGTTTTAGGAAACACCATACCCTTCTCCAGACTCGCCATTGGCAATTTACATCCCGCCCATCAGTGTAACAAGGCTCCCTTTCCTCCTTGGCCTCTCCTGGATTTCTTGGTTTTACACTTTTTTACGAAGTTCCTTTTGACCGATGGGAAGTGAGACCTCTTTGTAGTGCTGATTTGCATTTCCGGCTTGCTTGGTTTGCCAATCAGGGACTATGCGTTTTTTTTTGAATTTATTCAGGAAAAAAAGCATACGCCCTTTTTGGCCAAGTGCATCCTTGTCGACGTTTGGCCGCTTTTCATGTGCTTTAGTGGCTATTCGAATCTAACTCCTGAAATTTGTTTCCTGCAATTCTGCCTTGCTTTCCAATCCTTTTCGTTGCCTTCCCTCAATATAGTTTTGGGCGATAATTATAATTTAAAACTCTGCAGGTTTGTGAATTGCAGTGCCCCTGAGCTCCATTTTTCAACTCGCTTTTTGGGAGCTTCCCGCAGAGCCGCTGGTTTGCTTCTGGCCCTGCTCTGGTTCTCAGTGGCAGGCTAAGCCTTTGCTTAATTCTTCTTCCTGATTGGAAATTAGAGTGACATGTGCCTGTCCGAGCATCTAGGGCTTGGCTCTCCTTGTTTCTCCTCCTTCCCCTTTTTCCTTAGGACAAATTCCAAATTCTGTGCAACTGGATGTTGAAGGTGCTGACATCCTCAAGTGGGGAGATTTTAAGGAAAAAGGCTGGAGGGGTGAATCCAACAACCAGGAAATTAGGAGTTTTGGTTCCTTTTCCAAAATCTTCCTGATCCAACCGTGTTCCATCTTCTGGGTGTCACAGGCATGTTTTAGCTGTAGGAAAGGTCCCGTGTATGTAAGGCGAACACCAGGGATTTTTCCAAATCAGTGTCTCCCCAAGCTCCAATCTGGGGAATTTTTAAGCTACTGGTACATGTGTGTTCATTAAGGGACTTGGGCTGTAGGCAGAGTCCGAACTTTAGATGATTGAAGTCTTCAGGTTCAGAAACGCTCACCATCGGCCTCCTTTAGTTTCCATTTTATCTGTAGTTGATAGATGATGTCGATATAGATATCTATTGTTTTTCAGATTATTTCCCCTTAGGGGTCATTAAAAAATATTGAGTATAGTTCCCTGTGCTATACAGTAGATCCTTGTTGATGATATATTTTATACATAGCAGTGTGTATATGTTAATCCGAAACTGTTAATTTATCCCTCCTCCCACCTTTCCCCTTTGGTAATAAAAAAATATAAGATTTTATACTTCTCAGAAATCTAGGAGCTGAAAGAGAGGTATCATTTTCAATGGAAAATCATTCAAAACAAGGTTGAAACTTCAACCAAGATTATTAGATGTACATCCTTGGAAAGAAATCACTGCATTTCACTACTGTTGACCTGACAAATAAGACAAACCCCTCCACTGAACTTGCTTATAATAAAGTGATGGAAATATCAAATGGAAGTGTTAGAAACATCTTATTTTACACGAGCCTTATACACTGCTCTATGTTAATTACAGTTTGGCTCACACATCTGTTCATTGAAGTTACAATGTTCTCAAATTCTGTTACTGATCCTGCAGAGTGGGCCCCAACAAGGGTCTCCCTGCCCAGTGTCATTGGAGCCAACAGATCGAGACTGACTTTGGTTCAGAAGCAAAGGAAAACTTTATATTTTAATCAGAGAATGGAGAGGTGAGAGTGTGTGCTCCCCTGCGGGTTGTGGGCCGGGCTGCTGTGTAGGGATCCTGTCAGCATCAGCCGGAGGGAGGGGGCAGAGCTCTCGAGGGCCGGGTTGGCTGGAGCTCAGGCTCTATGTCGCAGAGTCTGCACAGGGCCCCACGAGCTGAGGTGTCGGCCCAGCCATTTTGCACTAGGAAATCGGGTCTGAAGTGCCGGGTGTGGGACCTCTGCATGTGGAAACCTAGGAGCAAGTGAAATTAGACAAAGTACAAAGGACAAAATGGTTAGACTTTATTTTATTGCCCAGATTCTATTTTTATCTCCCAGGAATTTTTAATGGGCTTTGCCAGTGACAAAGCCCTCCTCTGCCTTTTGTCCCATTCCTCATTCGTGGGGCACTGAGGGTGCAGACACCTCTTCTGTAAATGCTTCGTGCTGAGTTGGGTGTCCTCATACCTGGGGGGAGGGGCAGGACTTCTCTCCAGCAGCCTCCAGGTGAGGTGGATTGTCCCCAGGCCTCCTCCCTCACTGCTCGTCTGCCTGAGCACCAGCATTGGAAGTTTCATAGATTCTAATGACCTTTAAGGGTCCAGGAAAGAGATGTTCAGAGACGTTGCGGGGGGGTGGGCGGTTTTACCCTGCTCCACATTGGTTCGACCCCCTTAGGCTGACGGTTTCTGCCAGCCTAGATGCTCTGACCAGTAGTCTGCGCTTTCTTCAGTTAGGCCACTGAATTAACGTACAAACAGCACCAGGTATCAGAGCCCTGCTTGCTCAAATCCCAGACAGTCCAGGGCTGGTGGTGATCCAGGACCATGACGGCCACTCAGTCAACGGCCTTTTGAAGTAGCCAGGAGTACAGCCGGTCTCATTGGCCTCCGTCACCGCGGTGTCTGTAGGCTTTTCTATGGTGGCAGCGTTATTTACGGTTCCCCTGCCAAGTTTATTAGCTCCGCTCTGGGTGCAGTAAGTCCTGTAAGCAATAGTCTGCTCTTTTGGGGCACACTCTTGTTGTTTTCTGAGAGAAACTCCAGGTCAAGTGACGGTCACACGAGTCGTCATGGGGGCCCATTGCCCCCGGTTGTCTCTCTGGAGGTTGGTGTTGGACGGCCTCCTCACTCGAGGTCATTGTGCCCACGGAGCAATCCCTGCAACTTCAGGGCATGGTGGGTGGTTAGGATCACCAAGTGGCATCCTTTACCCTTACGAGGGAGCTGGACTTGCGGGCTGCTGATTTCCAGGTTTTTAGATACCCCCAGTATCCTGGTCAGATGGGGTGGCTGGCCAATGCCTGGAGGGCATTCTTGCATTGTTCCATTTCAAGTGGTCCCAGTTTTTGCACTAATACTCCAAGGGCGATTCGCCTTGGACCAGGAATGTAAAGGTCAAAGGGTTTAGCTAACTTAAGGAGGTCCAGGGCAAGGGTCTGAATTGACTGCACTTTCCCTTCTTGAAAGGCCGCTTCTGGATTCTATTCAAAAGGATCATCATCTTTTCCTTTCAGTGTTTCATATAGAGGCCCAGTTATTGGACTGTAGTTAGGGATCCAGATGCAGCAAACCCCGGTCTCCCCAGGAACCCCTAAGCTGTCTTCTAGTTTTAGGAAGGGTGAGGCAGCAAATGGCTTCTTCCCTTTCCTGGGGTGGGCTTCTCCGACCTTCTGTGTGAATGAAACCCAGGAAGGTCACCTTAGTTTGTGATATTTGAGCCTTTTTCTTGGACACCTTCTATCTTTTATTGGCTAGGTAGTTCAGAGGCCTCCTTAGTCGGGCTGGTGATCAGAATGTCATCTGCATATTGAAGGAGGGTTCCCTTCTCCAGAGGTAGATCTTTTAGGTCTTTAGCTAACGTTTCCCAAAAGATGGTGTGGGGATTTTTGAACCCCTGGGGCAGGACGGCCCAGCAGCATTGTTTTTGTTGTATGTTGAGTCCTGCCACTCACAGCCAAAATTTCTTGTGACTCTGGGACTAATGGAATACAGAAGAAGGCATCATTGAAGTCTAATACAGAATACCATGTCCTGGTGGATGGTAGAATGACCAGCAGGGTGTAGGAATTTGGAACTACTAGATGTATATCCTCTGTGGCTTCACTGACTGTCCTGTCGTCCTCTACCAGGTACCCAGCAGCCCACGGGGCTCTTGTGGTCAGGCCCCTCCCAGGATATGGAGCTCACCTGGGCAGGTACCCAGCAGCCCATGGGACTCTCGGTGTTAGGCCACTCCCAGGATATGGAGTTCACCTGGGCATGTACCCAGCAACCCATGGGGCCCTCATGGTCAGGCCCCTCCCAGGATATGGAGCTCACCTGGGCAGGTATGCAGCAGCCCACAGGGCTCTCGTGGGCAGGCCCCTCCCTGGATATGGAGCTCCCCTGGACAGGTACCCTGGCAGGGCTGGGCACACAGGAACCGTGCACATAGCCCTCATTGCAGAGCACCCCCAGCACAACTGTAGCTCAGAGCTGACACAGAGCACCTCAGAGCAGAGCTTGAACTAACAAACAGCAGCTCCAACAGGTCTGTGACCCTAGGCTTCACTCTGTGTGGCCTCCCTCTGCCTGGTCTTCCAGGGGCTTCCACTGCAGCTGGGGCACCAGGCCTCTGTCTCCACCCACCACCCCTCCTCTCCCTGACTCCTGGGTTCCTCTCATTAGCAGAGGGTCTTCTTGAAGTTGTCTCCCACTCATGAACCAGATAAAATGATTAGAAAACAAGCCAGGGCTGCCGCCCCTTATCTATCCTGACTCTCGGGACCCTACACCTGTTCCTTGGATCTGGCCGGTGCAGCAAGGCACATTTTCTGCAACTCTGAGCCCCTGAGGGGCGAGGATTGGCTGACCTGGGCAGCCTGACCCGGCCAGCCAGCCCTTCCCAGGTGTGCCTGGGTTGAGGTCAATATAAACACCCCTCCAGGCAGCAAAAGCCTCTGCAGCTGTGCCTGACGCCATATTCTCTGCCCCGTCCGCAGTCTCGGGGTTGGGATGGTGGGAGGGAGTAGGGCCCGTGGCTCTATGAGTGGCCCGGTGTGACTGGGGCTCTGCTGGACTTCCTGAAGGAGTTGCCCTGCTGCCACCTGCTAAAGAAGAGGATGTGTCACCCATACTTGCTGCTGGAATTTCTCCCCGGGCAGAGGTGAGGAAGGAAAAAAGCAGTGGGGACCGGGACAGGAGGGGTACCTCAGGCAGGGAAATGGAAAGCTTCCAGACGAGTGCCCGGGGCCAGGACCATCCTGGCTGGCCTGCAGGCACCAAGTCGGCCTGCGTGTCCAAGCCCCTTCCTCTAGCTTTTAAAGTCTTTGCACACATTCAGGTGTTTTACCTGGGAAGGGTGGGAAAAGTTCAGCAGCAACTGGCCTGGGGCTCAGCTCACATTTACTCAGAGACGCCTCCTCACGGTCCCCCAGCTTTGCAATGAGGACGCTCCTTGTGTTGGGGCTGCTGGCTGCATGGGAAATGATTCCCCACCTGTGACCAACTTCAGAATTGTTTACCAATGGAGCAAGTGCCCTGATAGGGTTTTCCTCTGTATGACCAGTGGGTTCTGTTTTTGTTTTTTTCTTTTTTGGTTCAAGGTAAGTTTTATTCCTCTTTTTGTATTTATGGATATAAGCATGGAAATAATTCATTCATACAAATACGTCTATGGGAAGGACAGAACTTTTTTTCTGTTTTATTATTTTAAGTATTAATTATATTTTAATTTTTGAATTTATTTTATTCATTTTTTTATACAGCAGGTTCTTATTGGTTATCTATTTTATACATATAAGTGTATATATGTCAATCCCAGGCTCGCAATTCATCCCACCACCACCACCCTGCCACTTTCCCCCCTTGGTGTCCATACATTTGTTCTATACATCTGTGTCTCTATTTCTGCCTTGCAAACCGGTTCATCTGTACCATTTTTTCTAGGTTCCACATGTATGCGTTAATATACGATATTTGTTTTTCTCTTTCTGACTAACTTCACTCTGTATGACAGTCTCTAGATCTATCCACGTCTCTACAAATGACCCAATTTCATTCCTTTTTATGGCTGAGAAATATTGCATTTTATATATGTAGCACATCTTTTCCGTTCGTCTGTCTATGGGCACTTAGGTTGCTTCCATGACCTGGCTATTGTAAATAGTGCTGCAGTGAACATTGTGGTGAATATGTCTTTTTTATTTTTTTTTTGAATATGTCTTTTTGAATTATGGTTTTCTCTGGGTATATGGCCAGTAGTGGGATTGCTGGGTCATATGGTAATTCTATATTTAGTTTTTTAAGGAACCTCCATACTGTTCTCCATAGTGACTGTATCAACTTACATTCCCACAAATAGTGTAAGAGGGTTCCCTTTTCTCCACACCCTCTCCAGCATTTGTTGTTTGTAGATTTTCTGATGATGCCCATTCTAACTCGTGTGAGGTGATAACTCATTGTAGTTTTGGTTTATATTTCTCTAATAATTAGTGATGTTGAGCAGCTTTTCATGTGCTTCTTGGTCATCTGTATGTCTTCTTGGGACAAATGTCTATTTACGTCATCTGCCCATTTTTGGATTGGGTTGTTTGTTTTTTTACTGTTGAGCTGTATGAGCTGTTTATATACATTGGAGATTAATCCTTTGTCCATTGATTCGTTTGCAAATATTTTCTCCCATTCTGAGGGTTGTCTTTTCGTCTTGTTTGTAGTTTCCTTTGCTTTGCAAAAGCTTTTAGGTTTCATTTGCTCCCATTTGTTTATTATTGTTTTTTATTCCATTACTCTAGGAGGTGGATCAAAAAAGACCTTGCTGTGATTTATGTCAAAGAGTATTCTTCCTATGTTTTCCTCTAAGAGTTTTCTAGTGTCCGGTCTTACATTTTGGTCTCTAATGCATTTTGAGTTTATTTTTTGTGTATGGTGTTAGGGAGTGTTCTAATTTCATTCTTTTACATGTAGCTGTCCATTTTTCCCATCACCACTTATTGAAGAGACTGTCTTTTCTCCATTGTATATCCTTGCCTCCTTTGTCATAGATTAGTGGGTCATAGGTGTGTAGGTTTATCTCTGGGCTTTCTTTTTTTTTTTTTTCTTTTACATCTTTATTGGAGTATAATTGCTTTACAATTGTGTGTTAGTTTCTGCTGTATAAAAAAGTGAATCAGCTATGCGTATACATATAACACCATATCCCCTCCCTCTTGCACCTCCCTCTCACTCCCTTATCCCACCCTTTTAGGTGGTCACAAAGCACAGACCTGATCTCCCTGTGCTATGTGGCTGCTTCCCAGTAGCTATCAATTTTACATTTGGTAGTGTATATATGTCCATACCACTCTCTCACTTTGTCCCAGCTTACCCTTCCCCCTCCCCATGTCCTCAAGTCCTTTCTCTACGTCTGTGTCCTTAATCCTTTCCTGCCCCTAGGTTCTACATAAACTTTTTTTTTTAGATTACATATATATGTGTTAGCATACAGTGTTTGTTTTTCCCTTTCTGACTTACTTCACTCTGTAGGACAGACTCTAGATCCATCCACCTCACTAAAAATAACTCAATTTCGTTTCTTTTTATGGCTGAATCATGTTCCATTGTATATATGTGCCACATCTTCTTTATCCATTTATCTGTTGATGGACACTTAGGTTGCTTCCATGTCCTGGCTATTGTAAATAGAGCTACAGTGAACATTGTGGTACATGACTCTTTTTGAATTATGGTTTTCTCAGGGTAAAGGTCCAGGAGTGGGTTTGCTGGGTTGTATGGTAGTTCTATTTTTAGTATTTAAGGAACCTTCATACCGTTCTCCCTAGTGGCTATATCAATTTACATTCCCACCAACAGTGCAAGAGGGTTCCCTTTTCTCCAATTAATGCCTCTCCAGCATTTATTGTTGGTAGATTTTTTGATGATGGCCATTCTGACTGGTGTGAGGTGATACCTCGCTGTAGTTTTGATTTGCATTTCTCTAATGATTAGTGATGTTCAGCATCCTTTCATGTGTTTGTTGGCAACCTGTATATCTTCTTTGGAGAAATGTCTATTTAGGTCTTCTGCCCATTTTTGGATTGGGTTGTTTGGTTTTGTGATATTGAGCTACATGAGCTGCTTTTTGGAGATTAATCATTTGCCATTTGCTTCATTTGAAAATATTTTCTCCCATTCTGATGGTTGTCTTTTCATCTTGCTTATGTTTTCCTTTGCTGTGCAAAAGAATTTATGTTTCATTAGGTCCCATTTTTTAATTTTTGTTTTTATTTCCATTTCTCTAGGAGGTGGGTCAAAAAGGATCTTGCTGTGATTTATGTCATAGACTGTTCTGCTTATGTTTTCCTCTAAGAGTTTTATAGTGGCTGGTCTTATATTTAGGTCTCTAATCCATTTTGAGTTTATTTTTGTGTATGGTGTTAGGGAGTGTTCTAATTTCATTCTTTTACATGTAGCTGTCCAGTTTTCCCAGCACCACTTACTGAAGACACTGTCTTTTCTCCGTTGTACACCCTTGCCTCGTTTGTCATAGATTAGTTAACCATAGGTATGTGGGTTTATCTCTGTGCTTTCTATCCTGTTCTATTGACCTATATTTCTGTTTTTGTGTCAGTACCATATTATCTGATTACTGTAGCTTTGTAATATAGTCTGAAGTCTGGAAGTCTGATTCCTCCAGCTCTTTTTTTTCCCCCTCAAGACTGCTTTGGCTATCCAAGGTCTTTTGTGTCTCCCTACAAATTTTAAGATTTTTTTTTCTTGTTCTGTAGAAAATGCCAAAAGTATTTTGATCAGGATTGCATTAAATCTGTAGATTGCTTTGGGTAGTATAGTCATTTTCACAATATTGATTCTTCTAATCCAAGAACATGGTATATGTCTCCATCTGTTTATATCATCTTTGATTTCTTTCATCAGCGTCTTATAGTTTTCTGAGTACAGGTCTTTTACTTCCTTAGGTAGGTTAATTCCTAGGTATTTTATTCTTTTTGTTGCAGTGGTAATGGGATTGTTTCCTTAATTTCTCTTTCTGATCTTTCATTGTTAGTGTATAGGAATGCAAGCAATTTCTGTGCATTAATTTTGTATCCTGCAACTTTACCAGATTCATTGATTAGCTCCAGTGGTTTTCTGGTGGCATCTTTAGGATTCTCTATCTATGATATCATGTCATCTGCAAACAGTGACAATTGTACTCCTTCTTTTCCTTTTTGTATTCCTTTTATTTCTTTTTCTTCTCTGATTGCCATGGCTAGGACTTCCAAAACTATGTTGAATAGCAGTGGTGAGAGTGGACATCCTCGTCTTGTTCCTGATCTTAGAGGAAACGCTTGCAGTTTTTCACCATTGAGAATGGTGTTTGCTGCGGGTTTGTCATATATGGCCTTTATTATGTTGAGGTAGTTTCCCTCTATGCCCACACTCTGCAGAGTTTTTATCGTAAATGGGTGTTGAATTTTCACAAAATCTTTTCCTTCATCTATTGAGATGATCATATGGTTTTATTCTACAATTTGTTAATATGGTGTATCACATTGATTTGTGTATATTGAAGAATCCTTGCATCCCTGGGATACACCCCACTTGATCATGGTGTATGATCCTTTTAATGTGTTGTTTGATTCTGTTTGCTAGTATTTGGTTGAGGATTTTTACATCTATATTCATCAGTGATATTGGTCTATAATTTTCTTTCCTTGTAGTATCTCTGTCTGATTTTGGTATCAGGGTGATGGTGGTCTGATAGAATGAGTTTGGGAGTGTTCCTTCCCCTGCAATTGTTTTGAAGAATTTGAGAAGGTTGGGTGTTAGCTCTTCCCTAATGTTTGATAGAATTCACCTGTGATGCCATCTGGTTCTGGACTTTTGTTTGTTGGAAGATTTTTAATCACAGTTTCAAATTCATTGCTTGTGATAGGTTTGTTCATATTTTCTATTTCTTCCTGGTTCAGTCTTGGAAGGTTATCCCTTTCTAAGAATTTGTCCATTTCTTCCAGGTTGTCCATTTTATTGGCATAGAGTTGCGTGTAGTAGTCTCTTAGGATGCTTTGTATTCCTGTGGTGTCTGTTGTAACTTCTCCTTTTTCACTTCTAATTTTGTTGATTTGAGTCCTCTCCCTCTTTTTCTTGAGTCTGGCTAAAGGTTGATCATTATTGCTTATCTTCTCAAAGAACCAGCTTTTAGGTTTATTGATCTTTGCTTTTGTTTTCTTTGTTTCTATTTCATTTATTTCTGCTCTGATCTTTAAGATTTCTTTCCTTCTACTAACTTTGGGTTTTGTTCTTCTTTCTCTAATTCCTCTAGGTGTAAGGTTAGATTGTTTATTTGAGATTTTTCTTGTTTCTTGAGGTAGGCTTGTATTGCTATAAACTTCCCTCTTAGAACTGCTTTTGCCGCATCCCATAGGTTTTGGATCATCGTGTTTTTGTTGTCATTTGTCTCTAGGTAGTTTTTGATTTCCTCTTTGATTTCTTCAGTGATCTCTTGGTTATTTAGTAACGCATTGTTTAGCCTCCATGTGTTTGTGTTTTTTACGGTTTTTTTCCGTGTAATTGATTTCTAATCTCATAGCATTGTGGTCGGAACAGCTGCTTGACATGATTTCAGTTTTCTTAAATTTACTGAGGCTTTGTGATCCAAGATGTGATCTATCCTGGAGAATGTTCCGTGTGCAGTTAAGAAGAACGTGTAATCTGCTGTTTTTGGATGGAATGACCTATAAATATCAATTAACTCTATCTGGTCTATTGTGTCATTTAAAGCTTGTGTTTCCTTATTAATTTTCTGTCTGGCTGATCTCCACTGGTATAAGTGAGCTGTTAAAGTCCCCCACTATTATTGTGTTACTGTTGATTTCCTCTTTTATAGCTGTTAGCAGTTGCCTTATACATTGAGGTGCTCCTATGTTGGGTACATATATATTTATAATTGTTATATCTTCTTCTTGGATTGATCCCTTGACCATTATGTAGTGTCTTTCCTTGTCTCTTGTAACATTCTTTATTTTAAAGTCTATTTTATCTGATATGAGTATTGCTACTCCAGCTTTCTTTTGATTTTCATTTGCATAGAGTATATTTTTCCATCGCCTCACTTTCAGTCTGTATGTGTCCCTAGGTCTGAAATGGGTCTCTTGTAGACAGCATATATATGGGTCTTGTTTTTGTATCCATTCAGCGAGCCTGTGTCTTTTGGTTGGAACATTTAGTGCATTCACGTTTAAGGTAATTATCGATATGTATGTTCCTATTACTATTTTCTTAATTGTTATGGGGTTGTCTTGGTGGGTCCTTTTCTTCTCTTGTGTTTCCCACTTAGAGAAGTTCCTTTAGCATTTGGTGTAAAGCTGGTTTCATGGTGCTGAATTCTCTTAGCTTTTGCTTGTCTGTAGGGCTTTTGATTTCTCCATCAAATATGAATGAGATCTTTGCAGGGTGGAGTAATCTTGGTTGTAGGTTCTTCCCTTTCATCACTTTAAATTGATCATGCTACTCCCTTCTGGCTTGTAGATAATCTGCTGAGAAATCAGCTGTTATCCTTATGGGAGTTCCCTTGTATGTTATTTGTCATTTTTCCCTTGCTGCTTTCAATAATTTTTCTTTGTCGTTAATTTTTGTCAATTTGATTACTATGTGTCTTGTCATTTTTCTCCTTTGGTTTATCCTGCCTGGGACTCTCTGTGCTTCTGGACTTGGGTGGCTATTTCTTTTCCCATGCTAGGGAAGTTTTTGACCATAATCTCTTCAAATATATTCTCGGGTCCTTTCTCTCTCTTCTCCTTCTGGGATCCCTATCATGCGAATGTTGTTGTGTTTAATGTTGTCCCAGAGGACTCTTGGGGTGTCTTCATTTATTTTCATTCTTTTTCTTTATTCTGTTCCATGGCAGTGATTTCCACCTTTCTGTCTTCCAGGTCACTTATCCGTTCTTCTGCCACAGTTATTCTGCTACTGATTCCTTCTAGTATATTTTTCATTTCAGTTATTACATTGTTCACCTCTGTTTGTTTGTTCTTTAATTCTTCTAGGTGTTTGTTCCTTAATTCTTCTAGGTCTTTGTTAAGCATTTCTTGTGTCTTCTCGATCTTTGCCTCCTTTCTTTTTCCAAGGTCTTGGCTCAACTTCACTATCATTATTCTGAATTCTTTTTCTGGAAGGTTCCCTATCTCCACGTCATTTCGTTTTTTTTTTTTCCTGGGGTTTTATCTTGTTCCTTGATCTGGTATAAAGTCCTCTGCCTTTTCATTTTGTCTATCTTTCTGTGAATGTGGTTTTCCTTCCACAGGCTGCAGAATTGTAGTTCTTCTTGCTTCTGCTGTCTGCTCTCTGGTGGATGAGTCTATCTTAGAGGCTTGTGCAAGCTTCCTGATGGGAGGGACTGGTGGTGGGTAGAGCTGGGTGTTGCTTTGGTGGGCAGAGCTTTAATCCGCTTGTCTGTGGATTAAATAAAACTTTAATAAAAAGTTTAATCCGCTTGTCTGCTGATGCATGGGGCTGGGTTCCCTCCCTGTTGGTTGTTTGGCCTGAGGCGACCCAGCACTGGAGCCTACCTTGCTCTTGGTGGGGCTAATGGCGGACTCTGGGAGGGCTCACACCAAGGAGTATTTCCCAGAACTTCTGCTGCCAGTGTCGTTGTCCTCACGGTGAGCCACAGCCACAGCCACCACCTGCCTCTGCAGGAGACCCTCTAAAAGTAGCAGGTAGTTCTGGTCATTCTCCTACAGGGTCACTGCTTCTTCCCCTGGGTCCTGATGTGCACACTACTTTGTGTGTGCCCTCCAAGAGTGGAGTATCTGAGTGGAGTTGAGACTCTGAGACTCTGCGTGGAGTCACACAGACTCTGGGTCCTGTGAAGCTTCGATGTTTTGTGGTTCTAGAAATCCTATAGGAGACGGTCCACAGCAGGTGAAGCTAATGTTGTCAGTAGAGGTGTTGAAGCCAAAGATCTGCAGTTCCGACTAGAGGTGCCGATGTACATACAGGACAAAATCATCTCGTGTGAATGTAGTTCAGGCATGTTTAAGATGAATGCAGTCATGTTAATGCCTACCATATTCTATCTTGAGCCTCTCCTCAGGGACCCCCTCCTCAGTTCCTGAGGCTCCTGTAAGTCATGTACAAGGGACTGGAAAGTGGGCTCTGTCCAGTCTGAGCCCTGAGTTACCCTGTGTGTATCTTAGGATGCTTTGTATTTCTGTGGTGTCTGTCTGTTGTAACATCATCTCTTTCATTTCAGATTTATTTGGGCCCTCTCTTTTTAAAAAAACATACTACTGTTGTCTTTTATTCTTTACAGAAGTTTAATAAGTGTTTGATCTACTATCCTTACCCTATGTATACTTTTTGCAGTGAGATTTTTACTTTTCTTTGTTTCCTTGTTACTATCAATAATTAGTGAGACTTCTTTTAAGCTACCTTCAACATTGCTTATAAAGCTGCTTTATTAGTGATGACAGAGCCTTAATGGAAGTCATGTTCTGGTTGTAAATTAGAATGCAATGTGCCAGCAAAAAGCCCCTTAAGTTTATGTCTCATTACTTCTTGTTCTTTTTTTAATTTAATTTTTATTTTTTGTCAGAGCAAATTTGATTAAAATGTTTTGTTTCTTCTAGGTGTGCAAGATGTGGTTCTTTTAAACATATACATATATCTATTCTTCTTTGCATCATTTTCCCATGTAGGTTATGACACAATGTTGAGCAGTCTTGTCTTGGTATTACATAGGTCTTTGGTGATTACATATTTCACATGTGTTTCTATATCTATCTTAACCCCAATATCCTAATGTATCCAATCCTCACACCTATCCATTTGCTGAACCATAAGTTTGTTTAATGAATCTGTGATTGCATTTCTCTGTGGAAATATCTTCATTGGTATGAATTTTTAGCTAAGACCTATAAGTGATATTATAGGATATGTGTCTTTGGCTTTCTGACTTAGTACAATTTGCCTGATTACCTCAAGAATCATACATGGTGCTGCAAATGGCATTGTTTCATTTTTTTCCCTGGCTAATATTCCATCTGTACGTGTACCAGTTCTTCTTTGGCCACGCACCTCTTGATGGACTTTCTGGTTGCCTCCATGTCTTGGCTATTGTAATACTGCTGCAATGCATATTTTCTTGCCTGTGTCTTTCCAGTTCTATCTTCTTATGTTATAGGCCAAGGAGTGGGCTTGCTGTATCATATGGTAGCTCAGTGTGTACGTTTTAAAGGCACCACCATTCAGTTCTCATTAGTGGCTCTTTCCAGGTTACGTCCCACTTAAAATTGAGGGTATGCATTTCTCCAAAACACCTTCAATATTTATTGTTTGTAGTTTTCTTGCTGATGGTTATTCTAACAGGTGCGAGCTGATACCTCTCTGTGGTTGAATTTGCATGTGTCCCAAAATCTGTTGAAATTGAGCTTTAAAGCATGTCCTTTCTATTTATCAAACTGTGATTACAGCTTAGTTCTTCAAAGTGTTTTCTTAAAGTAAGTGTCACATTTTGAAAATTTTTGGCCATTACCTCCCTCAAGACATTTTGAAGGCAGGTTTCATTTACAGCCCTGAAGTACTTGTTCATATGAAGTGACCATTAGCACAGGTTTGAAAGCTGCTTTGGTAGGTAATGGCCGGAGGGCGGGAGCCTTTCCACGTTCCCCAATCTGGTAACTAGGGAAGGAGCCTTCAGCCCCAAAAGTGTCCACCCTTATGTCTCATCCAGCTGTGGAACTAGATATGGTCAATCTAGGTTGCATCACAGCCCCTGAATGAATTGTGTGAGAATTTCTCTCGCTTTGAAAGTCTTTGTTTCATGGGTAATTAAAAGTAGTTTATTTTTATAATGGGGTTTAGCTGCTTTTCACTGCTGTGTTTATGCCGCTTTACACCCCCTTGACTCACTTACAGAGAGATATCAATACATAGGTTTTAAGATTCTTACTAGTCAGATATAGTCTTGTGCGGTGAATAGGGGGTGTTGAGTCCAGTTCACTGAGCAAGGAGTAGGTCTTGTCTATTACATATTGGGTTTATGGAACGGTATCTGAGCTAATTTGAAACCCTTGTTTTATGCATCACCCCACCACACCTTTCCCCTTCAGCAGCCATAGTGTGTTTTCTAAATGTGTGACTCTGTTCTGTTTTGTAATTCAGTTCAAGTGTAGCGGTTTTTACATTCCCTCTGTAAGTGATATCTTATGATAAGTGTCTTTTTCTGTGTGACTTATTTCACTTAGAATCTTCGTACCTAAATCCACTCATCATGCTGCTACGACTCTTATGACATTGATTTCATGGCTGAGTGATATTCCATTGTATATGAGGACCCAACTTCTTTATCCATTTTTCCCTTTCCTAGGATATTTAAGGTGTAATGAAGTGGGGGTTCTTGTCAACAGAGCAGCCCTAAACTTTGGGGTGCCTGTGTCTTGCTGATTTTTAGTTTTCCCAATTTATACGCCCATGAGTGGAAGTGCCCTATGCTCTCCAAGCTGTGTTTTTTAGATGTTTCAGGACACACCGTACACTTCTCCAGAGTGGCTGTTGGCAATTTATATCCCGCCCATCAGCGTAGCAAGGCTCCCATTTCTCCATGGCCGGTCCTGAATTTTTGGATTTGACACTTTTTTCCGCATGGCCCTTTTGCCCGCTGGGAAGCGAGACAACTTTGTAGCACTGTTTTCCCTTTCCAGGTTGCTTGGATGGCCAAAAAGGGCGTATGCGTTTTTTCCTGAATATATTCAGGAAAAAACGCATACGCCCTTTTTGGCCAAGGGCATCATTGTCCACGTTTTGCCGCTCTTCATGTGCTTTCAAAGCGATTCGAATCTACCTCCTGAAAACTGTTTCCTGCAATTCTGCCTTGCTTTCAAATCCTCTTCGTTGCCTTCCCTCAATATATTTGTGGACGAGAGTTATCATTTATAACTCTGCAGGTTTGTGAATTGCAGTGCCCCTGAGCTCCATTTATCCAGTCGCTTTTTTGGGAGCTGGCCGCAAAAGTGCAGGATTGCTTCAGGCCCTCTTCTGGTTCTGGGGGGCAGGCTGAGGCTGTGGTTAATTCTTCTTCCTGATGGGAAAATAGAGTGACCTGTGCCAGTCCCAACCACTAGAGCTAGTCTCTCATTGGTTCCCCCTCTTCCCGTTCATCCTCAGGACAAATTGCAACCTATACGGAACAGGAGGTTAAAGGTGCTGATTCTCCAAGGAGGGAGATGGCTAGTAAAGGGGCTGGAATAGCGAACCCGAGCAAAGGAGATGAGAAATGAGGTGCGTTTTAGAAACCTTTCCCGATCACACGGTGTACCATCTTCTGGGTTTCTCATGCACGTTTTCGACGTAGGAAGATGCCCTTGATCCTGGGGATTTGGGACCCATGGGATGGGTACCATGCAGTATTACTTTAAAGGGTCTGCGTTGGCTCACCCAACCTCACCAAAACTCTCAGCCCCAAGAGTGTCCACCCTTATGTCTCAATCAGCTGTGGGTCTAGATATGGTCATTCCAGGTTGCATCACAGCCTCTGAACGAATTTTGGAAGAATTTCTCTCTCTTTCACTGTCTTTGTTTCACGGGTTTTGAAAAGACATTTATTTTTATAATGGGGTTTAGCTGCTTTTCACGGCTGTGTTTATGCCGTGTTACAGCCCCTTGACTCACTTACAGAGAGATATCAATACATAGGTTTGAAGATTCTTACTAGTCAGATATATTCTTGTGCGGTGAATAGGGGGTGTTGAGTCCAGTTCACTGAGCAAGGAGTAGGTCTTTTCTATTACATATTGGTTTTATGGAACGGTATCGGAGCTAATTTGAAACCCTTGTTTTATGCATCACCCGACCTCACCTTTCCCGTTAAGCAGCCATAGTGTGTTTTCTAAACGTGTGACTCTGTTCTGTTTTGTAATTCACTTCAACTGTAGAGGTTTCTACATTCCTTCTATAAGTGCTATCTTATGATAAGTGTCTTTTTCTGTGTGACTTATTTCACTTAGAATCGTCGTACCTAAGTCCACTCATCGTGCTGCTACTAGCCTTATGACGTTGATTTCATGGCTGAGTGATAATCCATTGTACATGAGGACCTCAACTTCTTTATCCATTTTTCTCTTTCCTAGGATATTGAAGGTGTAATGAAGTGGGGGTTCTTGTCAACAGAGCAGCCCTAAACTTTGGGGTGCCTGTGTCTTGCTGATTTTTAGTTTTCCCAATTTATAGGCCCATAAGTGTAAGTGCCCTATGCTCTCCAAGCTGTGTTTTTTAGATGTTTCAGAACACACCGTACACTTCTCCAGAGTGGCTGTTGGCAATTTACATCCCGCCCATCAGCGTAGCAAGGCTCCCATTTCTCCATGGCCGGTCCTGCATTTCTGGTTTGGACACTTTATTCCGCATGGCCCTTTTTCCCGCTGGGAAGCGAGACTTCTTTGTAGCGTTGATTTTCCTTTCCAGGTGGCTTGGTTGGCCAAAAAGGGCGTATGCGTTTTTTCCTGAATATATTCAGGAAAAAACGCATACGCCCTTTTTGGCCAAGGGCATCATTGTCCACGTTTTGCCGCTTTTCATGTGCTTTCAAGGCGATTCGAATCTACCTCCTGAAATCTGTTTCCTGCAATTCTGCCTTGCTTTCAAAGCCTCTTCGTTGCCTTCCCTTAATATATTTGTGGACGAGAGTTATCATTTAAAACTCTGCAGGTTTGTGAATTGCAGTGCCCCTGAGCTCCATTTTTCAACTCGCTTTTTTGGGAGCTGGCCGCAAAAGCGCAGGATTGCTTCAGGCCCTCTTCTGGTTCTGGGGGGCAGGCTGAGCTTGTGCTTAATTCTTCTTCCTGATGGGAAAATAGAGTGACCTGTGCCTGTCCCAACAACTAGAGCTAGTCTCCCTTTGGTTCCCCCTCTTCCCGTTCATCCTCAGGATAAATTGCAACCTGTACGGAACAGGAGGTTAAAGGTGCTGATTCTCCAAGGAGGGAGATGGCTAGTAAAGGGGCTGGAATGGCGAACCCGAGCACAAGGAGATGAGAAATGAGGTGCGTTTTAGAAACCTTTCCCGATCACACAGTGTACCATCTTCTGGGTTTCTCATGCCTGTTTTCGACGTAGGAAGATGCCCTTGAACCTGGGGATTTGGGACCCATGGGATGGGTACCATGCAGTATTACTTTAAAGGGTGTGCGTTGGCTCACCCAACCTCACCAAAACTGTCAGCCCCATGAGTGTCCACCCTTATGTCTCAATCAGCTGTGGGTCTAGATATGGTCAATCCAGGTTGCATCACAGCCCCTGAACGAATTTTGTAAGAATTTCTCTCTCTTTCACTTTCTTTGTTTCACGGGTTTTGAAAAGTAATTTATTTTTATAATGGGGTTTAGCTGCTTTTCACGGCTGTGTTTATGCCGCTTTACACCCCCTTGACTCACTTACAGAGAGATATCAATACATAGTTTTGAAGATTCTTACTAGTCAGATATATTCTTGTGCGGTGAATAGGGGGTGTTGAGTCCAGTTCACTGAGCAAGGAGTAGGTCTTGTCTATTACATATTGGGTTTATGGAACGGTATCAGAGCTAATTTAAAACCCTTGTTTTATGCATCACCCCACCTCACCTTTCCCGTTCAGCAGCCATAGTGTGTTTTCTAAACGTGTGACTCTGTTCTGTTTTGTAATTTAGTTCAAGTGTAGCAGTTTTTACATTCCCTCTATAAGTGCTATCTTATGATAAGTGTCTTTTTCTGTGTGACTTATTTCACTTAGAATCGTCATACCTTAATCAAATCATCGTGCTGCTACTAGCCTTATGACGTTGATTTCATGGCTGAGTGATATTCCATTGTACATGAGGACCCCAACTTCATTATCCATTTTTCTCTTTCCTGGGATATTTAAGGTGTAAAGAAGTGGGGGTTCTTGTCAACAGAGCTGCCCTAAACTTTGGGGTGCCTGTGTCTTGCTGATTTTTAGTTTTCCCAATTTATACGCCCATGAGTGTAAGTGCCCTATGTGCTCCAAGCTGTGTTTTTTAGATGTTTCAGGACACACCGTACACTTCTCCAGAGTGGCTGTTGGCAATTTACATCCCGCCCATCAGCGTAGCAAGTCTCCCATTTCTCCATGGCCGCTCCTGCATTTCTGGTTTTGACACTTTTTTCTGCATGGCCCTTTTGCCCGCTGGGAAGCCAGACTTCTTTGGAGCGCTGATTGGCCTTTCCAGGTTGCTTGGTTGGCCAAAAAGGGCGTATGCGTTTTTTCCTGAATATATTCAGTAAAAAACGCATACGCCCTTTTTGGCCAAGGGCATCATTGTCCACGTTTTGCCGCTTTTCATGTGCTTTCAAGGCGATTCGAATCTACCTCCTGAAATCTGTTTCCTGCAATTCTGCCTTGCTTTCACATCCTCTTCGTTGCCTTCCCTCAATATATTTGTGGACGAGAGTTGTCATTTATAACTCTGCAGGTTTGTGAATTGTAGTGCCCCTGAGCTCCATTTTTCAAGTCGCTTTTTGGGAGCTGGCCGGAAAAGCGCAGGATTGCTTCAGGGCCTCTTCTGGTTCTGGGGGGCAGGCTGAGGCTGTGGTTAATTCTTCTTCCTGATGGGAAAATAGAGTGACCTGTGCCTGTCCCAACCACTAGAGCTAGTCTCTCATTGGTTCCCCATCTTCCCGTTCATCCTCAGGACAAATTGCAACCTGTACGGAACAGAAGGTTAAAGGTGCTGATTCTCCAAGGAGGGAGATGGCTAGTAAACGGGCTGGAATGGAGAACCCGAGCAAAAGGAGATGAGAAATGAGGTGCGTTTTAGAAACCTTTCCCGATCACACGGTGTACCATCTTCTGGGTTTCCCATGCACGTTTTTGACGTAGGAAGATGCCCTTGAACCTGGAGATTAGGGACCCATCAAGAAATCACATTAAGGTTCTCTTTTTAACGTGTTCCTTAAAACACTAGTGCTTAGGAAATCTATTGGAGGCAGAAGCAGTCAAGGGTAGCTTAGGTTTGGGGTTAGGGTGAGGGTTAGGGTACGGCTTAGGGTACGGGTTCGGGGAGGGGTTCGGGTAGGGCGTAGGGTATGGGTTAGGGTTAGGGTTAGTCTTAGAGTTAGGGCTCGGTTTAGGGTACGGGCTAGGATTAGGGTACGCGTTAGGGTTAGGGTAGGGGTTAGGGTTAGTGTACGCGTTAGGGTTAGGGTCGTTATCAAACCTATCCCACTCTCTAGATACCCCTTAGCACGTAAAGGAATATTATTTGGGGGTCCCGCCATGGAGAAGAGTTTAGACACTAGGAGAAGATAAGGAACACACCCATTCTAAAGAAATCACATTAGGATTCCCTTTTTAACCTGTTCCTTAAAACACTAGTGCTTAGGAAATCTATTGGAGGCAGAAGCAGTCAAGGGTAACTTAGGGTAAGGGTTAGGGTTAGGGTGAGGGTGAGGGTACGGCTTAGGTTACGGGTTCGGTTACGGAATCGGTTATGGCATAGGGTATGGATTAGGGTTATGGTTACTTTTAGGGTAAGGGCTCGGTTTAGAGTATCGGTTAGGATTAAGGTAGGTGTTAGGGTTAGGGTACGGGTTAGGGTTAGGGTATGGGAGAGGGTTAGGGTAAGCATTAGGGTTAGGGTAGTTATTAAACCTATCCCACTCTCTAGATACAGCTTAGAACGTAACGGAATATTATTTGGGGGTCCAGCCTTGGAGAAGAGTTTAGACACTAGGAGAAGATAAGGAACACACCCATCATCAAAAAATCACATTAGGATTCTCTTTTTAACCTGTTCCTTAAAACACTAGTGCTTAGGACATCTATTGGAGGCAGAAGCAGTGAAGGGTAGCTTAGGATTAGGGTTAGGGTTAGGGTACGGCTTAGGGTACGAGTTCGTGGAGGGGTTCGGGTACGGCGTATGGTATGGGTTAGGGTTAGGTTTAGGGCTCGGTTCAACGTACGGGTTAGGATTAGGGTACGCGTTAGGGTTAGGGTAGGGGTTAGGGTGAGGGTAGTTATTAAACCTATCCCACTCTCTAGATATCCCTTAGCACGTAAAGGAATATTATTTGGGGGTCCAGCCATAGAGAAGAGTTTAGACACTAGGAGAAGATAAGGAACACACCCATTATCAAGAAATCACATTAGGATTCTCTTTTTAACCTGTTCCTTAAAATATTAGTGCTTAGGAAATCTATTGGAGGCAGAAGGCGTCAAGGGTAGCTTAGGTTTAGGGTTAGGGTTAGGGTGAGGATTAGGGTACGGCTTAGGGTACGGGTTGAGGGAGGGGTTCGGGTAGGGCGTAGGGTATGGGTTAGGGTTAGGGTTAGTGTTAGGGTTAGGGCTCGGTTTAGGGTACGGGTTAGGATTAGGGTACGCATTAGGCTTAGGGTAGGGGTTAGGGTTAGGGTACGCGTTAGGGTGAGGGTAGTTATTAAACCTATCCCACTCTCTAGATACCCCTTAGCACGTAAAGGAATATTATTTGGGGATCCAGCCATGGAGAAGAGTTTAGACACTAGGAGAAGTTAAGGAACACACCCATTATCAAGAAATCACATTAGGATTCTCTTTTTAAACTGTTCCTTAAAACACTAGTGCTTAGGAAATCTATTGGAGGCAGAAGCAGTCAAGGGTAGCTTAGGGTTAGGGTTAGGGTTAGATTGAGGGTTAGGGTACGGCTTAGGGTACGGGTTCAGGGAGGGGTTCGTGTAGGGCGTAGGGTATGGGTTAGGGTTAGGGTTAGGGTACGGGTTAGGATTAGGGTACGCGTTAGGTTTAGGGTAGGGGTTAGGTTTAGGGAACGCGTTAGGGTGAGGGTAGTTATTAAACCTCTCCCTCTCTCTAGATACCCCTTAGCACGTAAAGGCATATTATTTGGGGGTCCAGCCATGAAGAAGAATTTAGACACGAGGAGAAGATAAGGAACACACCCATTATCAAGAAATCACGTTAGGATTCTCTTTTTAACCTGTTCCTTAAAACACTAGTGCTTAGGAAATCTATTGGAGGCAGAAGGCGTCAAGGGTAGCTTAGGGTTAGGGTTAGGGTTAGGGTGAGGGTTAGTGTACGTCTTAGGGTACGGGTTGAGGGAGGGGTTCGGGTAGGGCGTAGGGTATGGGTTAGGGATAGGGTTAGTGTTAGGGTTAGGGCTCGGTTTAGGGTACGGGTTAGGATTAGGGTACGCGTTAGGCTTAGGGTAGGGGTTAGGGTTAGGGTACGCGTTAGGGTGAGGGTAGTTATTAAACCTATCACACTCTCTAGATACCCCTTAGCACGTAAAGGAATATTATTTGGGGGTCCAGCCATGGAGAAGAGTTTAGACACTAGGAGAAGATAAGGAACACACCCATTATCACGAAATCACATTAGGATTCTCTTTTTAACCTGTTCCTTAAAACACTAGTGCTTAGGAAATCTATTGGAGGCAGAAGCAGTCAAGGGTAGCTTAGGGTTAGGGTTAGGGTTAGGGTGAGGGTTAGGGTACGGCTTAGGGTACGGGTTCGGGGAGGGGTTCGGGTAGGGCGTAGGGTATGGGTTAGGGTTAGGGTTAGGGTTAGTGTTAGGGTTAGGGCTCGGTTTAGGGTACGGGTTAGGATTAGGGTACGCCTTAGTGTTAGGGTAGGGGTTAGGGTTAGGGTACGCGATAGGGTGAGGTTAGTTATTAAAACTACCCCACTCTCTAGATACCCCTTAGCACGTAAAGGAATATTATTTAGGGGTCCAGCCATGGAGAAGAGTTTAGACACGAGGAGAAGATAAGGAACACACCCATTATCAAGAAATCACATTAGGATTCTCTTTTTAACCTGTTCCTTAAAACACTAGTGCTTAGGAAATCTATTGGAGGCAGAAGCAGTCAAGGGTAGCTTAGGGTTAGGGTTAGGGTTAGGGTGAGGGTTAGGGTACGGCTTAGGGTACGGGTTCGGCGAGGGGTTCGGGTAGGGCGTAGGGTATGGGTTAGGGTTAGGGTTAGGGTTCGTGTTAGGGTTAGGGCTCGGTTTAGGGTACGGGTTAGGATTAGGGTACGCGTTAGGGTTAGGGTAGGGGTTAGGGTTAGGGTACGCGTTAGGGTGAGGGTAGTTATTAAACCTATCACACTCTCTAGATACCCCTTAGCACGTAAAGGAATATTATTTGGGGGTCCAGCCATGGAGAAGAGTTTAGACCCTAGGAGAAGATAAGGAACACACCCATTATCAAGAAATAACAATATGATTCTCTTTTTAAACTGTTCCTTAAAACACTAGTGCTTAGGAAATCTATTGGAGGCAGAGGCAGTCAAGGGTAGCTTAGGGTTAGGGTTAGGGTTAGGGTGAGGGATAGGGTACGGCTTAGGGTACGGGTTCGGGGAGGGGTTCGGGTAGGGCGTAGGGTATGGGTTAGGGTTAGGGTTAGGGCTAGTGTTAGCGTTAGGGCTCGGTTTAGGGTACGTTTTAGGATTAGGGTACGCGTTAGGGTTAGGGTAGGTGTTAGGGTTAGGGTACGCATTAGGATGAGGGTAGTTATTAAACCTATCCCACTCTCTAGATACCCCTTAGCACGTAAAGGAATATTATTTGGGGGTCTAGCCATGGAGAAGAGTTTAGACACTAGGAGAAGATAAGGAACACACCCATTATAAAGAAATCACATTAGGATTCTCTTTTTAACCTGGTCCTTAAAACACTAGTGCTTAGGAAATCTATTGGAGGCAGAAGCAGTCAAGGGTAGCTTAGGGTTAGGGTTAGGGTTAGGGTGAGGGTTAGGGTACGGCTTAGGGTACGGATTCGGGTAGGGGTTCGTGTAGGGAGTAGGGTATGGGTTAGGGTTAGTGTTAGGGTTAGTGTTAGGGTTAGGGCTCGGTTTAGGGTACGGGTTAGGATTAGGGTACGCGTTAGTGTTAGGGTAGGGGTTAGGGTTAGGTTACGCGTTAGGGTGAGGTTAGTTATTAAACCTATCCCACTCTCTAGATACCCCTTAGCACGTAAAGGAATATTATTTGGGGGTCCAGCCATGGAGAAGAGTTTAGACACTAGGAGAAGATAAGGAACAAACCCATTATCAAGAAATCACAATATGATTCTCTTTTTAAACTGTTCCTTAAAACACTAGTGCTTAGGAAATCTGTTGGAGGCAGAAGCAGTCAAGGGTAGCTTAGGGTTAGGGTTAGGGTTAGGGTACGGCTTAGGGTACGGGTTCGGGAAGGGGTTCGGATATGGCGTAGGGTATGGGTTAGGGTTAGGGTTAGGGTTAGTGTTAGGGTTAGGGCTCGGTTTAGGGTACGGGTTAGGATTAGAGTACGCGTTAGGGTTAGGGTAGGGGTTAGGGTTAGGGTACGCGTTAGGGTGAGGGTAGTTATTAAACCTATCACACTCTCTATATACCCCTTAGCACGTAAAGAAATATTATTTGGGGGTCCAGCCATGGAGAAGAGTTTAGACACGAGGAGAAAATAAGGAACACACCCATTATCAAGAAATCACATTAGGATTCTCTTTTTAACCTGTTCCTTAAAACTCTAGTGCTTAGGAAATCTATTGGAGGCAGAAGCCATCAAGGGTAGCTTAGGTTTAGGGTTAGGGTTAGGGTGAGGGTTAGGGTACGGCTTAGGGTACGGGTTCGGGGAGGGGTTCGGGTAGGGCGTAGGGTATGGGTTAGGGTTAGGGTTAGGGTTAGTGTTAGGGTTAGGGCTCAGTTTAGGGTACGGGTTAGGATTAGGGTACGCGTTCGGGTTAGGGTAGGGGTTAGGGTTAGGGTACGCGATAGGGTGAGGTTAGTTATTAAACCTATCCCACTCTCTAGATACCCCTTAGCACGTAAAGGAATATTATTTGGGGGTCCAGCCATGGAGAAGAGTTTAGACACGAGGAGAAGATAAGGAACACACCCATTATCACGAAATCACATTAGGATTCTCTTTTTAACCTGTTCCTTAAAACACTAGTGCTTAGGAAATCTATTGGAGGCAGAAGCCGTCAAGGGTAGCTTAGGGTTAGGGTTAGGGTTAGGGTGAGGTTTAGGGTATGGCTTAGGGTACGGGTTCGGGGAGGGGTTCGGGTAGGGCGTAGGGTATGGGTTAGGGTTAGGGTTAGGGTTAGTGTTAGGGTTAGGGCTCGGTTTAGGGTACGGGTTAGGATTAGGGTACGCGTTAGTGTTAGGGTAGTGGTTAGGGTTAGGGTACGCGATAGGGTGAGGTTAGTTATTAAACCTATCCCACTCTCTAGATACCCCTTAGCACGTAAAGGAATATTATTTGGGGGTCCAGCCATGGAGAAGAGTTTAGACACTAGGAGAAGATAAGGAACACACCCATTCTAAAGAAATCACATTAGGATTCCCTTTTTAACCTGTTCCTTAAAACACTAGTGCTTAGGAAATCTATTGGAGGCAGAAGCAGTCAAGGGTAGCTTAGGGTAAGGGTTAGGGTTAGGGTGAGGGTGAGGGTACGGCTTAGGTTACGGGTTCGGGTACGGAATCGGTTATGACATAGGGTATGGATTAGGGTTATGGTTACTTTTAGGGTAAGGGCTCGGTTTAGAGTATCGGTTAGGATTAAGGTAGGTGTTAGGGTTAGGGTACGGGTTAGGGTTAGGGTATGGGAGAGGGTTAGGGTAAGCATTAGGGTTAGGGTAGTTATTAAACCTATCCCACTCTCTAGATACAGCTTAGAACGTAACGGAATATTATTTGGGGGTCCAGCCTTGGAGAAGAGTTTAGACACTAGGAGAAGATAAGGAACACACCCATCATCAAAAAATCACATTAGGATTCTCTTTTTAACCTGTTCCTTAAAACACTAGTGCTTAGGACATCTATTGGAGGCAGAAGCAGTGAAGGGTAGTTTAGGATTAGGGTTAGGGTTAGGGTACGGCTTAGGGTACGAGTTCGTGGAGGGGTTCGGGTACGGCGTATGGTATGGGTTAGGGTTAGGGTTAGGGCTCGGTTCAACGTACGGGTTAGGATTAGGGTACGCGTTAGGGTTAGGGTAGGGGTTAGGGTGAGGGTAGTTATTAAACCTATCCCACTCTCTAGATATCCCTTAGCACGTAAAGGAATATTATTTGGGGGTCCAGCCATAGAGAAGAGTTTAGACACTAGGAGAAGATAAGGAACACACCCATTATCAAGAAATCACATTAGGATTCTCTTTTTAACCTGTTCCTTAAAATATTAGTGCTTAGGAAATCTATTGGAGGCAGAAGCAGTCAAGGGTAGCTTAGGTTTAGGGTTAGGGTTAGGGTGAGGGTTAGGGTACGGCTTAGGGTACGGGTTGAGGGAGGGGTTCGGGTAGGGCGTAGGGTATGGGTTAGGGTTAGGTTTAGTGTTAGGGTTAGGGCTCGGTTTAGGGTACGGGTTAGGTTTAGGGTACGCATTAGGCTTAGGGTAGGGGTTAGGGTTAGGGTACGCGTTAGGGTGAGGGTAGTTATTAAACCTATCCCACTCTCTAGATACCCCTTAGCACGTAAAGGAATATTATTTGGGGGTCCAGCCATGGAGAAGAGTTTAGACACTAGGAGAAGATAAGGAACACACCCATGACCACGAAATCACATTAGGATTCTCTTTTTAACCTGTTCCTTAAAACACTAGTGCTTAGGAAATCTATTGGAGGCAGAAGCAGTCAAGGGTAGCTTAGGGTTAGGGTTAGGGTTAGGGTGAGGGTTAGGGTACGGCTTAGGGTATGGGTACGGGGAGGGGTTCGGGTAGGGCGTAGGGTATGGGTTAGGGTTAGGGTTAGGGTTAGTGTTAGGGTTAGGGCTCGGTTTAGGGTACGGGTTAGGATTAGGTTACGCGTTAGTGTTAGGGTAGGGGTTAGGGTTAGGGTACGCGATAGGGTGAGGTTAGTTATTAAACCTATCCCACTCTCTAGATACCCCTTAGCACGTAAAGGAATATTATTTGGGGATCCAGCCATGGAGAAGAGTTTAGACACTAGGAGAAGTTAAGGAACACACCCATTATCAAGAAATCACATTAGGATTCTCTTTTTAAACTGTTCCTTAAAACACTAGTGCTTAGGAAATCTATTGGAGGCAGAAGCAGTCAAGGGTAGCTTAGGGTTAGGGTTAGGGTTAGATTGAGGGTTAGGGTACGGCTTAGGGTACGGGTTCAGGGAGGGGTTCGTGTAGGGCGTAGGGTATGGGTTAGGGTTAGGGTTAGGGTTAGTGTTAGGGTTAGGGCTCGGTTTAGGGTACGGGTTAGGATTAGGGTACGCGTTAGGGTTAGGTTAGGGGTTAGGGTTAGGGAACGCGTTAGGGTGAGGGTAGTTATTAAACCTCTCCCTCTCTCTAGATACCCCTTAGCACGTAAAGGCATATTATTTGGGGGTCCAGCCATGAAGAAGAATTTACACACGAGGAGAAGATAAGGAACACACCCATTATCAAGAAATCACATTAGGATTCTCTTTTTAACCTGTTCCTTAAAACACTAGTGCTTAGGAAATCTATTGGAGGCAGAAGGCGTCAAGGGTAGCTTAGGGTTAGGGTTAGGGTTAGGGTGAGAGTTAGGGTACGGCTTAGGGTACGGGTTGAGGGAGGGGTTCGGGTAGGGCGTAGGGTATGGGTTAGGGATAGGGTTAGTGTTAGGGTTAGGGCTCGGTTTAGGGTACGGGTTAGGATTAGGGTACGCGTTAGGCTTAGGGTAGGGGTTAGGGTTAGGGTACGCGTTAGGGTGAGGGTAGTTATTAAACCTATACCACTTTCTAGATACCCCTTAGCACGTAAAGGAATATTATTTGGGGGTCCAGCCTTGGAGAAGAGTTTAGACACTAGGAGAATATAAGGAACACACCCATCATCAAAAAATCACATTTAGGATTCTCTTTTTAACCTGTTCCTTAAAACACTAGTGCTTAGGACATCTATTGGAGGCAGAAGCAGTGAAGGGTAGCTTAGGATTAGGGTTAGGGTTAGGGTACGGCTTAGGGTACGAGTTCGTGGAGGGGTTCGGGTACGGCGTATGGTATGGGTTAGTGTTAGGGTTAGGGCTCGGTTCAACGTACGGGTTAGGATTAGGGTACGCGTTAGGGTTAGGGTAGGGGTTAGGGTGAGGGTAGTTATTAAACCTATCCCACTCTCTAGATATCCCTTAGCACGTAAAGGAATATTATTTGGGGGTCCAGCCATAGAGAAGAGTTTAGACACTAGGAGAAGATAAGGAACACACCCATTATCAAGAAATCACATTAGGATTCTCTTTTTAACCTGTTCCTTAAAATATTAGTGCTTAGGAAATCTATTGGAGGCAGAAGGCGTCAAGGGTAGCTTAGGTTTAGGGTTAGGGTTAGGGTGAGGGTTAGGGTACGGCTTAGGGTACGGGTTGAGGGAGGGGTTCGGGTAGGGCGTAGGGTATGGGTTAGGGTTAGGGTTAGTGTTAGGGTTAGGGCTCGGTTTAGGGTACGGGTTAGGTTTAGGGTACGCATTAGGCTTAGGGTAGGGGTTAGGGTTAGGGTACGCGTTAGGGTGAGGGTAGTTATTAAACCTATCCCACTCTCTAGATACCCCTTAGCACGTAAAGGAATATTATTTGGGGGTCCAGCCATGGAGAAGAGTTTAGACACTAGGAGAAGATAAGGAACACACCCATGACCACGAAATCACATTAGGATTCTCTTTTTAACCTGTTCCTTAAAACACTAGTGCTTAGGAAATCTATTGGAGGCAGAAGCAGTCAAGGGTAGCTTAGGGTTAGGGTTAGGGTTAGGGTGAGGGTTAGGGTACGGCTTAGGGTATGGGTAAGGGGAGGGGTTCGGGTAGGGCGTAGGGTATGGGTTAGGGTTAGGGTTAGGGTTAGTGTTAGGGTTAGGGCTCGGTTTAGGGTACGGGTTAGGATTAGGGTACGCGTTAGTGTTAGGGTAGGGGTTAGGGTTAGGGTACGCGATAGGGTGAGGTTAGTTATTAAACCTATCCCACTCTCTAGATACCCCTTAGCACGTAAAGGAATATTATTTGGGGATCCAGCCATGGAGAAGAGTTTAGACACTAGGAGAAGTTAAGGAACACACCCATTATCAAGAAATCACATTAGGATTCTCTTTTTAAACTGTTCCTTAAAACACTAGTGCTTAGGAAATCTATTGGAGGCAGAAGCAGTCAAGGGTAGCTTAGGGTTAGGGTTAGGGTTAGATTGAGGGTTAGGGTACGGCTTAGGGTACGGGTTCAGGGAGGGGTTCGTGTAGGGCATAGGGTATGGGTTAGGGTTAGGGTTAGGGTTAGTGTTAGGGTTAGGGCTCGGTTTAGGGTACGGGTTAGGATTAGGGTACGCGTTAGGTTTAGGGTAGGGGTTAGGGTTAGGGAACGCGTTAGGGTGAGGGTAGTTATTAAACCTCTCCCTCTCTCTAGATACCCCTTAGCACGTAAAGGCATATTATTTGGGGGTCCAGCCATGAAGAAGAATTTAGACACGAGGAGAAGATAAGGAACACACCCATTATCAAGAAATCACATTAGGATTCTCTTTTTAACCTGTTCCTTAAAACACTAGTGCTTAGGAAATCTATTGGAGGCAGAAGGCGTCAAGGGTAGCTTAGGGTTAGGGTTAGGGTTAGGGTGAGGGTTAGTGTACGTCTTAGGGTACGGGTTGAGGGAGGGGTTCGGGTAGGGCGTAGGGTATGGGTTAGGGATAGGGTTAGTGTTAGGGTTAGGGCTCGGTTTAGGGTACGGGTTAGGATTAGGGTACGCGTTAGGCTTAGGGTAGGGGTTAGGGTTAGGGTACGCGTTAGGGTGAGGGTAGTTATTAAACCTATCACACTCTCTAGATACCCCTTAGCACGTAAAGGAATATTATTTGGGGGTCCAGCCATGGAGAAGAGTTTAGACACTAGGAGAAGATAAGGTACACACCCATTATCACGAAATCACATTAGGATTCTCTTTTTAACCTGTTCCTTAAAACACTAGTGCTTAGGAAATCTATTGGAGGCAGAAGCAGTCAAGGGTAGCTTAGGGTTAGGGTTAGGGTTAGGGTGAGGGTTAGGGTACGGCTTAGGGTACGGGTTCGGGGAGGGGTTCGGGTAGGGCGTAGGGTATGGGTTAGGGTTAGGGTTAGGGTTAGTGTTAGGGTTAGGGCTCGGTTTAGGGTACGGGTTAGGATTAGGGTACGCCTTAGTGTTAGGGTAGGGGTTAGGGTTAGGGTACGCGATAGGGTGAGGTTAGTTATTAAAACTACCCCACTCTCTAGATACCCCTTAGCACGTAAAGGAATATTATTTAGGGGTCCAGCCATGGAGAAGAGTTTAGACACGAGGAGAAGATAAGGAACACACCCATTATCAAGAAATCACATTAGGATTCTCTTTTTAACCTGTTCCTTAAAACACTAGTGCTTAGGAAATCTATTGGAGGCAGAAGCAGTCAAGGGTAGCTTAGGGTTAGGGTTAGGGTTAGGGTGAGGGTTAGGGTACGGCTTAGGGTACGGGTTCGGGGAGGGGTTCGGGTAGGGCGTAGGGTATGGGTTAGGGTTAGGGTTAGGGCTAGTGTTAGCGTTAGGGCTCGGTTTAGGGTACGTTTTAGGATTAGGGTACGCGTTAGGGTTAGGGTAGGTGTTAGGGTTAGGGTACGCATTAGGATGAGGGTAGTTATTAAACCTATCCCACTCTCTAGATACCCCTTAGCACGTAAAGGAATATTATTTGGGGGTCTAGCCATGGAGAAGAGTTTAGACACTAGGAGAAGATAAGGAACACACCCATTATAAAGAAATCACATTAGGATTCTCTTTTTAACCTGGTCCTTAAAACACTAGTGCTTAGGAAATCTATTGGAGGCAGAAGCAGTCAAGGGTAGCTTAGGTTTAGGGTTAGGGTTAGGGTGAGGGTTAGGGTACGGCTTAGGGTACGGATTCGGGTAGGGGTTCGTGTAGGGAGTAGGGTATGGGTTAGGGTTAGGGTTAGGGTTAGTGTTAGGGTTAGGGCTCGGTTTAGGGTACGGGTTAGGATTAGGGTACGCGTTAGTGTTAGGGTAGGGGTTAGGGTTAGGGTACGCGTTAGGGTGAGGTTAGTTATTAAACCTCTCCCACTCTCTAGATACCCCTTAGCACGTAAAGGAATATTATTTGGGGGTCCAGCCATGGAGAAGAGTTTAGACACTAGGAGAAGATAAGGAACAAACCCATTATCAAGAAATCACAATATGATTCTCTTTTTAAACTGTTCCTTAAAACACTAGTGCTTAGGAAATCTATTGGAGGCAGAAGCAGTAAAGGGTAGCTTAGGGTTAGGGTTAGGGTTAGGGTGAGGGTTAGGGTACGGCTTAGGTTAGGGGTTCGGGGAGGGGTTCGGGTAGGGCGTAGTGTATGGGTTAGGGTTAGGGTTAGGGCTAGTGTTAGGGTTAGGGCTCGGTTTAGGGTACGGGTTAGGATTAGGGTACGCGTTAGGGTTAGGGTAGGGGTTAGGGTTAGGGTACGCGTTAGGGTTAGGGTAGTTATTAAACCTATCCCACTCTCTAGATACCCCTTAGCACGTAAAGGAATATTATTTGGGGGTCCAGCCATGGGGAAGAGTTTAGACACTAGGAGTAGATAAGGAACACACCCATTATCAAGAAATCACATTAGGATTCTCTTTTTAACCTGTTCCTTAAAACACTAGTGCTTAGGAAATCTATTGGAGTCAGAAGCAGTCAAGGGTAGCTTAGGGTTAGGGTTAGGGTTAAGGTGAGGGTTAGGGTACGGCTTAGGGTACGGGTTCAGGGAGGGGTTCGGGTAGGGCGTAGGGTATGTGTTAGGGTTAGGGTTAGGGTTCGTGTTAGGGTTAGGGCTCGGTTTAGGGTACGGGTTAGGATTAGGGTACGCGTTAGTGTTAGGGTAGGGGTTAGGGTTAGGGTACGCAATAGGGTGAGGTTAGTTATTAAACCTATCCCACTCTCTAGATACCCCTTAGCACGTAAAGGAATATTATTTGGGGGTCCAGCCATGGAGAAGAGATTAGACACGAGGAGAAGATAAGGAACAAACCCATTATCAAGAAATCACATTAGGATTCTCTTTTTAACGTGTTCCTTAAAACACTAGTGCTTAGGAAATCTGTTGGAGGCAGAAGCAGTCAAGGGTAGCTTAGGGTTAGGGTTAGGGTTAGGGTACGGCTTAGGGTACGGGTTCGGGAAGGGGTTCGGATATGGCGTAGGGTATGGGTTAGGGTTAGGGTTAGGGTTAGTGTTAGGGTTAGGGCTCGGTTTAGGGTACGGGTTAGGATTAGGGTACGCGTTAGGGTTAGGGTAGGGGTTAGGGTTAGGGTTAGGGTTAGGGTTAGGGTTAGGGTTAGGGTTAGGGTGAGGGTGAGGGTACGGCTTAGGTTACGGGTTCGGGTACGGAATCGTTTATGACATAGGGTATGGATTAGGGTTATGGTTACTTTTAGGGTAAGGGCTCGGTTTAGAGTATCGGTTAGGATTAAGGTAGGTGTTAGGGTTAGGGTACGGGTTAGGGTTAGGGTATGGGAGAGGGTTAGGGTAAGCATTAGGGTTAGGGTAGTTATTAAACCTATCCCACTCTCTAGATACAGCTTAGAACGTAACGGAATATTATTTGGGGGTCCAGCCTTGGAGAAGAGTTTAGACACTAGGAGAAGATAAGGAACACACCCATCATCAAAAAATCACATTAGGATTCTCTTTTTAACCTGTTCCTTAAAACACTAGTGCTTAGGACATCTATTGGAGGCAGAAGCAGTGAAGGGTAGTTTAGGATTAGGGTTAGGGTTAGGGTACGGCTTAGGGTACGAGTTCGTGGAGGGGTTCGGGTACGGCGTATGGTATGGGTTAGGGTTAGGGTTAGGGCTCGGTTCAACGTACGGGTTAGGATTAGGGTACGCGTTAGGGTTAGGGTAGGGGTTAGGGTGAGGGTAGTTATTAAACCTATCCCACTCTCTAGATATCCCTTAGCACGTAAAGGAATATTATTTGGGGGTCCAGCCATAGAGAAGAGTTTAGACACTAGGAGAAGATAAGGAACACACCCATTATCAAGAAATCACATTAGGATTCTCTTTTTAACCTGTTCCTTAAAATATTAGTGCTTAGGAAATCTATTGGAGGCAGAAGCAGTCAAGGGTAGCTTAGGTTTAGGGTTAGGGTTAGGGTGAGGGTTAGGGTACGGCTTAGGGTACGGGTTGAGGGAGGGGTTCGGGTAGGGCGTAGGGTATGGGTTAGGGTTAGGGTTAGTGTTAGGGTTAGGGCTCGGTTTAGGGTATGGGTTAGGTTTAGGGTACGCATTAGGCTTAGGGTAGGGGTTAGGGTTAGGGTACGCGTTAGGGTGAGGGTAGTTATTAAACCTATCCCACTCTCTAGATACCCCTTAGCACGTAAAGGAATATTATTTGGGGGTCCAGCCATGGAGAAGAGTTTAGACACTAGGAGAAGATAAGGAACACACCCATGACCACGAAATCACATTAGGATTCTCTTTTTAACCTGTTCCTTAAAACACTAGTGCTTAGGAAATCTATTGGAGGCAGAAGCAGTCAAGGGTAGCTTAGGGTTAGGGTTAGGGTTAGGGTGAGGGTTAGGGTACGGCTTAGGGTATGGGTACGGGGAGGGGTTCGGGTAGGGCGTAGGGTATGGGTTAGGGTTAGGGTTAGGGTTAGTGTTAGGGTTAGGGCTCGGTTTAGGCTACGGGTTAGGATTAGGGTACGCGTTAGTGTTAGGGTAGGGGTTAGGGTTAGGGTACGCGATAGGGTGAGGTTAGTTATTAAACCTATCCCACTCTCTAGATACCCCTTAGCACGTAAAGGAATATTATTTGGGGATCCAGCCATGGAGAAGAGTTTAGACACTAGGAGAAGTTAAGGAACACACCCATTATCAAGAAATCACATTAGGATTCTCTTTTTAAACTGTTCCTTAAAACACTAGTGCTTAGGAAATCTATTGGAGGCAGAAGCAGTCAAGGGTAGCTTAGGGTTAGGGTTAGGGTTAGATTGAGGTTTAGGGTACGGCTTAGGGTACGGGTTCAGGGAGGGGTTCGTGTAGGGCGTAGGGTATGGGTTAGGGTTAGGGTTAGGGTTAGTGTTAGGGTTAGGGCTCGGTTTAGGGTACGGGTTAGGATTAGGGTACGCGTTAGGGTTAGGTTAGGGGTTAGGGTTAGGGAACGCGTTAGGGTGAGGGTAGTTATTAAACCTCTCCCTCTCTCTAGATACCCCTTAGCACGTAAAGGCATATTATTTGGGGGTCCAGCCATGAAGAAGAATTTACACACGAGGAGAAGATAAGGAACACACCCATTATCAAGAAATCACATTAGGATTCTCTTTTTAACCTGTTCCTTAAAACACTAGTGCTTAGGAAATCTATTGGAGGCAGAAGGCGTCAAGGGTAGCTTAGGGTTAGGGTTAGGGTTAGGGTGAGGGTTAGGGTACGGCTTAGGGTATGGGTACGGGGAGGGGTTCGGGTAGGGCGTAGGGTATGGGTTAGGGTTAGGGTTAGGGTTAGTGTTAGGGTTAGGGCTCGGTTTAGGGTACGGGTTAGGATTAGGGTACGTGTTAGTGTTAGGGTAGGGGTTAGGGTTAGGGTACGCGATAGGGTGAGGTTAGTTATTAAACCTATCCCACTCTCTAGATACCCCTTAGCACGTAAAGGAATATTATTTGGGGATCCAGCCATGGAGAAGAGTTTAGACACTAGGAGAAGTTAAGGAACACACCCATTATCAAGAAATCACATTAGGATTCTCTTTTTAAACTGTTCCTTAAAACACTAGTGCTTAGGAAATCTATTGGAGGCAGAAGCAGTCAAGGGTAGCTTAGGGTTAGGGTTAGGGTTAGATTGAGGGTTAGGGTACGGCTTAGGGTACGGGTTGAGGGAGGGGTTCGGGTAGGGCGTAGGGTGTGGGTTAGGGATAGGGTTAGTGTTAGGGTTAGGGCTCGGTTTAGGGTACGGGTTAGGATTAGGGTACGCGTTAGGCTTAGGGTAGTGGTTAGGGTTAGGGTACGCGTTAGGGTGAGGGTAGTTATTAAACCTATCCCACTTTCTAGATACCCCTTAGCACGTAAAGGAATATTATTTGGGGGTCCAGCCATGGAGAAGAGTTTAGACACTAGGAGAAGATAAGGAACACACCCATTATCACGAAATCACATTAGGATTCTCTTTTTAACCTGTTCCTTAAAACACTAGTGCTTAGGAAATCTATTGGAGGCAGAAGCAGTCAAGGGTAGCTTAGGGTTAGGGTTAGGGTTAGGGTGAGGGTTAGGGTACGGCTTAGGGTACGGGTTCGGGGAGGGGTTCGGGTAGGGCGTAGGGTATGGGTTAGGGATAGGGTTAGGGTTAGTGTTAGGGTTAGGGCTCGGTTTAGGGTACGGGTTAGGATTAGGGTACGCCTTAGTGTTAGGGTAGGGGTTAGGGTTAGGGTACGCGATAGGGTGAGGTTAGTTATTAAAACTACCCCACTCTCTAGATACCCCTTAGCACGTAAAGGAATATTATTTAGGGGTCCAGCCATGGAGAAGAGTTTAGACACGAGGAGAAGATAAGGAACACACCCATTATCAAGAAATCACATTAGGATTCTCTTTTTAACCTGTTCCTTAAAACACTAGTGCTTAGGAAATCTATTGGAGGCAGAAGCAGTCAAGGGTAGCTTAGGGTTAGGGTTAGGGTTAGGGTGAGGGTTAGGGTACGGCTTAGGGTACGGGTTCGGCGAGGGGTTCGGGTAGGGCGTAGGGTATGGGTTAGGGTTAGGGTTAGGGTTCGTGTTAGGGTTAGGGCTCGGTTTAGGGTACGGGTTAGGATTAGGGTACGTGTTAGGGTTAGGGTAGTGGTTAGGGTTAGTGTACGCATTAGGTTGAGGGTAGTTATTAAACCTATCACACTCTCTAGATACCCCTTAGCACGTAAAGGAATATTATTTGGGTGTCCAGCCATGGAGAAGAGTTTAGACCCTAGGAGAAGATAAGGAACACACCCATTATCAAGAAATAACAATATGATTCTCTTTTTAAACTGTTCCTTAAAACACTAGTGCTTAGGAAATCTATTAGAGGCAGAGGCAGTCAAGGGTAGCTTAGGGTTAGGGTTAGGGTTAGGGTGAGGGATAGGGTACGGCTTAGGGTACGGGTTCGGGGAGGGGTTCGGGTAGGGCGTAGGGTATGGGTTAGGGTTAGGGTTAGGGCTAGTGTTAGCGTTAGGGCTCGGTTTATGGTACGTTTTAGGATTAGGGTACGCGTTAGAGTTAGGGTAGGTGTTAGGGTTAGGGTACGCATTAGGATGAGGGTAGTTATTAAACCTATCCCACTCTCTAGATACCCCTTAGCACGTAAAGGAATATTATTTGGGGGTCCAGCCATGGAGAAGAGTTTAGACACTGGGAGAAGATAAGGAACAAACCCATTATCAAGAAATCACATTAGGATTCTCTTTTTAAACTGTTCCTTAAAACACTAGTGCTTAGGAAATCTATTGGAGGCAGAAGCAGTAAAGGGTAGCTTAGGGTTAGGGTTAGGGTTAGGGTGAGGGTTAGGGTACGGCTTAGGTTACGGCTTTGGGGAGGGGTTCGGGTAGGACGTAGTGTATGGGTTAGGGTTAGGGTTAGGGCTAGTGTTAGGGTTAGGGCTCGGTTTAGGGTACGGGTTAGGATTAGGGTACGCGTTAGGGTTAGGGTAGGGGTTAGGGTTAGGGTACGCGTTAGGGTGAGGGTAGTTATTAAACCTATCCCACTCTCTAGATACCCCTTAGCACGTAAAGGAATATTATTTGGGGGTCCAGCCATGGGGAAGAGTTTAGACACTAGGAGAAGATAAGGAACACACCCATTATCAAGAAATCACATTAGGATTCTCTTTTTAACCTGTTCCTTAAAACACTAGTGCTTAGGAAATCTATTGGAGGCAGAATCAGTCAAGGGTAGCTTAGGGTTAGGTTTAGGGTTAGGGTGAGGGTTAGGGTACGGCTTAGGGTACGGGTTCGGGGAGGGGTTCGGGTAGGGCGTAGGGTATGGGTTAGGTTTAGGGTTAGCGCTAGTGTTAGGGTTAGGGCTCGGTTTAGGGTACGGGTTAGGATTAGGGTACGCGTTAGGGTTAGGGTAGGGGTTAGGGTTAGGGTACGCGTTAGGGTGAGGGTAGTTATTAAGCCTATCACACTCTCTAGATACCCCTTACCACGTAAAGAAATATTATTTGGGGGTCCAGCCATGGAGAAGAGTTTAGACACTAGGAGAAAATAAGGAACACACCCATTATCAAGAAATCACATTAGGATTCTCTTTTTAACCTGTTCCTTAAAACACTAGTGCTTAGGAAATCTATTGGAGGCAGAAGCCATCAAGGGTAGCTTAGGTTTAGGGTTAGGGTTAGGGTGAGGGTTAGGGTACGGCTTAGGGTACGGGTTCGGGGAGGGGTTCGGGTAGGGCGTAGGGTATGGGTTAGGGTTAGGGTTAGGGTTAGTGTTAGGGTTAGGGCTCGGTTTAGGGTACGGGTTAGGATTAGGGTACGCATTAGGGTTAGGGTAGGGGTTAGGGTTAGGGTACGCGTTAGGGTGAGGGTAGTTATTAAACCTATCCCACTATCTAGATACCCCTTAGCACGTAAAGGAATATTATTTGGGGGTCCAGCCATGGAGAAGAGTTTAGACACGAGGAGAAGATAAGGAACACACCCATTATCACGAAATCACATTAGGATTCTCTTTTTAACCTGTTCCTTAAAACACTAGTGCTTAGGAAATCTATTGGAGGCAGAAGCAGTCAAGGGTAGCTTAGGGTTAGGGTTAGGGTTAGGGTGAGGTTTAGGGTATGGCTTAGGGTACGTGTTCGGGGAGGGGTTCGGGTAGGGCGTAGGGTATGGGTTAGGGTTAGGGTTAGGGTTAGTGTTAGGGTTAGGGCTCGGTTTAGGGTACGGGTTAGGATTAGGGTACGCATTAGTCTTAGGGGAGGGGTTAGGGTTAGGGTACGCGATAGGGTGAGGTTAGTTATTAAACCTATCCCACTCTCTAGATACCCCTTAGCACGTAAAGGAATATTATTTGGGGGTCCAGCCATGGAGAAGAGTTTAGACACTAGGAGAAGATAAGGAACACACCCATTCTAAAGAAATCACATTAGGATTCCCTTTTTAACCTGTTCCTTAAAACACTAGTGCTTAGGAAATCTATTGGAGGCAGAAGCAGTCAAGGGTAGCTTAGGGTAAGGGTTAGGGTTAGGGTGAGGGTGAGGGTACGGCTTAGGTTACGGGTTCGGGTACGGAATCGGTTATGGCATAGGGTATGGATTAGGGTTATGGTTACTTTTAGGGTAAGGGCTCGGTTTAGAGTATCGGTTAGGATTAAGGTAGGTGTTAGGGTTAGGGTACGGGTTAGGGTTAGGGTATGGGAGAGGGTTAGGGTAAGCATTAGGGTTAGGGTAGTTATTAAACCTATCCCACTCTCTAGATACAGCTTAGAACGTAACGGAATATTATTTGGGGGTCCAGCCTTGGAGAAGAGTTTAGACACTAAGAGAAGATAAGGAACACACCCATCATCAAAAAATCACATTAGGATTCTCTTTTTAACCTGTTCCTTAAAACACTAGTGCTTAGGACATCTATTGGAGGCAGAAGCAGTGAAGGGTAGCTTAGGATTAGGGTTAGGGTTAGGGTACGGCTTAGGGTACGAGTTCGTGGAGGGGTTCGGGTACGGCGTATGGTATGGGTTAGGGTTAGGGTTAGGGCTCGGTTCAACGTACGGGTTAGGATTAGGGTACGCGTTAGGGTTAGGGTAGGGGTTAGGGTGAGGGTAGTTATTAAACCTATCCCACTCTCTAGATATCCCTTAGCACGTAAAGGAATATTATTTGGGGGTCCAGCCATAGAGAAGAGTTTAGACACTAGGAGAAGATAAGGAACACACCCATTATCAAGAAATCACATTAGGATTCTCTTTTTAACCTGTTCCTTAAAATATTAGTGCTTAGGAAATCTATTGGAGGCAGAAGGCGTCAAGGGTAGCTTAGGTTTAGGGTTAGGGTTAGGGTGAGGGTTAGGGTACGGCTTAGGGTAAGGGTTCGGGGAGGTGTTCGGGTAGGGCGTAGGGTATGGGTTAGGGTTAGGGTTAGGGTTAGTGTTAGGGTTAGGGCTCGGTTTAGGGTACGGGTTAGGATTAGGGTACGCGTTAGGGTTAGCGTAGGGGTTAGGGTTAGTGTACGCGTTAGGGTGAGGGTAGTTATTAAACCTATCCCACTCTGTAGATACCCCTTAGCACGTAAAGGAATATTAATGGGGGTCCAGCCATGGAGAAGAGTTTAGACACTAGGAGAAGATAAGGAACACACCCATTGTCACGAAATCACATTAGGATTCTCTTTTTAACCTGTTCCTTAAAACACTAGTGCTTAGGAAATCTATTGAAGGCAGAAGCAGTCAAGGGTAGCTTAGGGTTAGGATTAGGGTGAGGGTTAGGGTATGGCTTAGGGTACGGGTTCGGGGAGGGGTTCGGGTAGGGCGTAGGGTATGGGTTAGGTATAGGGTTAGGGATAGTGTTAGGGTTAGGGCTCGGTTTAGGGTATGGGTTCGGATTAGTGTACGCGTTAGGGTTAGGGTAGGGGTTAGGGTTAGGGTACGCATTACGGTGCGGGTAGTTATTAAACCTATCACACTCTCTAGAAACCCCTTAGCACGTAAAGGAATATTATTTGGGGGTCCAACCATGGAGAAGAGTTTAGACACGAGGAGAAGATAAGGAACACACCCATTATCAAGAAATCACATTAGGATTCTCTTTTTCACCTGTTCCTTAAAACACTAGTGCTTAGGAAATCTATTGGAGGCAGAAGCAGTCAAGGGTAGCTTAGGGTTAAGGTTAGGGTTACGGTGAGGGTTAGGGTATGGCTTAGGTTACGGGTTCGGGGAGGGGTTCGGGTAGGGCGTAGGGTATGGGTTAGGGTTAGGGTTAGGTTTAGTGTTAGGGTTAGGGCTCGGTTTAGGGTACGGGTTAGGATTAGGGTACGTGTTAGTGTTAGGGTAGGGGTTAGGGTTAGGGTACGCGATAGGGTTAGGTTAGTTATTAAACCTATCCCACTCTGTAGATACCCCTTAGCACGTAAAGGAATATTATTTGGTGGTCCAGCCATGGAGAAGGGTTTAGACACTAGGAGAAGATAAGGAACACACCCATTATCAAGAAATCATATTAGGATTCTCTTTTTAACCTGTTCCTTAAAACACTAGTGCTTAGGAAATCTATTGGAGGCAGAAGCTGTCAAGGGTAGCTTAGGGTTAGGGTTAGGGTTAGGGTGAGGGTTAGGGTACGGCTTAGGGTACGGGTTCGGGGAGGGGTTCGGGTAGGGCGTAGGGTATGGGTTAGGGTTAGGGTTAGGGCAAGGGTTACAGTTAGGGCTCAGTTTAGGGTACGGGTTAGGATTAGGGTACGCGTTAGGGTTAGGGTAGGGGTTAGGGTTAGGGAACGCGTTAGGGTGAGGGTAGTTATTAAACCTATCCCACTCTCTAGATACCCCTTAGCACGTAAAGGAATATTATTTGGGGGTCCAGCCATGGAGAAGAGTTTAGACACGAGGAGAAGATAAGGAACACACCCATTATCAAGAAATCACATTAGGATTCTCTTTTTAACCTGTTCCTTAAAACACTAGTGCTTAGGAAATCTATTGGAGGCAGAAGCAGTCAAGGGTAGCTTAGGGTTAGGGTTAGGGTTAGATTGAGGGTTAGGGTACGGCTTAGGGTACGGGTTCAGGGAGGGGTTCGTGTAGGGCGTAGGGTATGGGTTAGGGTTAGGGTTAGCGCTAGTGTTAGGGTTAGGGCTCGGTTTAGGGTACGGGTTAGGATTAGGGTACGCGTTAGTGTTAGGGTAGGGGTTAGGGTTAGGGTACGCGTTAGGGTGAGGGTAGTTATTAAGCCTATCACACTCTCTAGATACCCCTTAGCACGTAAAGAAATATTATTTGGGGGTCCAGCCATGGAGAAGAGTTTAGACACGAGGAGAAAATAAGGAACACACCCATTATCAAGAAATCACATTAGGATTCTCTTTTTAACCTGTTCCTTAAAACACTAGTGCTTAGGAAATCTATTGGAGGCAGAAGCCATCAAGGGTAGCTTAGGTTTAGGGTTAGGGTTAGGGTGAGGGTTAGGGTACGGCTTAGGGTACAGGTTCGGGGAGGGGTTCGGGTAGGGCGTAGGGTATGGGTTAGGGTTAGGGTTAGGGTTAGTGTTAGGGTTAGGGCTCAGTTTAGGGTACGGGTTAGGATTAGGGTACGCGTTCGGGTTAGGGTAGGGGTTAGGGTTAGGGTACGCGATAGGGTGAGGTGTAGTTATTAAACCTATCCCACTCTCTAGATACCCCTTAGCACGTAAAGGAATATTATTTGGGGGTCCAGCCATGGAGAAGAGTCTAGACACGAGGAGAAGATAAGGAACACACCCATTATCAAGAAATCACATTAGGATTCTCTTTTTAACCTGTTCCTTAAAACACTAGTGCTTAGGGAATCTATTGGAGGCAGAAGCAGTCAAGGGTAGCTTAGGGTTAGGGTTAGGGTTAGGGTGAGGGTTAGGGTATGGCTTAGGGTACGGGTTCGGGGAGGGGTTCTGGTAGGGCGTAGTGTATGGGTTAGGGTTAGGGTTAGGGTTAGTGTTAGGGTTAGGGCTCGGTTTAGGGTACAGGTTAGGATTAGGGTACGCATTAGGGTTAGGGTAGGGGTTAGGGTTAGGGTACGCGTTAGGGTGAGGGTAGTTATTAAACCTATCCCACTATCTAGATACCCCTTAGCACGTAAAGGAATATTATTTGGGGGTCCAGCCATGGAGAAGAGTTTAGACACGAGGAGAAGATAAGGAACACACCCATTATCACGAAATCACATTAGGATTCTCTTTTTAACCTGTTCCTTAAAACACTAGTGCTTAGGAAATCTATTGGAGGCAGAAGCAGTCAAGGGTAGCTTAGGGTTAGGGTTAGGGTTAGGGTGAGGTTTAGGGTATGGCTTAGGGTACGTGTTCGGGGAGGGGTTCGGGTAGGGCGTAGGGTATGGGTTAGGGTTAGGGTTAGGGTTAGTGTTAGGGTTAGGGCTCGGTTTAGGGTACGGGTTAGGATTAGGGTACGCATTAGTCTTAGGGGAGGGGTTAGGGTTAGGGTACGCGATAGGGTGAGGTTAGTTATTAAACCTATCCCACTCTCTAGATACCCCTTAGCACGTAAAGGAATATTATTTGGGGGTCCAGCCATGGAGAAGAGTTTAGACACTAGGAGAAGATAAGGAACACACCCATTCTAAAGAAATCACATTAGGATTCCCTTTTTAACCTGTTCCTTAAAACACTAGTGCTTAGGAAATCTATTGGAGGCAGAAGCAGTCAAGGGTAGCTTAGGGTAAGGGTTAGGGTTAGGGTGAGGGTGAGGGTACGGCTTAGGTTACGGGTTCGGGTACGGAATCGGTTATGGCATAGGGTATGGATTAGGGTTATGGTTACTTTTAGGGTAAGGGCTCGGTTTAGAGTATCGGTTAGGATTAAGGTAGGTGTTAGGGTTAGGGTACGGGTTAGGGTTAGGGTATGGGAGAGGGTTAGGGTAAGCATTAGGGTTAGGGTAGTTATTAAACCTATCCCACTCTCTAGATACAGCTTAGAACGTAACGGAATATTATTTGGGGGTCCAGCCTTGGAGAAGAGTTTAGACACTAGGAGAAGATAAGGAACACACCCATCATCAAAAAATCACATTAGGATTCTCTTTTTAACCTGTTCCTTAAAACACTAGTGCTTAGGACATCTATTGGAGGCAGAAGCAGTGAAGGGTAGCTTAGGATTAGGGTTAGGGTTAGGGTACGGCTTAGGGTACGAGTTCGTGGAGGGGTTCGGGTACGGCGTATGGTATGGGTTAGGGTTAGGGTTAGGGCTCGGTTCAACGTACGGGTTAGGATTAGGGTACGCGTTAGGGTTAGGGTAGGGGTTAGGGTGAGGGTAGTTATTAAACCTATCCCACTCTCTAGATATCCCTTAGCACGTAAAGGAATATTATTTGGGGGTCCAGCCATAGAGAAGAGTTTAGACACTAGGAGAAGATAAGGAACACACCCATTATCAAGAAATCACATTAGGATTCTCTTTTTAACCTGTTCCTTAAAATATTAGTGCTTAGGAAATCTATTGGAGGCAGAAGGCGTCAAGGGTAGCTTAGGTTTAGGGTTAGGGTTAGGGTGAGGGTTAGGGTACGGCTTAGGGTACGGGTTCGGGGAGGTGTTCGGGTAGGGCGTAGGGTATGGGTTAGGGTTAGGGTTAGGGTTAGTGTTAGGGTTAGGGCTCGGTTTAGGGTACGGGTTAGGATTAGGGTACGCGTTAGGGTTAGCGTAGGGGTTAGGGTTAGTGTACGCGTGAGGGTGAGGGTAGTTATTAAACCTATCCCACTCTCTAGATACCCCTTAGCACGTAAAGGAATATTAATGGGGGTCCAGCCATGGAGAAGAGTTTAGACACTAAGAGAAGATAAGGAACACACCCATCATCAAAAAATCACATTAGGATTCTCTTTTTAACCTGTTCCTTAAAACACTAGTGCTTAGGACATCTATTGGAGGCAGAAGCAGTGAAGGGTAGCTTAGGATTAGGGTTAGGGTTAGGGTACGGCTTAGGGTACGAGTTCGTGGAGGGGTTCGGGTACGGCGTATGGTATGGGTTAGGGTTAGGGTTAGGGCTCGGTTCAACGTACGGGTTAGGATTAGGGTACGCGTTAGGGTTAGGGTAGGGGTTAGGGTGAGGGTAGTTATTAAACCTATCCCACTCTCTAGATATCCCTTAGCACGTAAAGGAATATTATTTGGGGGTCCAGCCATAGAGAAGAGTTTAGACACTAGGAGAAGATAAGGAACACACCCATTATCAAGAAATCACATTAGGATTCTCTTTTTAACCTGTTCCTTAAAATATTAGTGCTTAGGAAATCTATTGGAGGCAGAAGGCGTCAAGGGTAGCTTAGGTTTAGGGTTAGGGTTAGGGTGAGGGTTAGGGTACGGCTTAGGGTAAGGGTTCGGGGAGGTGTTCGGGTAGGGCGTAGGGTATGGGTTAGGGTTAGGGTTAGGGTTAGTGTTAGGGTTAGGGCTCGGTTTAGGGTACGGGTTAGGATTAGGGTACGCGTTAGGGTTAGCGTAGGGGTTAGGGTTAGTGTACGCGTTAGGGTGAGGGTAGTTATTAAACCTATCCCACTCTGTAGATACCCCTTAGCACGTAAAGGAATATTAATGGGGGTCCAGCCATGGAGAAGAGTTTAGACACTAGGAGAAGATAAGGAACACACCCATTGTCACGAAATCACATTAGGATTCTCTTTTTAACCTGTTCCTTAAAACACTAGTGCTTAGGAAATCTATTGAAGGCAGAAGCAGTCAAGGGTAGCTTAGGGTTAGGATTAGGGTGAGGGTTAGGGTATGGCTTAGGGTACGGGTTCGGGGAGGGGTTCGGGTAGGGCGTAGGGTATGGGTTAGGTATAGGGTTAGGGATAGTGTTAGGGTTAGGGCTCGGTTTAGGGTATGGGTTCGGATTAGTGTACGCGTTAGGGTTAGGGTAGGGGTTAGGGTTAGGGTACGCATTACGGTGCGGGTAGTTATTAAACCTATCACACTCTCTAGAAACCCCTTAGCACGTAAAGGAATATTATTTGGGGGTCCAACCATGGAGAAGAGTTTAGACACGAGGAGAAGATAAGGAACACACCCATTATCAAGAAATCACATTAGGATTCTCTTTTTCACCTGTTCCTTAAAACACTAGTGCTTAGGAAATCTATTGGAGGCAGAAGCAGTCAAGGGTAGCTTAGGGTTAAGGTTAGGGTTACGGTGAGGGTTAGGGTATGGCTTAGGTTACGGGTTCGGGGAGGGGTTCGGGTAGGGCGTAGGGTATGGGTTAGGGTTAGGGTTAGGTTTAGTGTTAGGGTTAGGGCTCGGTTTAGGGTACGGGTTAGGATTAGGGTACGTGTTAGTGTTAGGGTAGGGGTTAGGGTTAGGGTACGCGATAGGGTTAGGTTAGTTATTAAACCTATCCCACTCTGTAGATACCCCTTAGCACGTAAAGGAATATTATTTGGTGGTCCAGCCATGGAGAAGGGTTTAGACACTAGGAGAAGATAAGGAACACACCCATTATCAAGAAATCATATTAGGATTCTCTTTTTAACCTGTTCCTTAAAACACTAGTGCTTAGGAAATCTATTGGAGGCAGAAGCTGTCAAGGGTAGCTTAGGGTTAGGGTTAGGGTTAGGGTGAGGGTTAGGGTACGGCTTAGGGTACGGGTTCGGGGAGGGGTTCGGGTAGGGCGTAGGGTATGGGTTAGGGTTAGGGTTAGGGCAAGGGTTACGGTTAGGGCTCAGTTTAGGGTACGGGTTAGGATTAGGGTACGCGTTAGGGTTAGGGTAGGGGTTAGGGTTAGGGAACGCGTTAGGGTGAGGGTAGTTATTAAACCTATCCCACTCTCTAGATACCCCTTAGCACGTAAAGGAATATTATTTGGGGGTCCAGCCATGGAGAAGAGTTTAGACACGAGGAGAAGATAAGGAACACACCCATTATCAAGAAATCACATTAGGATTCTCTTTTTAACCTGTTCCTTAAAACACTAGTGCTTAGGAAATCTATTGGAGGCAGAAGCAGTCAAGGGTAGCTTAGGGTTAGGGTTAGGGTTAGATTGAGGGTTAGGGTACGGCTTAGGGTACGGGTTCAGGGAGGGGTTCGTGTAGGGCGTAGGGTATGGGTTAGGGTTAGGGTTAGCGCTAGTGTTAGGGTTAGGGCTCGGTTTAGGGTACGGGTTAGGATTAGGGTACGCGTTAGTGTTAGGGTAGGGGTTAGGGTTAGGGTACGCGTTAGGGTGAGGGTAGTTATTAAGCCTATCACACTCTCTAGATACCCCTTAGCACGTAAAGAAATATTATTTGGGGGTCCAGCCATGGAGAAGAGTTTAGACACGAGGAGAAAATAAGGAACACACCCATTATCAAGAAATCACATTAGGATTCTCTTTTTAACCTGTTCCTTAAAACACTAGTGCTTAGGAAATCTATTGGAGGCAGAAGCCATCAAGGGTAGCTTAGGTTTAGGGTTAGGGTTAGGGTGAGGGTTAGGGTACGGCTTAGGGTACAGGTTCGGGGAGGGGTTCGGGTAGGGCGTAGGGTATGGGTTAGGGTTAGGGTTAGGGTTAGTGTTAGGGTTAGGGCTCAGTTTAGGGTACGGGTTAGGATTAGGGTACGCGTTCGGGTTAGGGTAGGGGTTAGGGTTAGGGTACGCGATAGGGTGAGGTGTAGTTATTAAACCTATCCCACTCTCTAGATACCCCTTAGCACGTAAAGGAATATTATTTGGGGGTCCAGCCATGGAGAAGAGTCTAGACACGAGGAGAAGATAAGGAACACACCCATTATCAAGAAATCACATTAGGATTCTCTTTTTAACCTGTTCCTTAAAACACTAGTGCTTAGGGAATCTATTGGAGGCAGAAGCAGTCAAGGGTAGCTTAGGGTTAGGGTTAGGGTTAGGGTGAGGGTTAGGGTATGGCTTAGGGTACGGGTTCGGGGAGGGGTTCTGGTAGGGCGTAGTGTATGGGTTAGGGTTAGGGTTAGGGTTAGTGTTAGGGTTAGGGCTCGGTTTAGGGTACAGGTTAGGATTAGGGTACGCATTAGGGTTAGGGTAGGGGTTAGGGTTAGGGTACGCGTTAGGGTGAGGGTAGTTATTAAACCTATCCCACTATCTAGATACCCCTTAGCACGTAAAGGAATATTATTTGGGGGTCCAGCCATGGAGAAGAGTTTAGACACGAGGAGAAGATAAGGAACACACCCATTATCACGAAATCACATTAGGATTCTCTTTTTAACCTGTTCCTTAAAACACTAGTGCTTAGGAAATCTATTGGAGGCAGAAGCAGTCAAGGGTAGCTTAGGGTTAGGGTTAGGGTTAGGGTGAGGTTTAGGGTATGGCTTAGGGTACGTGTTCGGGGAGGGGTTCGGGTAGGGCGTAGGGTATGGGTTAGGGTTAGGGTTAGGGTTAGTGTTAGGGTTAGGGCTCGGTTTAGGGTACGGGTTAGGATTAGGGTACGCATTAGTCTTAGGGGAGGGGTTAGGGTTAGGGTACGCGATAGGGTGAGGTTAGTTATTAAACCTATCCCACTCTCTAGATACCCCTTAGCACGTAAAGGAATATTATTTGGGGGTCCAGCCATGGAGAAGAGTTTAGACACTAGGAGAAGATAAGGAACACACCCATTCTAAAGAAATCACATTAGGATTCCCTTTTTAACCTGTTCCTTAAAACACTAGTGCTTAGGAAATCTATTGGAGGCAGAAGCAGTCAAGGGTAGCTTAGGGTAAGGGTTAGGGTTAGGGTGAGGGTGAGGGTACGGCTTAGGTTACGGGTTCGGGTACGGAATCGGTTATGGCATAGGGTATGGATTAGGGTTATGGTTACTTTTAGGGTAAGGGCTCGGTTTAGAGTATCGGTTAGGATTAAGGTAGGTGTTAGGGTTAGGGTACGGGTTAGGGTTAGGGTATGGGAGAGGGTTAGGGTAAGCATTAGGGTTAGGGTAGTTATTAAACCTATCCCACTCTCTAGATACAGCTTAGAACGTAACGGAATATTATTTGGGGGTCCAGCCTTGGAGAAGAGTTTAGACACTAGGAGAAGATAAGGAACACACCCATCATCAAAAAATCACATTAGGATTCTCTTTTTAACCTGTTCCTTAAAACACTAGTGCTTAGGACATCTATTGGAGGCAGAAGCAGTGAAGGGTAGCTTAGGATTAGGGTTAGGGTTAGGGTACGGCTTAGGGTACGAGTTCGTGGAGGGGTTCGGGTACGGCGTATGGTATGGGTTAGGGTTAGGGTTAGGGCTCGGTTCAACGTACGGGTTAGGATTAGGGTACGCGTTAGGGTTAGGGTAGGGGTTAGGGTGAGGGTAGTTATTAAACCTATCCCACTCTCTAGATATCCCTTAGCACGTAAAGGAATATTATTTGGGGGTCCAGCCATAGAGAAGAGTTTAGACACTAGGAGAAGATAAGGAACACACCCATTATCAAGAAATCACATTAGGATTCTCTTTTTAACCTGTTCCTTAAAATATTAGTGCTTAGGAAATCTATTGGAGGCAGAAGGCGTCAAGGGTAGCTTAGGTTTAGGGTTAGGGTTAGGGTGAGGGTTAGGGTACGGCTTAGGGTACGGGTTCGGGGAGGTGTTCGGGTAGGGCGTAGGGTATGGGTTAGGGTTAGGGTTAGGGTTAGTGTTAGGGTTAGGGCTCGGTTTAGGGTACGGGTTAGGATTAGGGTACGCGTTAGGGTTAGCGTAGGGGTTAGGGTTAGTGTACGCGTGAGGGTGAGGGTAGTTATTAAACCTATCCCACTCTCTAGATACCCCTTAGCACGTAAAGGAATATTAATGGGGGTCCAGCCATGGAGAAGAGTTTAGACACTAGGAGAAGATAAGGAACACACCCATTATCAAGAAATCACATTAGGATTCTCTTTTTAACCTGTTCCTTAAAACACTAGTGCTTAGGAAATCTATTGGAGGCAGAAGCCATCAAGGGTAGCTTAGGTTTAGGGTTAGGGTTAGGGTGAGGGTTAGGGTACGGCTTAGGGTACAGGTTCGGGGAGGGGTTCGGGTAGGGCGTAGGGTATGGGTTAGGGTTAGGGTTAGGGTTAGTGTTAGGGTTAGGGCTCAGTTTAGGGTACGTGTTAGGATTAGGGTACGCGTTCGGGTTAGGGTAGGGGTTAGGGTTAGGGTACGCGATAGGGTGAGGTGTAGTTATTAAACCTATCCCACTCTCTAGATACCCCTTAGCACGTAAAGGAATATTATTTGGGGGTCCAGCCATGGAGAAGAGTTTAGACACGAGGAGAAGATAAGGAACACACCCATTATCAAGAAATCACATTAGGATTCTCTTTTTACCTGTTCCTTAAAACACTAGTGCTTAGGGAATCTATTGGAGGCAGAAGCAGTCAAGGGTAGCTTAGGGTTAGGGTTAGGGTTAGGGTGAGGGTTAGGGTATGGCTTAGGGTACGGGTTCGGGGAGGGGTTCTGGTAGGGCGTAGTGTATGGGTTAGGGTTAGGGTTAGGGTTAGTGTTAGGGTTAGGGCTCGGTTTAGGGTACGGGTTAGGATTAGGGTACGCATTAGGGTTAGGGTAGGGGTTAGGGTTAGGGTACGCGTTAGGGTGAGGGTAGTTATTAAACCTATCCCACTCTCTAGATACCCCTTAGCACGTAAAGGAATATTATTTGGGGGTCCAGCCATGGAGAAGAGTTTAGACACGAGGAGAAGATAAGGAACACACCCATTATCACGAAATCACATTAGGATTCTCTTTTTAACCTGTTCCTTAAAACACTAGTGCTTAGGAAATCTATTGGAGGCAGAAGCAGTCAAGGGTAGCTTAGGGTAAGGGTTAGGGTTACGGTGAGGGTGAGGGTACGGCTTAGGTTACGGGTTCGGGTACGGAATCGGTTATGGCATAGGGTATGGATTAGGGTTATGGTTACTTTTAGGGTAAGGGCTCGGTTTAGAGTATCGGTTAGGATTAAGGTAGGTGTTAGGGTTAGGGTACGGGTTAGGGTTAGGGTATGGGAGAGGGTTAGGGTAAGCATTAGGGTTAGGGTAGTTATTAAACCTATCCCACTCTCTAGATACAGCTTAGAACGTAACGGAATATTATTTGGGGGTCCAGCCTTGGAGAAGAGTTTAGACACTAGGAGAAGATAAGGAACACACCCATCATCAAAAAATCACATTAGGATTCTCTTTTTAACCTGTTCCTTAAAACACTAGTGCTTAGGACATCTATTGGAGGCAGAAGCAGTGAAGGGTAGCTTAGGATTAGGGTTAGGGTTAGGGTACGGCTTAGGGTACGAGTTCGTGGAGGGGTTCGGGTACGGCGTATGGTATGGGTTAGGGTTAGGGTTAGGGCTCGGTTCAACGTACGGGTTAGGATTAGGGTACGCGTTAGGGTTAGGGTAGGGGTTAGGGTGAGGGTAGTTATTAAACCTATCCCACTCTCTAGATACCCCTTAGCACGTAAAGGAATATTATTTGGGGGTCCAGCCATGGAGAAGAGTTTAGACACTAGGAGAAGATAAGGAACAAACCCATTATCAAGAAATCACATTAGGATTCTCTTTTTAAAACTGTTCCTTAAAACACTAGTGCTTAGGAAATCTATTGGAGGCAGAAGCAGTAAAGGGTAGCTTAGGGTTAGGGTTAGGGTTAGGGTGAGGGTTAGGGTACGGCTTAGGTTACGGCTTTGGGGAGGGGTTCGGGTAGGGGGTAGTGTATGGGTTAGGGTTAGGGTTAGGGCTAGTGTTAGGGTTAGGGCTCGGTTTAGGGTACGGGTTAGGATTAGGGTACGCGTTAGGGTTAGGGTAGGGGTTAGGGTTAGGGTACGCGTTAGGGTGAGGGTAGTTATTAAACCTATCCCACTCTCTAGATACCCCTTAGCACGTAAAGGAATATTATTTGGGGGTCCAGCCATGGGGAAGAGTTTAGACACTAGGAGAAGATAAGGAACACACCCATTATCAAGAAATCACATTAGGATTCTCTTTTTAACCTGTTCCTTAAAACACTAGTGCTTAGGAAATCTATTGGAGGCAGAATCAGTCAAGGGTAGCTTAGGGTTAGGGTTAGGGTTAGGGTGAGGGCTAGGGTATGGCTTAGGGTACGGGTACGGGGAGGGGTTCGGGTAGGGCGTAGGGTATGGGTTAGGGTTAGGGTTAGGGCTAGTGTTAGGTTTAGGGCTCGGTTTAGGGTACGGGTTAGGATTAGGGTACGCGTTAGGGTTAGGGTAGGGGTTAGGGTTAGGGTACGCGTTAGGGTGAGGGTAGTTATTAAACCTATCCTACTCTCTAAATACCCCTTAGCACGTAAAGGAATATTATTTGGGGGTCCAGCCATGGAGAAGAGTTTAGACACGAGGAGAAGATAAGGAACACAGCCATTATCAAGAAATCACATTAGGATTCTCTTTTTAACCTGTTCCTTAAAACACTAGTGCTTAGGAAATCTATTGGAGGCAGAAGCCGTCAAGGGTAGCTTAGGGTTAGGGTTAGGGTTAGGGTGAGTGTTAGGGTACGGCTTAGGGTACGGGTTCGGGGAGGGGTTCGGGTAGGGCGTAGGGTATGTGTTAGGGTTAGGGTTAGGGTTAGTGTTAGGGTTAGGCCTCGGTTTAGGGTACGGGTTAGGATTAGGGTACGCGTTAGGGTTAGGGTAGGGGTTAGGGTTAGTGTACGCGTTAGGGTGAGGGTAGTTATTAAACCTATCCCACTCTCTAGATACCCCTTAGCACGTACAGGAATATTATTGGGGGTCCAGCCATGGAGAAGAGTTTAGACACTAGGAGAAGATAAGGAACACACCCATTATCACGAAATCACATTAGGATTCTCTTTTTAACCTGTTCCTTAAAACACTAGTGCTTACGAAATCTATTGGAGGCAGAAGCCGTCAAGGGTAGCTTAGGGTTAGGGTTAGGGTTAGGGTGAGGGTTAGGGTACGGCTTAGGGTACGGGTTCGGGGAGGGTTTCGGGTAGGGCGTAGGGTATGGGTTAGGGTTAGGGTTAGGGTTAGTGTTAGGGTTAGGGCTCGGTTTAGGGTACGGGTTAGGATTAGGGTACGCGTTAGGGTTAGGGTAGGGGTTAGGGTGAGGGTAGTTATTAAACCTATCCCACTCTCTAGATACCCCTTAGCACGTAAAGGAATATTATTTGGGGGTCCAGCCATGGAGAAGAGTTTAGACACTAGGAGAAGATAAGGAACAAACCCATTATCAAGAAATCACATTAGGATTCTCTTTTTAAACTGTTCCTTAAAACACTAGTGCTTAGGAAATCTATTGGAGGCAGAAGCAGTAAAGGGTAGCTTAGGGTTAGGGTTAGGTTTAGGGTGAGGGTTAGGGTACGGCTTAGGTTACGGCTTTGGGGAGGGGTTCGGGTAGGGGGTAGTGTATGGGTTAGGGTTAGGGTTAGGGCTAGTGTTAGGGTTAGGGCTCGGTTTAGGGTACGGGTTAGGATTAGGGTACGCGTTAGGGTTAGGGTAGGGGTTAGGGTTAGGGTACGCGTTAGGGTGAGGGTAGTTATTAAACCTATCCCACTCTCTAGATACCCCTTAGCACGTAAAGGAATATTATTTGGGGGTCCAGCCATGGGGAAGAGTTTAGACACTAGGAGAAGATAAGGAACACACCCATTATCAAGAAATCACATTAGGATTCTCTTTTTAACCTGTTCCTTAAAACACTAGTGCTTAGGAAATCTATTGGAGGCAGAATCAGTCAAGGGTAGCTTAGGGTTAGGGTTAGGGTTAGGGTGAGGGCTAGGGTATGGCTTAGGGTACGGGTACGGGGAGGGGTTCGGGTAGGGCGTAGGGTATGGGTTAGGGTTAGGGTTAGGGCTAGTGTTAGGTTTAGGGCTCGGTTTAGGGTACGGGTTAGGATTAGGGTACGCGTTAGTGTTAGGGTAGGGGTTAGGGTTAGCGTACGCGTTAGGGTGAGGGTAGTTATTAAACCTATCCTACTCTCTAAATACCCCTTAGCACGTAAAGGAATATTATTTGGGGGTCCAGCCATGGAGAAGAGTTTAGACACGAGGAGAAGATAAGGAACACAGCCATTATCAAGAAATCACATTAGGATTCTCTTTTTAACCTGTTCCTTAAAACACTAGTGCTTAGGAAATCTATTGGAGGCAGAAGCCGTCAAGGGTAGCTTAGGGTTAGGGTTAGGGTTAGGGTGAGTGTTAGGGTACGGCTTAGGGTACGGGTTCGGGGAGGGGTTCGGGTAGGGCGTAGGGTATGTGTTAGGGTTAGGGTTAGGGTTAGTGTTAGGGTTAGGCCTCGGTTTAGGGTACGGGTTAGGATTAGGGTACGCGTTAGGGTTAGGGTAGGGGTTAGGGTTAGTGTACGCGTTAGGGTGAGGGTAGTTATTAAACCTATCCCACTCTCTAGATACCCCTTAGCACGTACAGGAATATTATTGGGGGTCCAGCCATGGAGAAGAGTTTAGACACTAGGAGAAGATAAGGAACACACCCATTATCACGAAATCACATTAGGATTCTCTTTTTAACCTGTTCCTTAAAACACTAGTGCTTAGGAAATCTATTGGAGGCAGAAGCCGTCAAGGGTAGCTTAGGGTAAGGGTTAGGGTTAGGGTGAGGGTGAGGGTACGGCTTAGGTTACGGGTTCGGGTACGGAATCGGTTATGGCATAGGGTATGGATTAGGGTTATGGTTACTTTTAGGGTAAGGGCTCGGTTTAGAGTATCGGTTAGGATTAAGGTAGGTGTTAGGGTTAGGGTACGGGTTAGGGTTAGGGTATGGGAGAGGGTTAGGGTAAGCATTAGGGTTAGGGTAGTTATTAAACCTATCCCACTCTCTAGATACAGCTTAGAACGTAACGGAATATTATTTGGGGGTCCAGCCTTGGAGAAGAGTTTAGACACTAGGAGAAGATAAGGAACACACCCATCATCAAAAAATCACATTAGGATTCTCTTTTTAACCTGTTCCTTAAAACACTAGTGCTTAGGACATCTATTGGAGGCAGAAGCAGTGAAGGGTAGCTTAGGATTAGGGTTAGGGTTAGGGTACGGCTTAGGGTACGAGTTCGTGGAGGGGTTCGGGTACGGCGTATGGTATGGGTTAGGGTTAGGGTTAGGGCTCGGTTCAACGTACGGGTTAGGATTAGGGTACGCGTTAGGGTTAGGGTAGGGGTTAGGGTGAGGGTAGTTATTAAACCTATCCCACTCTCTAGATACCCCTTAGCACGTAAAGGAATATTATTTGGGGGTCCAGCCATGGAGAAGAGTTTAGACACTAGGAGCAGATAAGGAACAAACCCATTATCAAGAAATCACATTAGGATTCTCTTTTTAAACTGTTCCTTAAAACACTAGTGCTTAGGAAATCTATTGGAGGCAGAAGCAGTAAAGGGTAGCTTAGGGTTAGGGTTAGGGTTAGGGTGAGGGTTAGGGTACGGCTTAGGTTACGGCTTTGGGGAGGGGTTCGGGTAGGGGGTAGTGTATGGGTTAGGGTTAGGGTTAGGGCTAGTGTTAGGGTTAGGGCTCGGTTTAGGGTACGGGTTAGGATTAGGGTACGCGTTAGGGTTAGGGTAGGGGTTAGGGTTAGGGTACGCGTTAGGGTGAGGGTAGTTATTAAACCTATCCCACTCTCTAGATACCCCTTAGCACGTAAAGGAATATTATTTGGGGGTCCAGCCATGGGGAAGAGTTTAGACACTAGGAGAAGATAAGGAACACACCCATTATCAAGAAATCACATTAGGATTCTCTTTTTAACCTGTTCCTTAAAACACTAGTGCTTAGGAAATCTATTGGAGGCAGAATCAGTCAAGGGTAGCTTAGGGTTAGGGTTAGGGTTAGGGTGAGGGCTAGGGTATGGCTTAGGGTACGGGTACGGGGAGGGGTTCGGGTAGGGCGTAGGGTATGGGTTAGGGTTAGGGTTAGGGCTAGTGTTAGGTTTAGGGCTCGGTTTAGGGTACGGGTTAGGATTAGGGTACGCGTTAGGGTTAGGGTAGGGGTTAGGGTTACGGTACGCGTTAGGGTGAGGGTAGTTATTAAACCTATCCTACTCTCTAAATACCCCTTAGCACGTAAAGGAATATTATTTGGGGGTCCAGCCATGGAGAAGAGTTTAGACACGAGGAGAAGATAAGGAACACAGCCATTATCAAGAAATCACATTAGGATTCTCTTTTTAACCTGTTCCTTAAAACACTAGTGCTTAGGAAATCTATTGGAGGCAGAAGCCGTCAAGGGTAGCTTAGGGTTAGGGTTAGGGTTAGGGTGAGGGTTAGGGTACGGCTTAGGGTACGGGTTCGGGGAGGGTTTCGGGTAGGGCGTAGGGTATGGGTTAGGGTTAGGGTTAGGGTTAGTGTTAGGGTTAGGGCTCGGTTTAGGGTACGGGTTAGGATTAGGGTACGCGTTAGGGTTAGGGTAGGGGTTAGGGTTAGTGTACGCGTTAGGGTGAGGGTAGTTATTAAACCTATCCCACTCTCTAGATACCCCTTAGCACGTAAAGGAATATTACTTGGGGGTCCAGCCATGGAGAAGAGTTTAGACACTAGGAGAAGATAAGGAACACACCCATTATCACGAAATCACATTAGGATTCTCTTTTTAACCTGGTCCTTAAAACACTAGTGCTTAGGAAATCTATTGGAGGCAGAAGCAGTCAAGGGTAGCTTAGGGTTAGGGTTAGGGTTAGGGTGAGGTCTAGGGTATGGCTTAGGGTACGGGTTCAGGGAGGGGTTCGGGTAGTGCGTAGGGTATGGGTTAGGGTTAGGGTTAGGGTTAGTGTTATGGTTAGGGCTCGGTTTAGGGTACGGGTTAGGATTAGGGTACATGTTAGGGTTAGGGTAGGGGTTAGGGTTAGGGTACGTGTTAGGGTGAGGGTAGTTATTAAACCAGTCACACTCTCTAGATACCCCTTAGCACATAAAGGAATATTATTTGGGGGTCCAGTCATGGAGAAGAGTTTAGACACGAGGAGAAATAAGGAACACACCCATTATCACGAAATCACATTAGGATTCTCTTTTTAACCTGTTCCTTAAAACACTAGTGCTTAGGAAATCTATTGGAGGCATAAGCAGTCAAGGGTAGCTTCGGGTTAGGGTTAGGGTTAGGGTGAGGGTTAGGGTACGGCTTAGGGTACGGGTTCGGGGAGGGGTTCGGGTAGGGCGTAGGGTATGGGTTAGGGTTAGGGTTAGGGCTAGTGTTAGGTTTAGGGCTCGGTTTAGGGTACGGGTTAGGATTAGTGTACGCGTTAGGGTTAGGGTAGGGGTTAGGGTTAGGGTACGCGTTAGGGTGAGGGTAGTTTTTAAACCTTTCCCACTCTCTAGATACCCCTTAGCACTTAAAGGAATATTATTTGGGGGTCCAGCCATGGAGAAGAGTTTAGACACGAGGAGAAGATAAGGAACACACCCATTATCAAGAAATCTCATTAGGATTCTCTTTTTAACCTGTTCCTTAAAACACTAGTGCTTAGGAAAATCTATTGGAGGAAGAAGCAGTCAAGGGTAGCTTAGGGTTAGGGTTAGGGTTAGGGTGAGGGTTAGGGTACGACTTAGGGTACGGGTTCGGGGAGGGGTTCGGGTAGGGCGTAGGGTATGGGTTAGGGTTAGGGTTAGGGTTAGTGTTAGGGTTAGGGCTCGGTTAAGGGTACGGGTTAGGATTAGGGTACGCGTTAGTGTTAGGGTAGTGGTTAGGGTTAGGGTACGCTTTAGGGTGAGGTTAGTTATTAAACCTATCCCACTCTCTAGATACCCCTTAGCACGTAAAGTAATATTATTTGGGGGTCCAGCCATGGAGAAGACTTTAGACACTAGGAGAAGATAAGGAACACACCCATTATCAAGAAATCACATTAGGATTCTCTTTTTAACCTGTTCCTTAAAACACTAGTGCTTAGCAAATCTATTGGAGGCAGAAGCCGTCAAGGGTAGCTTAGGGTTAGGGTTAGGGTTAGGGTGAGGGTTAGGGTACGGCTTAGGGTACGGGTTCGGGGAGGGGTTCGGGTAGGGCGTAGGGTATGGGTTAGGGTTAGGGTTAGGGTTAGTGTTAGGGTTAGGGCTCGGTTTAGGGTACGGGTTAGGATTAGGGTACGCGTTAGGGTTAGGGTAGGGGTTAGGGTTAGTGTACGCGTTAGGGTGAGGGTAGTTATTAAACCTATCCCACTCTCTAGATACCCCTTAGCACGTACAGGAATATTATTGGGGTCCAGCCATGGAGAAGAGTTTAGACACTAGGAGAAGATAAGGAACACACCCATTATCACGAAATCACATTAGGATTCTCTTTTTAACCTGTTCCTTAAAACACTAGTGCTTAGGAAAATCTATTGGAGGCAGAAGCAGTCAAGGGTAGCTTAGGGTTAGGGTTAGGGTTAGGGTGAGGGTTAGGGTATGGCTTAGGGTACGGGTTCGGGGAGGGGTTCGGGTAGGGCGTAGGGTATGGGTTTAGGTATAGCGTTAGGGCTAGTGTTAGGTTTAGGGCTCGGTTTAGGGTATGGGTTAGGATTAGGGTACGCGCTAGGGTTAGGGTAGGGGTTAGGGTTAGGGTACGCGTTAGGGTGGGGGTAGTTATTAAACCTATCACACTCTCTAGATACCCTTAGCACGTAAAGGAATATTATTTGGGGGTCCAGCCATGGAGAAGAGTTTAGACACGAGGAGAAGATAAGGAACACACCCATTATCAATAAATCACATTAGGATTCTCTTTTCACCTGTTCCTTAAAACACTAGTGCTTAGGAAATCTATTGGAGGCAGAAGCAGTCAAGGGTAGCTTAGGGTTAGGGTTAGGGTTAGGGTGAGGGTTAGGGTATGGCTTTAGGGTACGGGTTCGGGGAGGGGTTCGGGGAGGGCGTTAGGGTATGGGTTAGGGTTAGGGTTAGGGTTAGTGTTAGGGTTACGGCTCGGTTTAGGGTACGGGTTAGGATTAGGGTACGCGTTAGGGTTAAGGTAGGGGTTAGAGTTAGTGTACGCGTTAGGGAGAGGGTAGTTATTAAACCTATCCCACTCTCTAGATACCCCTTAGCACGTAAAGGAATATTATTTGGGGGTCCAGCCTTGGAGAAGAGTTTAGACACTAGGAGAAGATAAGGAACACACCCATCATCAAAAAATCACATTAGGATTCTCTTTTTAACCTGTTCCTTAAAACACTAGTGCTTAGGACATCTATTGGAGGCAGAAGCAGTGAAGGGTAGCTTAGGATTAGGGTTAGGGTTAGGGTACGGCTTAGGGTACGAGTTCGTGGAGGGGTTCGGGTACGGCGTATGGTATGGGTTAGGGTTAGGGTTAGGGCTCGGTTCAACGTACGGGTTAGGATTAGGGTACGCGTTAGGGTTAGGGTAGGGGTTAGGGTGAGGGTAGTTATTAAACCTATCCCACTCTCTAGATACCCCTTAGCACGTAAAGGAATATTATTTGGGGGTCCAGCCATGGAGAAGAGTTTAGACACTAGGAGAAGATAAGGAACAAACCCATTATCAAGAAATCACATTAGGATTCTCTTTTTAAACTGTTCCTTAAAACACTAGTGCTTAGGAAATCTATTGGAGGCAGAAGCAGTAAAGGGTAGCTTAGGGTTAGGGTTAGGGTTAGGGTGAGGGTTAGGGTACGGCTTAGGTTACGGCTTTGGGGAGGGGTTCGGATAGGGGGTAGTGTATGGGTTAGGGTTAGGGTTAGGGGTAGTGTTAGGGTTAGGGCTCGGTTTAGGGTACGGGTTAGGATTAGGGTACGCGTTAGGGTTAGGGTAGGGGTTAGGGTTAGGGTACGCGTTAGGGTGAGGGTAGTTATTAAACCTATCCCACTCTCTAGATACCCCTTAGCACGTAAAGGAATATTATTTGGGGGTCCAGCCATGGGGAAGAGTTTAGACACTAGGAGAAGATAAGGAACACACCCATTATCAAGAAATCACATTAGGATTCTCTTTTTAACCTGTTCCTTAAAACACTAGTGCTTAGGAAATCTATTGGAGGCAGAATCAGTCAAGGGTAGCTTAGGGTTAGGGTTAGGGTTAGGGTGAGGGCTAGGGTATGGCTTAGGGTATGGGTACGGGGAGGGGTTCGGGTAGGGCGTAGGGTATGGGTTAGGGTTAGGGTTAGGGCTAGTGTTAGGTTTAGGGCTCGGTTTAGGGTACGGGTTAGGATTAGGGTACGCGTTAGGGTTAGGGTAGGGGTTAGGGTTAGGGTACGCGTTAGGGTGAGGGTAGTTATTAAACCTATCCTACTCTCTAAATACCCCTTAGCACGTAAAGGAATATTATTTGGGGGTCCAGCCATGGAGAAGAGTTTAGACACGAGGAGAAGATAAGGAACACAGCCATTATCAAGAAATCACATTAGGATTCTCTTTTTAACCTGTTCCTTAAAACACTAGTGCTTAGGAAATCTATTGGAGGCAGAAGCCGTCAAGGGTAGCTTAGGGTTAGGGTGAGTGTTAGGGTACGGCTTAGGGTACGGGTTCGGGGAGGGGTTCGGGTAGGGCGTAGGGTATGTGTTAGGGTTAGGGTTAGGGTTAGTGTTAGGGTTAGGCCTCGGTTTAGGGTACGGGTTAGGATTAGGGTACGCGTTAGGGTTAGGGTAGGGGTTAGGGTTAGTGTACGCGTTAGGGTGAGGGTAGTTATTAAACCTATCCCACTCTCTAGATACCCCTTAGCACGTACAGGAATATTATTGGGGGTCCAGCCATGGAGAAGAGTTTAGACACTAGGAGAAGATAAGGAACACACCCATTATCACGAAATCACATTAGGATTCTCTTTTTAACCTGTTCCTTAAAACACTAGTGCTTACGAAATCTATTGGAGGCAGAAGCCGTCAAGGGTAGCTTAGGGTTAGGGTTAGGGTTAGGGTGAGGGTTAGGGTACGGCTTAGGGTACGGGTTCGGGGAGGGTTTCGGGTAGGGCGTAGGGTATGGGTTAGGGTTAGGGTTAGGGTTAGTGTTAGGGTTAGGGCTCGGTTTAGGGTACGGGTTAGGATTAGGGTACGCGTTAGGGTTAGGGTAGGGGTTAGGGTGAGGGTAGTTATTAAACCTATCCCACTCTCTAGATACCCCTTAGCACGAAAAGGAATATTATTTGGGGGTCCAGCCATGGAGAAGAGTTTAGACACTAGGAGAAGATAAGGAACAAACCCATTATCAAGAAATCACATTAGGATTCTCTTTTTAAACTGTTCCTTAAAACACTAGTGCTTAGGAAATCTATTGGAGGCAGAAGCAGTAAAGGGTAGCTTAGGGTTAGGGTTAGGGTTAGGGTGAGGGTTAGGGTACGGCTTAGGTTACGGCTTTGGGGAGGGGTTCGGGTAGGGGGTAGTGTATGGGTTAGGGTTAGGGTTAGGGCTAGTGTTAGGGTTAGGGCTCGGTTTAGGGTACGGGTTAGGATTAGGGTACGCGTTAGGGTTAGGGTAGGGGTTAGGGTTAGGGTACGCGTTAGGGTGAGGGTAGTTATTAAACCTATCCCACTCTCTAGATACCCCTTAGCACGTAAAGGAATATTATTTGGGGGTCCAGCCATGGGGAAGAGTTTAGACACTAGGAGAAGATAAGGAACACACCCATTATCAAGAAATCACATTAGGATTCTCTTTTTAACCTGTTCCTTAAAACACTAGTGCTTAGGAAATCTATTGGAGGCAGAATCAGTCAAGGGTAGCTTAGGGTTAGGGTTAGGGTTAGGGTGAGGGCTAGGGTATGGCTTAGGGTACGGGTACGGGGAGGGGTTCGGGTAGGGCGTAGGGTATGGGTTAGGGTTAGGGTTAGGGCTAGTGTTAGGTTTAGGGCTCGGTTTAGGGTACGGGTTAGGATTAGGGTACGCGTTAGGGTTAGGGTAGGGGTTAGGGTTAGGGTACGCGTTAGGGTGAGGGTAGTTATTAAACCTATCCTACTCTCTAAATACCCCTTAGCACGTAAAGGAATATTATTTGGGGGTCCAGCCATGGAGAAGAGTTTAGACACGAGGAGAAGATAAGGAACACAGCCATTATCAAGAAATCACATTAGGATTCTCTTTTTAACCTGTTCCTTAAAACACTAGTGCTTAGGAAATCTATTGGAGGCAGAAGCCGTCAAGGGTAGCTTAGGGTTAGGGTTAGGGTTAGGGTGAGTGTTAGGGTACGGCTTAGGGTACGGGTTCGGGGAGGGGTTCGGGTAGGGTGTAGTGTATGTGTTAGGGTTAGGGTTAGGGTTAGTGTTAGGGTTAGGCCTCGGTTTAGGGTACGGGTTAGGATTAGGGTACGCGTTAGGGTTAGGGTAGGGGTTAGGGTTAGTGTACGCGTTAGGGTGAGGGTAGTTATTAAACCTATCCCACTCTCTAGATACCCCTTAGCACGTACAGGAATATTATTGGGGGTCCAGCCATGGAGAAGAGTTTAGACACTAGGAGAAGATAAGGAACACACCCATTATCACGAAATCACATTAGGATTCTCTTTTTAACCTGTTCCTTAAAACACTAGTGCTTACGAAATCTATTGGAGGCAGAAGCCATCAAGGGTAGCTTAGGGTTAGGGTTAGGGTTAGGGTGAGGGTTAGGGTACGGCTTAGGGTACGGGTTCGTGGAGGGTTTCGGGTAGGGCGTAGGGTATGGGTTAGGGTTAGGGTTAGGGTTAGTGTTAGGGTTAGGGCTCGGTTTAAGGTACGGGTTAGGATTAGGGTACGCGTTAGGGTTAGGGTAGGGGTTAGGGTTAGTGTACGCGTTAGGGTGAGGGTAGTTATTAAACCTATCCCACTCTCTAGATACCCCTTAGCACGTAAAGGAATATTATTTGGGGGTCCAGCCATGGAGAAGAGATTAGACACGAGGAGAAGATAAGGAACACACCCATTATCAAGAAATCACATTAGGATTCTCTTTTTAACCTGTTCCTTAAAACACTAGTGCTTAGGAAATCTATTGGAGGCAGAAGCAGTCAAGGGTAGCTTAGGGTTAGGGTTAGGGTTAGGGTACGGCTTAGGGTACGGGTTCGGGGAGGGGTTCGGATATGGCGTAGGGTATGGGTTAGGGTTAGGGTTAGGGTGAGGGTTAGGGTACGGCTTAGGGTACGGGTGCAGGGAGGGGTTCGGGTAGGGCGTAGGGTATGGGTTAGGTTTAGGGTTAGCGCTAGTGTTAGGGTTAGGGCTCGGTTTAGGGTACGGGTTAGGATTAGTATACGCGTTAGGGTTAGGGTAGGGGTTAGGGTTAGGGTACGCGTTAGGGTGAGGGTAGTTATTAAGCCTATCACACTCTCTAGATACCCCTTAGCACGTAAAGAAATATTATTTGGGGGTCCAGCCATGGAGAAGAGTTTAGACACTAGGAGAAAATAAGGAACACACCCATTATCAAGAAATCACATTAGGATTCTCTTTTTAACCTGTTCCTTAAAACACTAGTGCTTAGGAAATCTATTGGAGGCAGAAGCCATCAAGGGTAGCTTAGGGTTAGGGTTAGGGTTAGGGTGAGGGTTAGGGTACGGCTTAGGGTACGGGTTCGGGGAGGGGTTCGGGTAGGGCGTAGGGTATGGGTTAGGGTTAGGGTTAGGGTTAGTGTTAGGGTTAGGGCTCAGTTTAGGGTACGGGTTAGGATTAGGGTACGCGTTCGGGTTAGGGTAGGGGTTAGGGTTAGGGTACGCGATAGGGTGAGGTTAGTTATTAAACCTATCCCACTCTCTAGATACCCCTTAGCACGTAAAGGAATATTATTTGGGGGTCCAGCCATGGAGAAGAGTTTAGACACGAGGAGAAGATAAGGAACACACCCATTATCAAGAAATCACATTTGGATTCTCTTTTTAACCTGTTCCTTAAAACACTAGTGCTTAGGGAATCTATTGGAGGCAGAAGCAGTCAAGGGTAGCTTAGGGTTAGGGTTACGGTTAGGGTGAGGGTTAGGGTATGGCTTAGGGTACGGGTTCGGGGAGGGGTTCTGGTAGGGCGTAGTGTATGGGTTAGGGTTAGGGTTAGGGTTAGTGTTAGGGTTAGGGCTCGGTTTAGGGTACGGGTTAGGATTAGGGTACGCATTAGGGTTAGGGTAGGGGTTAGGGTTAGGGTACGCGTTAGGGTGAGGGTAGTTATTAAACCTATCCCACTCTCTAGATACCCCTTAGCACGTAAAGGAATATTATTTGGGGGTCCAGCCATGGAGAAGAGTTTAGACACGAGGAGAATATAAGGAACACACCCATTATCACGAAATCACATTAGGATTCTCTTTTTAACCTGTTCCTTAAAACACTAGTGCTTAGGAAATCTATTGGAGGCAGAAGCAGTCAAGGGTAGCTTAGGGTAAGGGTTAGGGTTACGGTGAGGGTGAGGGTACGGCTTAGGTTACGGGTTCGGGTACGGAATCGGTTATGGCATAGGGTATGGATTAGGGTTATGGTTACTTTTAGGGTAAGGGCTCGGTTTAGAGTATCGGTTAGGATTAAGGTAGGTGTTAGGGTTAGGGTACGGGTTAGGGTTAGGGTATGGGAGAGGGTTAGGGTAAGCATTAGGGTTAGGGTAGTTATTAAACCTATCCCACTCTCTAGATACAGCTTAGAACGTAACGGAATATTATTTGGGGGTCCAGCCTTGGAGAAGAGTTTAGACACTAGGAGAAGATAAGGAACACACCCATCATCAAAAAATCACATTAGGATTCTCTTTTTAACCTGTTCCTTAAAACACTAGTGCTTAGGACATCTATTGGAGGCAGAAGCAGTGAAGGGTACCTTAGGATTAGGGTTAGGGTTAGGGTACGGCTTAGGGTACGAGTTCGTGGAGGGGTTCGGGTACGGCGTATGGTATGGGTTAGGGTTAGGGTTAGGGCTCGGTTCAACGTACGGATTAGGATTAGGGTACGCGTTAGGGTTAGGGTAGGGGTTAGGGTGAGGGTAGTTATTAAACCTATCCCACTCTCTAGATACCCCTTAGCACGTAAAGGAATATTATTTGGGGGTCCAGCCATGGAGAAGAGTTTAGACACTAGGAGAAGATAAGGAACAAACCCATTATCAAGAAATCACATTAGGATTCTCTTTTTAAACTGTTCCTTAAAACACTAGTGCTTAGGAAATCTATTGGAGGCAGAAGCAGTAAAGGGTAGCTTAGGGTTAGGGTTAGGGTTAGGGTGAGGGTTAGGGTACGGCTTAGGTTACGGCTTTGGGGAGGGGTTCGGGTAGGGGGTAGTGTATGGGTTAGGGTTAGGGTTAGGGCTAGTGTTAGGGTTAGGGCTCGGTTTAGGGTACGGGTTAGGATTAGGGTACGCGTTAGGGTTAGGGTAGGGGTTAGGGTTAGGGTACGCGTTAGGGTGAGGGTAGTTATTAAACCTATCCCACTCTCTAGATACCCCTTAGCACGTAAAGGAATATTATTTGGGGGTCCAGCCATGGGGAAGAGTTTAGACACTAGGAGAAGATAAGGAACACACCAATTATCAAGAAATCACATTAGGATTCTCTTTTTAACCTGTTCCTTAAAACACTAGTGCTTAGGAAATCTATTGGAGGCAGAATCAGTCAAGGGTAGCTTAGGGTTAGGGTTAGGGTTAGGGTGAGGGTTAGGGTACGGCTTAGGGTACGGGTTCAGGGAGGGGTTCGGGTAGGGCGTAGGGTATGTGTTAGGGTTAGGGTTAGGGTTCGTGTTAGGGTTAGGGCTCGGTTTAGGGTACGGGTTAGGATTAGGGTACGCGTTAGTGTTAGGGTAGGGGTTAGGGTTAGGGTACGCAATAGGGTGAGGTTAGTTATTAAACCTATCCCACTCTCTAGATACCCCTTAGCACGTAAAGGAATATTATTTGGGGGTCCAGCCATGGAGAAGAGATTAGACACGAGGAGAAGATAAGGAACACACCCATTATCAAGAAATCACATTAGGATTCTCTTTTTAACCTGTTCCTTAAAACACTAGTGCTTAGGAAATCTATTGGAGGCAGAAGCAGTCAAGGGTAGCTTAGGGTTAGGGTTAGGGTTAGGGTACGGCTTAGGGTACGGGTTCGGGGAGGGGTTCGGATATGGCGTAGGGTATGGGTTAGGGTTAGGGTTAGGGTGAGGGTTAGGGTACGGCTTAGGGTACGGGTTCAGGGAGGGGTTCGGGTAGGGCGTAGGGTATGGGTTAGGTTTAGGGTTAGCGCTAGTGTTAGGGTTAGGGCTCGGTTTAGGGTACGGGTTAGGATTAGGGTACGCGTTAGGGTTAGGGTAGGGGTTAGGGTTAGGGTACGCGTTAGGGTGAGGGTAGTTATTAAGCCTATCACACTCTCTAGATACCCCTTAGCACGTAAAGAAATATTATTTGGGGGTCCAGCCATGGAGAAGAGTTTAGACACTAGGAGAAAATAAGGAACACACCCATTATCAAGAAATCACATTAGGATTCTCTTTTTAACCTGTTCCTTAAAACACTAGTGCTTAGGAAATCTATTGGAGGCAGAAGCCATCAAGGGTAGCTTAGGGTTAGGGTTAGGGTTAGGGTGAGGGTTAGGGTACGGCTTAGGATACGGGTTCGGCGAGGGGTTCGGGTAGGGCGTAGGATATGGGTTAGGGTTAGGGTTAGGGTTAGTGTTAGGGTTAGGGCTCAGTTTAGGGTACGGGTTAGGATTAGGGTACGCGTTCGGGTTAGGGTAGGGGTTAGGGTTAGGGTACGCGATAGGGTGAGGTTAGTTATTAAACCTATCCCACTCTCTAGATACCCCTTAGCACGTAAAGGAATATTATTTGGGGGTCCAGCCATGGAGAAGAGTTTAGACACGAGGAGAAGATAAGGAACACACCCATTATCAAGAAATCACATTTGGATTCTCTTTTTAACCTGTTCCTTAAAACACTAGTGCTTAGGGAATCTATTGGAGGCAGAAGCAGTCAAGGGTAGCTTAGGGTTAGGGTTACGGTTAGGGTGAGGGTTAGGGTATGGCTTAGGGTACGGGTTCAGGGAGGGGTTCTGGTAGGGCGTAGTGTATGGGTTAGGGTTAGGGTTAGGGTTAGGGTTAGTGTTAGGGTCAGGGCTCGGTTTAGGGTACGGGTTAGGATTAGGGTACGCGTTAGTGTTAGGGTAGGGGTTAGGGTTAGGGTACGCAATAGGGTGAGGTTAGTTATTAAACCTATCCCACTCTCTAGATACCCCTTAGCACGTAAAGGAATATTATTTGGGGGTCCAGCCATGGAGAAGAGATTAGACACGAGGAGAAGATAAGGAACACACCCATTATCAAGAAATCACATTAGGATTATCTTTTTAACCTGTTCCTTAAAACACTAGTGCTTAGGAAATCTATTGGAGGCAGAAGCAGTCAAGGGTAGCTTAGGGTTAGGGTTAGGGTTAGGGTACGGCTTAGGGTACGGGTTCGGGGAGGGGTTCGGATATGGCGTAGGGTATGGGTTAGGGTTAGGGTTAGGGTGAGGGTTAGGGTACGGCTTAGGGTACGGGTTCAGGGAGGGGTTCGGGTAGGGCGTAGGGTATGGGTTAGGTTTAGGGTTAGCGCTAGTGTTAGGGTTAGGGCTCGGTTTAGGGTACGGGTTAGGATTAGGGTACGCGTTAGGGTTAGGGTAGGGGTTAGGGTTAGGGTACGCGTTAGGGTGAGGGTAGTTATTAAGCCTATCACACTCTCTAGATACCCCTTAGCACGTAAAGAAATATTATTTGGGGGTCCAGCCATGGAGAAGAGTTTAGACACTAGGAGAAAATAAGGAACACACCCATTATCAAGAAATCACATTAGGATTCTCTTTTTAACCTGTTCCTTAAAACACTAGTGCTTAGGAAATCTATTGGAGGCAGAAGCCATCAAGGGTAGCTTAGGGTTAGGGTTAGGGTTAGGGTGAGGGTTAGGGTACGGCTTAGGATACGGGTTCGGCGAGGGGTTCGGGTAGGGCGTAGGATATGGGTTAGGGTTAGGGTTAGGGTTAGTGTTAGGGTTAGGGCTCAGTTTAGGGTACGGGTTAGGATTAGGGTACGCGTTCGGGTTAGGGTAGGGGTTAGGGTTAGGGTACGCGATAGGGTGAGGTTAGTTATTAAACCTATCCCACTCTCTAGATACCCCTTAGCACGTAAAGGAATATTATTTGGGGGTCCAGCCATGGAGAAGAGTTTAGACACGAGGAGAAGATAAGGAACACACCCATTATCAAGAAATCACATTTGGATTCTCTTTTTAACCTGTTCCTTAAAACACTAGTGCTTAGGGAATCTATTGGAGGCAGAAGCAGTCAAGGGTAGCTTAGGGTTAGGGTTACGGTTAGGGTGAGGGTTAGGGTATGGCTTAGGGTACGGGTTCGGGGAGGGGTTCTGGTAGGGCGTAGTGTATGGGTTAGGGTTAGGGTTAGGGTTAGGGTTAGTGTTAGGGTTAGGGCTCGGTTTAGGGTACGGGTTAGGATTAGGGTACGCATTAGGGTTAGGGTAGGGGTTAGGGTTAGGGTACGCGTTAGGGTGAGGGTAGTTATTAAACCTATCCCACTCTCTAGATACCCCTTAGCACGTAAAGGAATATTATTTGGGGGTCCAGCCATGGAGAAGAGTTTAGACACGAGGAGAAGATAAGGAACACACCCATTATCACGAAATCACATTAGGATTCTCTTTTTAACCTGTTCCTTCAAACACTAGTGCTTAGGAAATCTATTGGAGGCAGAAGCAGTCAAGGGTAGCTTAGGGTTAGGGTTAGGGTTAGGGTGAGGTTTAGGGTATGGCTTAGGGTACGGGTTCGGGGAGGGGTTCGGGTAGGGCGTAGGGTATGGGTTAGGGTTAGGGTTAGGGTTAGTGTTAGGGTTAGGGCTCGGTTTAGGGTACGGGTTAGGATTAGGGTACGCGTTAGTCTTAGGGGAGGGGTTAGGGTTAGGGTACGCGATAGGGTGAGGTTAGTTATTAAACCTATCCCACTCTCTAGATACCCCTTAGCACGTAAAGGAATATTATTTGGGGGTCCAGCCATGGAGAAGAGTTTAGACACTAGGAGAAGATAAGGAACACACCCATTCTAAAGAAATCACATTAGGATTCCCTTTTTAACCTGTTCCTTAAAACACTAGTGCTTAGGAAATCTATTGGAGGCAGAAGCAGTCAAGGGTAGCTTAGGGTAAGGGTTAGGGTTAGGGTGAGGGTGAGGGTACGGCTTAGGTTACGGGTTCGGGTACGGAATCGGTTATGGCATAGGGTATGTATTAGGGTTATGGTTACTTTTAGGGTAAGGGCTCGGTTTAGAGTATCGGTTAGGATTAAGGTAGGTGTTAGGGTTAGGGTACGGGTTAGGGTTAGGGTATGGGAGAGGGTTAGGGTAAGCATTAGGGTTAGGGTAGTTATTAAACCTATCCCACTCTCTAGATACAGCTTAGAACGTAACGGAATATTATTTGGGGGTCCAGCCTTGGAGAAGAGTTTAGACACTAGGAGAAGATAAGGAGCACACCCATCATCAAAAAATCACATTAGGATTCTCTTTTTAACCTGTTCCTTAAAACACTAGTGCTTAGGACATCTATTGGAGGCAGAAGCAGTGAAGGGTAGCTTAGGATTAGGGTTAGGGTTAGGGTACGGCTTAGGGTACGAGTTCGTGGAGGGGTTCGGGTACGGCGTATGGTATGGGTTAGGGTTAGGGTTAGGGCTCGGTTCAACGTACGGGTTAGGATTAGGGTACGCGTTAGGGTTAGGGTAGGGGTTAGGGTGAGGGTAGTTATTAAACCTATCCCACTCTCTAGATATCCCTTAGCACGTAAAGGAATATTATTTGCGGGTCCAGCCATAGAGAAGAGTTTAGACACTAGGAGAAGATAAGGAACAAACCCATTATCAAGAAATCACATTAGGATTCTCTTTTTAACCTGTTCCTTAAAATATTAGTGCTTAGGAAATCTATTGGAGGCAGAAGGCGTCAAGGGTAGCTTAGGTTTAGGGTTAGGGTTAGGGTGAGGGTTAGGGTACGGCTTAGGGTACGGGTTGAGGGAGGGGTTCGGGTAGGGCGTAGGGTATGGGTTAGGGTTAGGGTTAGTGTTAGGGTTAGGGCTCGGTTTAGGGTACGGGTTAGGTTTAGGGTACGCATTAGGCTTAGGGTAGGGGTTAGGGTTAGGGTACGCGTTAGGGTGAGGGTAGTTATTAAACCTATCCCACTCTCTAGATACCCCTTAGCACGTAAAGGAATATTATTTGGGGGTCCAGCCATGGAGAAGAGTTTAGACACTAGGAGAAGATAAGGAACACACCCATGACCACGAAATCACATTAGGATTCTCTTTTTAACCTGTTCCTTAAAACACTAGTGCTTAGGAAATCTATTGGAGGCAGAAGCAGTCAAGGGTAGCTTAGGGTTAGGGTTAGGGTTAGGGTGAGGGTTAGGGTACGGCTTAGGATATGGGTACGGGGAGGGGTTCGGGTAGGGCGTAGGGTATGGGTTAGGGTTAGGGTTAGGGTTATTGTTAGGGTTAGGGCTCGGTTTAGGGTACGGGTTAGGATTAGGGTACGCGTTAGTGTTAGGGTAGGGGTTAGGGTTAGGGTACGCGATAGGGTGAGGTTAGTTATTAAACCTATCCCACTCTCTAGATACCCCTTAGCACGTAAAGGAATATTATTTGGGGATCCAGCCATGGAGAAGAGATTAGACACTAGGAGAAGTTAAGGAACACACCCATTATCAAGAAATCACATTAGGATTCTCTTTTTAAACTGTTCCTTAAAACACTAGTGCTTCGGAAATCTATTGGAGGCAGAAGCAGTCAAGGGTAGCTTAGGGTTAGGGTTAGGGTTAGATTGAGGGTTAGGGTACGGCTTAGGGTACGGGTTCAGGGAGGGGTTCGTGTAGGGCGTAGGGTATGGGTTAGGGTTAGGGTTAGGGTTAGTGTTAGGGTTAGGGCTCGGTTTAGGGTACGGGTTAGGATTAGGGTACGCGTTAGGGTTAGGGTAGGGGTTAGGGTTAGGGAACGCGTTAGGGTGAGGGTAGTTATTAAACCTCTCCCTCTCTCTAGATACCCCTTAGCACGTAAAGGCATATTATTTGGGGGTCCAGCCATGAAGAAGAATTTAGACACGAGGAGAAGATAAGGAACACACCCATTATCAAGAAATCACATTAGGATTCTCTTTTTAACCTGTTCCTTAAAACACTAGTGCTTAGGAAATCTATTGGAGGCAGAAGGCGTCAAGGGTAGCTTAGGGTTAGGGTTAGGGTTAGGGTGAGAGTTAGGGTACGGCTTAGGGTACGGGTTGAGGGAGGGGTTCGGGTAGGGCGTAGGGTATGGGTTAGGGATAGGGTTAGTGTTAGGGTTAGGGCTCGGTTTAGGGTAGGGGTTAGGATTAGGGTACGCGTTAGGCTTAGGGTAGGGGTTAGGATTAGGGTACGCGTTAGGGTGAGGGTAGTTATTAAACCTATCCCACTTTCTAGATACCCCTTAGCACGTAAAGGAATATTATTTGGGGGTCCAGCCATGGGGAAGAGTTTAGACACTAGGAGAAGATAAGGAACACACCCATTATCACGAAATCACATTAGGATTCTCTTTTTAACCTGTTCCTTAAAACACTAGTGCTTAGGAAATCTATTGGAGGCAGAAGCAGTCAAGGGTAGCTTAGGGTTAGGGTTAGGGTTAGGGTGAGGGTTAGGGTACGGCTTAGGGTACGGGTTCGGGGAGGGCTTCGGGTAGGGCGTAGGGTATGGGTTAGGGTTAGGGTTAGGGTTAGTGTTAGGGTTAGGGCTCGGTTTAGGGTACGGGTTAGGATTAGGGTACGCCTTAGTGTTAGGGTAGGGGTTAGGGTTAGGGTACGCGATAGGGTGAGGTTAGTTATTAAAACTACCCCACTCTCTAGATACCCCTTAGCACGTAAAGGAATATTATTTAGGGGTCCAGCCATGGAGAAGAGTTTAGACACGAGGAGAAGATAAGGAACACACCCATTATCAAGAAATCACATTAGGATTCTCTTTTTAACCTGTTCCTTAAAACACTAGTGCTTAGGAAATCTATTGGAGGCAGAAGCAGTCAAGGGTAGCTTAGGGTTAGGGTTAGGGTTAGGGTGAGGGTTAGGGTACGGCTTAGGGTACGGGTTCGGCGAGGGGTTCGGGTAGGGCGTAGGGTATGGGTTAGGGTTAGGGTTAGGGTTCGTGTTAGGGTTAGGGCTCGGTTTAGGGTACGGGTTAGGATTAGGGTACGCGTTAGGGTTAGGGTAGGGGTTAGGGTTAGGGTACGCGTTAGGGTGAGGGTAGTTATTAAACCTATCACACTCTCTAGATACCCCTTAGCACGTAAAGGAATATTATTTGGGGGTCCAGCCATGGAGAAGAGTTTAGACCCTAGGAGAAGATAAGGAACACACCCATTATCAAGAAATAACAATATGATTCTCTTTTTAAACTGTTCCTTAAAACACTAGTGCTTAGGAAATCTATTGGAGGCAGAGGCAGTCAAGGGTAGCTTAGGGTTAGGGTTAGGGTTAGGGTGAGGGATAGGGTACGGCTTAGGGTACGGGTTCGGGGAGGGGTTCGGGTAGGGCGTAGGGTATGGGTTAGGGTTAGGGTTAGGGCTAGTGTTAGCGTTAGGGCTCGGTTTAGGGTACGTTTTAGGATTAGGGTACGCGTTAGGGTTAGGGTAGGTGTTAGGGTTAGGGTACGCATTAGGATGAGGGTAGTTATTAAACCTATCCCACTCTCTAGATACCCCTTAGCACGTAAAGGAATATTATTTGGGGGTCTAGCCATGGAGAAGAGTTTAGACACTAGGAGAAGATAAGGAACACACCCATTATAAAGAAATCACATTAGGATTCTCTTTTTAACCTGGTCCTTAAAACACTAGTGCTTAGGAAATCTATTGGAGACAGAAGCAGTCAAGGGTAGCTTAGGGTTAGGGTTAGGGTTAGGGTGAGGGTTAGGGTACGGCTTAGGGTACGGATTCGGGTAGGGGTTCGTGTAGGGAGTAGGGTATGGGTTAGGGTTAGGGTTAGTGTTAGTGTTAGGGTTAGGGCTCGGTTTAGGGTACGGGTTAGGATTAGGGTACGCGTTAGTGTTAGGGTAGGGGTTAGGGTTAGAGTACGCGTTAGGGTGAGGTTAGTTATTAAACCTATCCCACTCTCTAGATACCCCTTAGCACGTAAAGGAATACTATTTGGGGGTCCAGCCATGGAGAAGAGTTTAGACACGAGGAGAAGATAAAGAACACACCCATTATCAAGAAATCACATTAGGATTCTCTTTTTAACGTGTTCCTTAAAACACTAGTGCTTAGGGAATCTATTGGAGGCAGAAGCAGTCAAGGGTAGCTTAGGGTTAGGGTTAGGGTTAGGGTGAGGGTTAGGGTATGGCTTAGGGTACGGGTTCAGGGAGGGGTTCTGGTAGGGCGTAGTGTATGGGTTAGGGTTAGGGTTAGTGTTAGGGTTAGGGCTCGGTTTAGGGAACGGGTTAGGATTAGGGTACGCATTAGGGTTAGGGTAGGGGTTAGGGTTAGGTTACGCGTTAGGGTGAGGGTAGTTATTAAACCTATCCCACTCTCTAGATACCCCTTAGCACGTACAGGTATATTATTGGGGGTCCAGCCATGGAGAAGAGTTTAGACACTAGGAGAAGATAAGGAACACACCCATTATCAAGAAATCACATTAGGATTCTCTTTTTAACCTGTTCCTTAAAACACTAGTGCTTAGGACATCTACTGGAGGCAGAAGCAGTGAAGGGTAGCTTAGGATTAGGGTTAGGGTTAGGGTACGGCTTAGGGTACGAGTTCGTGGAGGGGTTCGGGTACGGCGTATGGTATGGGTTAGGGTTAGGGTTAGGGCTCGGTTCAACGTACGGGTTAGGATTAGGGTACGTGTTAGGGTTAGGGTAGGGGTTAGGGTGAGGGTAGTTATTAAACCTATCCCACTCTCTAGATATCCCTTAGCACGTAAAGGAATATTATTTGCGGGTCCAGCCATAGAGAAGAGTTTAGACACTAGGAGAAGATAAGGAACACACCCATTATCAAGAAATCACATTAGGATTCTCTTTTTAACCTGTTCCTTAAAATATTAGTGCTTAGGAAATCTATTGGAGGCAGAAGGCGTCAAGGGTAGCTTAGGTTTAGGGTTAGGTTTAGGGTGAGGGTTAGGGTACGGGTTGAGGGAGGGGTTCGGGTAGGGCGTAGGGTATGGGTTAGGGTTAGGGTTAGTGTTAGGGTTAGGGCTCGGTTTAGGGTACGGGTTAGGTTTAGGGTACGCATTAGGCTTAGGGTAGGGGTTAGGGTTAGGGTACGCGTTAGGGTGAGGGTAGTTATTAAACCTATCCCACTCTCTAGATACCCCTTAGCACGTAAAGGAATATTATTTGGGGGTCCAGCCATGGAGAAGAGTTTAGACACTAGGAGAAGATAAGGAACACACCCATGACCACGAAATCACATTAGGATTCTCTTTTTAACCTGTTCCTTAAAACACTAGTGCTTAGGAAATCTATTGGAGGCAGAAGCAGTCAAGGGTAGCTTAGGGTTAGGGTTAGGGTTAGGGTGAGGGTTAGGGTACGGCTTAGGGTATGGGTACGGGGAGGGGTTCGGGTAGGGCGTAGGGTATGGGTTAGGGTTAGGGTTAGGGTTAGTGTTAGGTTTAGGGCTCGGTTTAGGGTACGGGTTAGGATTAGGGTACGCGTTAGTGTTAGGGTAGGGGTTAGGGTTAGGGTACGCGATAGGGTGAGGTTAGTTATTAAACCTATCCCACTCTCTAGATACCCCTTAGCACGTAAAGGAATATTATTTGGGGATCCAGCCATGGAGAAGAGATTAGACACTAGGAGAAGTTAAGGAACACACCCATTATCAAGAAATCACATTAGGATTCTCTTTTTAAACTGTTCCTTAAAACACTAGTGCTTAGGAAATCTATTGGAGGCAGAAGGCGTCAAGGGTAGCTTAGGGTTAGGGTTAGGGTTAGGGTGAGAGTTAGGGTACGGCTTAGGGTACGGGTTGAGGGAGGGGTTCGGGTAGGGCGTAGGGTATGGGTTAGGGATAGGGTTAGTGTTAGGGTTAGGGCTCGGTTTAGGGTACGGGTTAGGATTAGGGTACGCGTTAGGCTTAGGGTAGGGGTTAGGGTTAGGGTACGCGTTAGGGTGAGGGTAGTTATTAAACCTATCCCACTCTCTAGATACCCCTTAGCACGTAAAGGAATATTATTTGGGGGTCCAGCCATGGAGAAGAGTTTAGACACTAGGAGAAGATAAGGAACACACCCATTATCACGAAATCACATTAGGATTCTCTTTTTAACCTGTTCCTTAAAACACTAGTGCTTAGGAAATCTATTGGAGGCAGAAGCAGTCAAGGGTAGCTTAGGGTTAGGGTTAGGGTTAGGGTGAGGGTTAGGGTTCGGCTTAGGGTACGGGTTCGGGGAGGGGTTCGGGTAGGGCGTAGGGTATGGGTTAGGGTTAGGGTTAGGGTTAGTGTTAGGGTTAGGGCTCGGTTTAGGGTACGGGTTAGGATTAGGGTACGCCTTAGTGTTAGGGTAGGGGTTAGGGTTAGGGTACGCGATAGGGTGAGGTTAGTTATTAAAACTACCCCACTCTCTAGATACCCCTTAGCACGTAAAGGAATATTATTTAGGGGTCCAGCCATGGAGAAGAGTTTAGACACGAGGAGAAGATAAGGAACACACCCATTATCAAGAAATCACATTAGGATTCTCTTTTTAACCTGTTCCTTAAAACACTAGTGCTTAGGAAATCTATTGGAGGCAGAAGCAGTCAAGGGTAGCTTAGGGTTAGGGTTAGGGTTAGGGTGAGGGTTAGGGTACGGCTTAGGGTATGGGTACGGGGAGGGGTTCGGGTAGGGCGTAGGGTATGTGTTAGGGTTAGGGTTAGGGTTAGTGTTAGGGTTAGGGCTCGGTTTAGGGTACGGGTTAGGATTAGGGTACGCGTTAGTGTTAGGGTAGGGGTTAGGGTTAGGGTACGCGATAGGGTGAGGTTAGTTATTAAACCTATCCCACTCTCTAGATACCCCTTAGCACGTAAAGGAATATTATTTGGGGATCCAGCCATGGAGAAGAGATTAGACACTAGGAGAAGTTAAGGAACACACCCATTATCAAGAAATCACATTAGGATTCTCTTTTTAAACTGTTCCTTAAAACACTAGTGCTTCGGAAATCTATTGGAGGCAGAAGCAGTCAAGGGTAGCTTAGGGTTAGGGTTAGGGTTAGATTGAGGGTTAGGGTACGGCTTAGGGTACGGGTTCAGGGAGGGGTTCGTGTAGGGCGTAGGGTATGGGTTAGGGTTAGGGTTAGGGTTAGTGTTAGGGTTAGGGCTCGGTTTAGGGTACGGGTTAGGATTAGGGTACGCGTTAGGGTTAGGGTAGGGGTTAGGGTTAGGGTACGCGTTAGGGTGAGGGTAGTTATTAAACCTCTCCCTCTCTCTAGATACCCCTTAGCACGTAAAGGCATATTATTTGGGGGTCCAGCCATGAAGAAGAATTTAGACACGAGGAGAAGATAAGGAACACACCCATTATCACGAAATCACATTAGGATTCTCTTTTTAACCTGTTCCTTAAAACACTAGTGCTTAGGAAATCTATTTGAGGCAGAAGCAGTCAAGGGTAGCTTAGGGTTAGGGTTAGGGTTAGGGTGAGGTTTAGGGTATGGCTTAGGGTACGGGTTCGGGGAGGGGTTCGGGTAGGGCGTAGGGTATGGGTTAGGGTTAGGGTTAGTGTTAGGGTTAGGGCTCGGTTTAGGGTACGGGTTAGGATTAGGGTACGCGTTAGTCTTAGGGGAGGGGTTAGGGTTAGGGTACGCGATAGGGTGAGGTTAGTTATTAAACCTATCCCACTCTCTAGATATCCCTTAGCACGTAAAGGAATATTATTTGCGGGTCCAGCCATAGAGAAGAGTTTAGACACTAGGAGAAGATAAGGAACACACCCATTATCAAGAAATCACATTAGGATTCTCTTTTTAACCTGTTCCTTAAAATATTAGTGCTTAGGAAATCTATTGGAGGCAGAAGGCGTCAAGGGTAGCTTAGGTTTAGGGTTAGGGTTAGGGTGAGGGTTAGGGTACGGCTTAGGGTACGGGTTGAGGGAGGGGTTCGGGTAGGGCGTAGGGTATGGGTTAGGGTTAGGGTTAGTGTTAGGGTTAGGGCTCGGTTTAGGGTACGGTTTAGGTTTAGGGTACGCATTAGGCTTAGGGTAGGGGTTAGGGTTAGGGTACGCGTTAGGGTGAGGGTAGTTATTAAACCTATCCCACTCTCTAGATACCCCTTAGCACGTAAAGGAATATTATTTGGGGGTCCATCCATGGAGAAGAGTTTAGACACTAGGAGAAGATAAGGAACACACCCATGACCACGAAATCACATTAGGATTCTCTTTTTAACCTGTTCCTTAAAACACTAGTGCTTAGGAAATCTATTGGAGGCAGAAGCAGTCAAGGGTAGCTTAGGGTTAGTATTAGGGTTAGGGTGAGGGTTAGGGTACGGCTTAGGGTATGGGTACGGGGAGGGGTTCGGGTAGGGCATAGGGTATGGGTTAGGGTTAGGGTTAGGGTTAGTGTTAGGGTTAGGGCTCGGTTTAGGGTACGGGTTAGGATTAGGGTACGCGTTAGTGTTAGGGTAGGGGTTAGGGTTAGGGTACGCGATAGGGTGAGGTTAGTTATTAAACCTATCCCACTCTCTAGATACCCCTTAGCACGTAAAGGAATATTATTTGGGGATCCAGCCATGGAGAAGCGATTAGACACTAGGAGAAGTTAAGGAACACACCCATTATCAAGAAATCACATTAGGATTCTCTTTTTAAACTGTTCCTTAAAACACTAGTGCTTCGGAAATCTATTGGAGGCAGAAGCAGTCAAGGGTAGCTTAGGGTTAGGGTTAGGGTTAGATTGAGGGTTAGGGTACGGCTTAGGGTACGGGTTCAGGGAGGGGTTCGTGTAGGGCGTAGGGTATGGGTTAGGGTTAGGGTTAGGGTTAGTGTTAGGGTTAGGGCTCGGTTTAGGGTACGGGTTAGGATTAGGGTACGCGTTAGGTTTAGGGTAGGGGTTAGGGTTAGGGAACGCGTTAGGGTGAGGGTAGTTATTAAACCTCTCCCTCTCTCTAGATACCCCTTAGCACGTAAAGGCATATTATTTGGGGGTCCAGCCATGAAGAAGAATTTAGACACGAGGAGAAGATAAGGAACACACCCATTATCAAGAAATCACATTAGGATTCTCTTTTTAACCTGTTCCTTAAAACACTAGTGCTTAGGAAATCTATTGCAGGCAGAAGGCGTCAAGGGTAGCTTAGGGTTAGGGTTAGGGTTAGGGTGAGAGTTAGGGTACGGCTTAGGGTACGGGTTGAGGGAGGGGTTCGGGTAGGGCGTAGGGTATGGGTTAGGGATAGGGTTAGTGTTAGGGTTAGGGCTCGGTTTAGGGTACGGGTTAGGATTAGGGTACGCGTTAGGCTTAGGGTAGGGGTTAGGGTTAGGGTACGCGTTAGGGTGAGGGTAGTTATTAAACCTATCCCACTTTCTTGATACCCCTTAGCACGTAAAGGAATATTATTTGGGGGTCCAGCCATGGAGAAGAGTTTAGACACTAGGAGAAGATAAGGAACACACCCATTATCACGAAATCACATTAGGATTCTCTTTTTAACCTGTTCCTTAAAACACTAGTGCTTAGGAAATCTATTGGAGGCAGAAGCAGTCAAGGGTAGCTTAGGGTTAGGGTTAGGGTTAGGGTGAGGGTTAGGGTACGGCTTAGGGTACGGGTTCGGGGAGGGCTTCGGGTAGGGCGTAGGGTATGGGTTAGGGTTAGGGTTAGGGTTAGTGTTAGGGTTAGGGCTCGGTTTAGGGTACGGGTTAGGATTAGGGTACGCCTTAGTGTTAGGGTAGGGGTTAGGGTTAGGGTACGCGATAGGGTGAGGTTAGTTATTAAAACTACACCACTCTCTAGATACCCCTTAGCACGTAAAGGAATATTATTTAGGGGTCCAGCCATGGAGAAGAGTTTAGACACGAGGAGAAGATAAGGAACACACCCATTATCAAGAAATCACATTAGGATTCTCTTTTTAACCTGTTCCTTAAAACACTAGTGCTTAGGAAATCTATTGGAGGCAGAAGCAGTCAAGGGTAGCTTAGGGTTAGGGTTAGGGTTAGGGTGAGGGTTAGGGTACGGCTTAGGGTACGGGTTCGGCGAGGGGTTCGGGTAGGGCGTAGGGTATGGGTTAGGGTTAGGGTTAGGGTTCGTGTTAGGGTTAGGGCTCGGTTTAGGGTACGGGTTAGGATTAGGGTACGCGTTAGGGTTAGGGTAGGGGTTAGGGTTAGGGTACGCGTTAGGGTGAGGGTAGTTATTAAACCTATCACACTCTCTAGATACCCCTTAGCACGTAAAGGAATATTATTTGGGGGTCCAGCCATGGAGAAGAGTTTAGACCCTAGGAGAAGATAAGGAACACACCCATTATCAAGAAATAACAATATGATTCTCTTTTTAAACTGTTCCTTAAAACACTAGTGCTTAGGAAATCTATTGGAGGCAGAGGCAGTCAAGCGTAGCTTAGGGTTAGGGTTAGGGTTAGGGTGAGGGATAGGGTACGGCTTAGGGTACGGGTTCGGGGAGGGGTTCGGGTAGGGCGTAGGGTATGGGTTACGGTTAGGTTTAGGGCTAGTGTTAGCGTTAGGGCTCGGTTTAGGGTACGTTTTAGGATTAGGGTACGCGTTAGGGTTAGGGTAGGTGTTAGGGTTAGGGTACGCATTAGGATGAGGGTAGTTATTAAACCTATCCCACTCTCTAGATACCCCTTAGCACGTAAAGGAATATTATTTGGGGGTCTAGCCATGGAGAAGAGTTTAGACACTAGGAGAAGATAAGGAACACACCCATTATAAAGAAATCACATTAGGATTCTCTTTTTAACCTGGTCCTTAAAACACTAGTGCTTAGGAAATCTATTGGAGGCAGAAGCAGTCAAGGGTAGCTTAGGGTTAGGGTTAGGGTTAGGGTGAGGGTTAGGGTACGGCTTAGGGTACGGATTCGGGTAGGGGTTCGTGTAGGGAGTAGGGTATGGGTTAGGGTTAGGGTTAGTGTTAGGGTTAGGGCTCGGTTTAGGGTACGGGTTAGGTTTAGGGTACGCATTAGGCTTAGGGTAGGGGTTAGGGTTAGGGTACGCGTTAGGGTGAGGGTAGTTATTAAACCTATCCCACTCTCTAGATACCCCTTAGCACGTAAAGGAATATTATTTGGGGGTCCATCCATGGAGAAGAGTTTAGACACTAGGAGAAGATAAGGAACACACCCATGACCACGAAATCACATTAGGATTCTCTTTTTAACCTGTTCCTTAAAACACTAGTGCTTAGGAAATCTATTGGAGGCAGAAGCAGTCAAGGGTAGCTTAGGGTTAGTATTAGGGTTAGGGTGAGGGTTAGGGTACGGCTTAGGGTATGGGTACGGGGAGGGGTTCGGGTAGGGCATAGGGTATGGGTTAGGGTTAGGGTTAGGGTTAGTGTTAGGGTTAGGGCTCGGTTTAGGGTACGGGTAAGGATTAGGGTACGCGTTAGTGTTAGGGTAGGGGTTAGGGTTAGGGTACGCGATAGGGTGAGGTTAGTTATTAAACCTATCCCACTCTCTAGATACCCCTTAGCACGTAAAGGAATATTATTTGGGGATCCAGCCATGGAGAAGCGATTAGACACTAGGAGAAGTTAAGGAACACACCCATTATCAAGAAATCACATTAGGATTCTCTTTTTAAACTGTTCCTTAAAACACTAGTGCTTCGGAAATCTATTGGAGGCAGAAGCAGTCAAGGGTAGCTTAGGGTTAGGGTTAGGGTTAGATTGAGGGTTAGGGTACGGCTTAGGGTACGGGTTCAGGGAGGGGTTCGTGTAGGGCGTAGGGTATGGGTTAGGGTTAGGGTTAGGGTTAGTGTTAGGGTTAGGGCTCGGTTTAGGGTACGGGTTAGGATTAGGGTACGCGTTAGGGTTAGGGTAGGGGTTAGGGTTAGGGAACGCGTTAGGGTGAGGGTAGTTATTAAACCTCTCCCTCTCTCTAGATACCCCTTAGCACGTAAAGGCATATTATTTGGGGGTCCAGCCATGAAGAAGAATTTAGACACGAGGAGAAGATAAGGAACACACCCATTATCAAGAAATCACATTAGGATTCTCTTTTTAACCTGTTCCTTAAAACACTAGTGCTTAGGAAATCTATTGCAGGCAGAAGGCGTCAAGGGTAGCTTAGGGTTAGGGTTAGGGTTAGGGTGAGAGTTAGGGTACGGCTTAGGGTACGGGTTGAGGGAGGGGTTCGGGTAGGGCGTAGGGTATGGGTTAGGGATAGGGTTAGTGTTAGGGTTAGGGCTCGGTTTAGGGTACGGGTTAGGATTAGGGTACGCGTTAGGCTTAGGGTAGGGGTTAGGGTTAGGGTACGCGTTAGGGTGAGGGTAGTTATTAAACCTATCCCACTTTCTTGATACCCCTTAGCACGTAAAGGAATATTATTTGGGGGTCCAGCCATGGAGAAGAGTTTAGACACTAGGAGAAGATAAGGAACACACCCATTATCACGAAATCACATTAGGATTCTCTTTTTAACCTGTTCCTTAAAACACTAGTGCTTAGGAAATCTATTGGAGGCAGAAGCAGTCAAGGGTAGCTTAGGGTTAGGGTTAGGGTTAGGGTGAGGGTTAGGGTACGGCTTAGGGTACGGGTTCGGGGAGGGCTTCGGGTAGGGCGTAGGGTATGGGTTAGGGTTAGGGTTAGGGTTAGTGTTAGGGTTAGGGCTCGGTTTAGGGTACGGGTTAGGATTAGGGTACGCCTTAGTGTTAGGGTAGGGGTTAGGGTTAGGGTACGCGATAGGGTGAGGTTAGTTATTAAAACTACCCCACTCTCTAGATACCCCTTAGCACGTAAAGGAATATTATTTAGGGGTCCAGCCATGGAGAAGAGTTTAGACACGAGGAGAAGATAAGGAACACACCCATTATCAAGAAATCACATTAGGATTCTCTTTTTAACCTGTTCCTTAAAACACTAGTGCTTAGGAAATCTATTGGAGGCAGAAGCAGTCAAGGGTAGCTTAGGGTTAGGGTTAGGGTTAGGGTGAGGGTTAGGGTACGGCTTAGGGTACGGGTTCGGCGAGGGGTTCGGGTAGGGCGTAGGGTATGGGTTAGGGTTAGGGTTAGGGTTCGTGTTAGGGTTAGGGCTCGGTTTAGGTTACGGGTTAGGATTAGGGTACGCGTTAGGGTTAGGGTAGGAGTTAGGGTTAGGGTACGCGTTAGGGTGAGGGTAGTTATTAAACCTATCACACTCTCTAGATACCCCTTAGCACGTAAAGGAATATTATTTGGGGGTCCAGCCATGGAGAAGAGTTTAGACCCTAGGAGAAGATAAGGAACACACCCATTATCAAGAAATAACAATATGATTCTCTTTTTAAACTGTTCCTTAAAACACTAGTGCTTAGGAAATCTATTGGAGGCAGAGGCAGTCAAGGGTAGCTTAGGGTTAGGGTTAGGGTTAGGGTGAGGGATAGGGTACGGCTTAGGGTACGGGTTCGGGGAGGGGTTCGGGTAGGGCGTAGGGTATGGGTTAGGGTTAGGGTTAGGGCTAGTGTTAGGGTTAGGGCTCGGTTTAGGGTACGTTTTAGGATTAGGGTACGCGTTAGGGTTAGGGTAGGTGTTAGGGTTAGGGTACGCATTAGGATGAGGGTAGTTATTAAACCTATCCCACTCTCTAGATACCCCTTAGCACGTAAAGGAATATTATTTGGGGGTCTAGCCATGGAGAAGAGTTTAGACACTAGGAGAAGATAAGGAACACACCCATTATAAAGAAATCACATTAGGATTCTCTTTTTAACCTGGTCCTTAAAACACTAGTGCTTAGGAAATCTATTGGAGGCAGAAGCAGTCAAGGGTAGCTTAGGGTTAGGGTTAGGGTTAGGGTGAGGGTTAGGGTACGGCTTAGGGTACGGATTCGGGTAGGGGTTCGTGTAGGGAGTAGGGTATGGGTTAGGGTTAGGGTTAGGGTTAGTGTTAGGGTTAGGGCTCGGTTTAGGGTACGGGTTAGGATTAGGGTACGCGTTAGTGTTAGGGTAGGGGTTAGGGTTAGAGTACGCGTTAGGGTGAGGTTAGTTATTAAACCTATCCCACTCTCTAGATACCCCTTAGCACGTAAAGGAATATTATTTGGGGGTCCAGCCATGGAGAAGAGTTTAGACACTAGGAGAAGATAAGGAACAAACCCATTATCAAGAAATCACAATATGATTCTCTTTTTAAACTGTTCTTTAAAACACTAGTGCTTAGGAAATCTATTGGAGGCAGAAGCAGTAAAGGGTAGCTTAGGGTTAGGGTTAGGGGTAGGGTGAGGGTTAGGGTACGGCTTAGGTTACGGGTTCGGGGAGGGGTTCGGGTAGGGCGTAGTGTATGGGTTAGGGTTAGGGTTAGGGCTAGTGTTAGGGTTAGGGCTCGGTTTAGGGTACGGGTTAGGATTAGGGTACGCGTTAGGGTTAGGGTAGGGGTTAGGGTTAGGGTACGCGTTAGGGTGAGGGTAGTTATTAAACCTATCCCACTCTCTAGATACCCCTTAGCACGTAAAGTAATATTATTTGGGGGTCAAGCCATGGGGAAGAGTTTAGACACTAGGAGAAGATAAGGAACACACCCATTATCAAGAAATCACATTAGGATTCTCTTTTTAACCTGTTCCTTAAAACACTAGTGCTTAGGAAATCTATTGGAGGCAGAATCAGTCAAGGGTAGCTTAGGGTTAGGGTTAGGGTTAGGGTGAGGGTTAGGGTACGGCTTAGGGTACGGGTTCAGGGAGGGGTTAGGGTAGGGCGTAGGGTATGTGTTAGGGTTAGGGTTAGGGTTCGTGTTAGGGTTAGGGCTCGGTTTAGGGTACGGGTTAGGATTAGGGTACGCGTTAGTGTTAGGGTAGGGGTTAGGGTTAGGGTACGCAATAGGGTGAGGTTAGTTATTAAACCTATCCCACTCTCTAGATACCCCTTAGCACGTAAAGGAATATTATTTGGGGGTCCAGCCATGGAGAAGAGATTAGACACGAGGAGAAGATAAGGAACACACCCATTATCAAGAAATCACATTAGGATTCTCTTTTTAACCTGTTCCGTAAAACACTAGTGCTTAGGAAATCTATTGGAGGCAGAAGCAATCAAGGGTAGCTTAGGGTTAGGGTTAGGGTTAGGGTACGTCTTAGGGTACCGGTTCGGGGAGGGGTTCGGATATGGCGTAGGGTATGGGTTAGGGTTAGGGTTAGGGTTAGTGTTAGGGTTAGGGCTCGGTTTAGGGTACGGGTTAGGATTAGGGTACGCGTTAGGGTTAGGGTAGGGGTTAGGGTTAGGGTACGTGATAGGGTGAGGTTAGTTATTAAACCTATCCCACTCTCTAGATACCCCTTAGCACGTAAAGGAATATTATTTAGGGGTCCAGCCATGGAGAAGAGTTTAGACACGAGGAGAAGATAAGGAACACACCCATTATCAAGAAATCACATTAGGATTCTCTTTTTAACGTGTTCCTTAAAACACTAGTGCTTAGGGAATCTATTGGAGGCAGAAGCAGTCAAGGGTAGCTTAGGGTTAGGGTTAAGGTTAGGGTGAGGGTTAGGGTATGGCTTAGGGTACGGGTTCAGGGAGGGGTTCTGGTAGGGCGTAGTGTATGGGTTAGGGTTAGGGTTAGGGTTAGTGTTAGGGTTAGGGCTCGGTTTAGGGTACGGGTTAGGATTAGGGTACGCATTAGGGTTACGGTAGGGGTTAGGGTTAGGGTACGCGTTAGGGTGAGGGTAGTTATTAAACCTATCCCACTCTCTAGATACCCCTTAGCACGTAAAGGAATATTATTTGGGGGTCCAGCCATGGAGAAGAGTTTAGACACTAGGAGAAGATAAGGAACAAACCCATTATCAAGAAATCACAATATGATTATCTTTTTAAACTGTTCCTTAAAACACTAGTGCTTAGGAAATCTATTGAAGGCAGAAGCAGTAAAGGGTAGCTTAGGGTTAGGGTTAGGGTTAGGGTGAGGGTTAGGGTACGGCTTAGGTTACGGGTTCGGGGAGGGGATCGGGTAGGGCGTAGTGTATGGGTTAGGGTTAGGGTTAGGGCTAGTGTTAGGGTTAGGGCTCGGTTTAGGGTACGGTTTAGGATTAGGGTACGCGTTAGGGTTAGGGTAGGGGTTAGGGTTAGGGTACGCGTTAGGGTGAGGGTAGTTATTAAACCTATCCCACTCTCTAGATACCCCTTAGCACGTAAAGGAATATTGTTTGGGGGTCCAGCCATGGGGAAGAGTTTAGACACTAGGAGAAAATAAGGAACACACCCATTATCAAGAAATCACATTAGGATTCTCTTTTTAACCTGTTCCTTAAAACACTAGTGCTTAGGAAATCTATTGGAGGCAGAATCAGTCAAGGGTAGCTTAGGGTTAGGGTTAGGGTTAGGGTGAGGGTTAGGGTACGGCTTAGGGTACGGGTTCAGGGAGGGGTTCGGGTAGGGCGTAGGGTATGTGTTAGGGTTAGGGTTAGGGTTCGTGTTAGGGTTAGGGCTCGGTTTAGGGTACGGGTTAGGATTAGGGTACGCGTTAGTGTTAGGGTAGGGTTTAGGGTTAGGGTACGCAATAGGGTGAGGTTAGTTATTAAACCTATCCCACTCTCTAGATACCCCTTAGCACGTAAAGGAATATTATTTGGGGGTCCAGCCATGGAGAAGAGATTAGACACGAGGAGAAGATAAGGAACACACCCATTATCAAGAAATCACATTAGGATTCTCTTTTTAACCTGTTCCTTAAAACACTAGTGCTTAGGAAATCTATTGGAGGCAGAAGCAGTCAAGGGTAGCTTAGGGTTAGGGTTAGGGTTAGGGTACGTCTTAGGGTACGGGTTCGGGGAGGGGTTCGGATATGGCGTAGGGTATGGGTTAGGGTTAGGGTTAGGGTTAGTGTTAGGGTTAGGGCTCGGTTTAGGGTACGGGTTAGGATTAGGGTACGCGTTAGGGTTAGGGTAGGGGTTAGGGTTAGGGTACGCGATAGGGTGAGGTTAGTTATTAAACCTATCCCACTCTCTAGATACCCCTTAGCACGTAAAGGAATATTATTTGGGGGTCCAGCCATGGAGAAGAGTTTAGACACGAGGAGAAGATAAGGAACACACCCATTATGAAGAAATCACATTAGGATTCTCTTTTTAACGTGTTCCTTAAAACACTAGTGCTTAGGGAATCTATTGGAGGCAGAAGCAGTCAAGGGTAGCTTAGGGTTAGGGTTAGGGTTAGGGTGAGGGTTAGGGTATGGCTTAGGGTACGGGTTCAGGGAGGGGTTCTGGTAGGGCGTAGTGTATGGGTTAGGGTTAGGGTTAGGGTTAGTGTTAGGGTTAGGGCTCGGTTTAGGGTACGGGTTAGGATTAGGGTACGCATTAGGGTTAGGGTAGGGGTTAGGGTTAGGGTACGCGTTAGGGTGAGGGTAGTTATTAAACCTATCCCACTCTCTAGATACCCCTTAGCACGTAAAGGAATATTATTTGGGGGTCCAGCCATGGAGAAGAGTTTAGACACGAGGAGAAAATAAGGAACACACCCATTATCACGAAATCACATTAGGATTCTCTTTTTAACCTGTTCCTTAAAACACTAGTGCTTAGGAAATCTATTGGAGGCAGAAGCAGTCAAGGGTAGCTTAGGGTTAGGGTTAGGGTTAGGGTGAGGGTTAGGGTATGGCTTAGGGTACGGGTTCGGTGAGGGGTTCGGGTAGGGCGTAGGGTATGGGTTAGGGTTAGGGTTAGGGTTAGTGTTAGGGTTAGGGCTCGGTTTAGGGTACGGGTTAGGATTAGGGTTCGCGTTAGTCTTAGGGGAGGGTTTAGGGTTAGGGTACGCGATAGGGTGAGGTTAGTTATTAAACCTATCCCACTCTCTAGATACTCCTTAGCACGTAAAGGAATATTATTTGGGGGTCCAGCCATGGAGAAGAGTTTAGACACGAGGAGAAAATAAGGAACACACCCATTATCAAGAAATCACATTAGGATTCTCTTTTTAACCTGTTCCTTAAAACACTAGTGCTTAGGAAATCTATTGGAGGCAGAAGCAGTCAAGGGTAGCTTAGTGTTAGAGTTAGGGTTAGGGTGAGGGTTAGGGTACGGGTTAGGATTAGGGTACGCGTTAGTGTTAGGGTAGGGGTTAGGGTTAGGGTACGCGATAGGGTGAGGTTAGTTATTAAACCTATCCCACTCTCTAGATACCCCTTAGCACGTAAAGGAATATTATTTAGGGGTCCAGCCATGGAGAAGAGTTTAGACACGAGGAGAAGATAAGGAACACACCCATTATCAAGAAATCACATTAGGATTCTCTTTTTAACCTGGTCCTTAAAACACTAGTGCTTAGGAAATCTATGGGAGGCAGAAGCAGTCAAGGGTAGCTTAGGGTTAGGGTTAAGGTTAGGGTGAGGGTTAGGGTATGGCTTAGGGTACGGGTTCAGGGAGGGGTTCTGGTAGGGCGTAGTGTATGGGTTAGGGTTAGGGTTAGGGTTAGTGTTAGGGTTAGGGCTCGGTTTAGGGTACGGGTTAGGATTAGGGTACGCATTAGGGTTACGGTAGGGGTTAGGGTTAGGGTACGCGTTAGGGTGAGGGTAGTTATTAAACCTATCCCACTCTCTAGATACCCCTTAGCACGTAAAGGAATATTATTTGGGGGTCCAGCCATGGAGAAGAGTTTAGACACGAGGAGAAGATAAGGAACACACCCATTATCACGAAATCACATTAGGATTCTCTTTTTAACCTGTTCCTTAAAACACTAGTGCTTCGGAAATCTATTGGAGGCAGAAGCAGTCAAGGGTAGCTTAGGGTTAGGGTTAGGGTTAGATTGAGGGTTAGGGTACGGCTTAGGGTACGGGTTCAGGGAGGGGTTCGTGTAGGGCGTAGGGTATGGGTTAGGGTTAGGGTTAGGGTTAGTGTTAGGGTTAGGGCTCGGTTTAGGGTACGGGTTAGGATTAGGGTACGCGTTAGGGTTAGGGTAGGGGTTAGGGTTACGGTACGCGTTAGGGTGAGGTTAGTTATTAAACCTATCCCACTCTCTAGATACCCCTTAGCACGTAAAGGAATACTATTTGGGGGTCCAGCCATGGAGAAGAGTTTAGACACTAGGAGAAGATAAGGAACAAACCCATTATCAAGAAATCACAATATGATTCTCTTTTTAAACTGTTCCTTAAAACACTAGTGCTTAGGAAATCTATTGAAGGCAGAAGCAGTAAAGGGTAGCTTCGGGTTAGGGTTAGGGTTAGGGTGAGGGTTAGGGTACGGCTTAGGTTACGGGTTCGGGGAGGGGATCGGGTAGGGCGTAGTGTATGGGTTAGGGTTAGGGTTAGGGCTAGTGTTAGGGTTAGGGCTCGGTTTAGGGTACGGTTTAGGATTAGGGTACGCGTTAGGGTTAGGGTAGGGGTTAGGGTTAGGGTATGCGTTAGGGTGAGGGTAGTTATTAAACCTATCCCACTCTCTAGATACCCCTTAGCACGTAAAGGAATATTGTTTGGGGGTCCAGCCATGGGGAAGAGTTTAGACACTAGGAGAAAATAAGGAACACACCCATTATCAAGAAATCACATTAGGATTCTCTTTTTAACCTGTACCTTAAAACACTAGTGCTTAGGAAATCTATTGGAGGCAGAATCAGTCAAGGGTAGCTTAGGGTTAGGGTTAGGGTTAGGGTGAGGGTTAGGGTACGGCTTAGGGTACGGGTTCAGGGAGGGGTTCGGGTAGGGCGTAGGGTATGTGTTAGGGTTAGGGTTAGGGTTCGTGTTAGGGTTAGGGCTCGGTTTAGGGTACGGGTTAGGATTAGGGTACGCGTTAGTGTTAGGGTAGGGTTTAGGGTTAGGGTACGCAATAGGGTGAGGTTAGTTATTAAACCTATCCCACTCTCTAGATACCCCTTAGCACGTAAAGGAATATTATTTGGGGGTCCAGCCATGGAGAAGAGATTAGACACGAGGAGAAGATAAGGAACACACCCATTATCAAGAAATCACATTAGGATTCTCTTTTTAACCTGTTCCATAAAACACTAGTGCTTAGGAAATCTATTGGAGGCAGAAGCAGTCAAGGGTAGCTTAGGGTTAGGGTTAGGGTTAGGGTACGTCTTAGGGTACGGGTTCGGGGAGGGGTTCGGATATGGCGTAGGGTATGGGTTAGGGTTAGGGTTAGGGTTAGTGTTAGGGTTAGGGCTCGGTTTAGGGTACGGGTTAGGATTAGGGTACGCGTTAGGGTTAGGGTAGGGGTTAGGGTTAGGGTACGCGATAGGGTGAGGTTAGTTATTAAACCTATCCCACTCTCTAGATACCCCTTAGCACGTAAAGGAATATTATTTGGGGGTCCAGCCATGGAGAAGAGTTTAGACACGAGGAGAAGATAAGGAACACACCCATTATGAAGAAATCACATTAGGATTCTCTTTTTAACGTGTTCCTTAAAACACTAGTGCTTAGGGAATCTATTGGAGGCAGAAGCAGTCAAGGGTAGCTTAGGGTTAGGGTTAGGGTTAGGGTGAGGGTTAGGGTATGGCTTAGGGTACGTGTTCAGGGAGGGGTTCTGGTAGGGCGTAGTGTATGGGTTAGGGTTAGGGTTAGGGTTAGTGTTAGGGTTAGGGCTCGGTTTAGGGTACGGGTTAGGATTAGGGTACGCATTAGGGTTAGGGTAGGGGTTAGGGTTAGGGTACGCGTTAGGGTGAGGGTAGTTATTAAACCTATCCCACTCTCTAGATACCCCTTAGCACGTAAAGGAATATTATTTGGGGGTCCAGCCATGGAGAAGAGTTTAGACACGAGGAGAAGATAAGGAACACACCCATTATCACGAAATCACATTAGGATTCTCTTTTTAACCTGTTCCTTAAAACACTAGTGCTTAGGAAATCTATTGGAGGCAGAAGCAGTCAAGGGTAGCTTAGGGTTAGGGTTAGGGTTAGGGTGAGGGTTAGGGTATGGCTTAGGGTACGGGTTCGGTGAGGGGTTCGGGTAGGGCGTAGGGTATGGGTTAGGGTTAGGGTTAGGGTTAGTGTTAGGGTTAGGGCTCGGTTTAGGGTACGGGTTAGGATTAGGGTACGCGTTAGTCTTAGGGGAGGGTTTAGGGTTAGGGTACGCGATAGGGTGAGGTTAGTTATTAAACCTATCCCACTCTCTAGATACCCCTTAGCACGTAAAGGAATATTATTTGGGGGTCCAGCCATGGAGAAGAGTTTAGACACTAGGAGAAGATAAGGAACACACCCATTATCAAGAAATCACATTAGGATTCTCTTTTTAACCTGTTCCTTAAAACACTAGTGCTTAGGAAATCTATTGGAGGCAGAAGCAGTCAAGGGTAGCTTAGTGTTAGAGTTAGGGTTAGGGTGAGGGTTAGGGTACGGGTTAGGATTAGGGTACGCGTTAGTGTTAGGGTAGGGGTTAGGGTTAGGGTACGCGATAGGGTGAGGGTTAGGGCTAGTGTTAGGGTTAGGGCTCGGTTTAGGGTACGGGTTAGGATTAGGGTACGCGTTAGGGTTAGGGTAGGGGTTAGGGTTAGGGTACGCGTTAGGGTGAGGGTAGTTATTAAACCTATCCCACTCTCTAGATACCCCTTAGCACGTAAAGGAATATTGTTTGGGGGTCCAGCCATGGGGAAGAGTTTAGACACTAGGAGAAAATAAGGAACACACCCATTATCAAGAAATCACATTAGGATTCTCTTTTTAACCTGTTCCTTAAAACACTAGTGCTTAGGAAATCTATTGGAGGCAGAATCAGTCAAGGGTAGCTTAGGGTTAGGGTTAGGGTTAGGGTGAGGGTTAGGGTACGGCTTAGGGTACGGGTTCAGGGAGGGGTTCGGGTAGGGCGTAGGGTATGTGTTAGGGTTAGGGTTAGGGTTCGTGTTAGGGTTAGGGCTCGGTTTAGGGTACGGGTTAGGATTAGGGTACGCGTTAGTGTTAGGGTAGGGTTTAGGGTTAGGGTACGCAATAGGGTGAGGTTAGTTATTAAACCTATCCCACTCTCTAGATACCCCTTAGCACGTAAAGGAATATTATTTGGGGGTCCAGCCATGGAGAAGAGATTAGACACGAGGAGAAGATAAGGAACACACCCATTATCAAGAAATCACATTAGGATTCTCTTTTTAACCTGTTCCTTAAAACACTAGTGCTTAGGAAATGTATTGGAGGCAGAAGCAGTCAAGGGTAGCTTAGGGTTAGGGTTAGGGTTAGGGTGAGGGTTAGGGTACGGCTTAGGGTACGGGTTCGGGGAGGGGTTCGGATATGGCGTAGGGTATGGGTTAGGGTTAGGGTTAGGGTTAGTGTTAGGGTTAGGGCTCGGTTTAGGTTACGGGTTAGGATTAGGGTACGCGTTAGGGTTAGGGTAGGGGTTAGGGTTAGGGTACGCGTTAGGGTGAGGGTAGTTATTAAACCTATCACACTCTCTAGATACCCCTTAGCACGTAAAGGAATATTATTTGGGGGTCCAGCCATGGAGAAGAGTTTAGACACGAGGAGAAAATAAGGAACACACCCATTATCAAGAAATCACATTAGGATTCTCTTTTTAACCTGGTCCTTAAAACACTAGTGCTTGGAAATCTATTGGAGGCAGAAGCAGTGAAGGGTAGCTTAGGGTTAGGGTTAGGGTTAGGGTGAGGGTTAGGGTACGGCTTAGGGTACGGATTCGGGTAGGGGTTCGTGTAGGGAGTAGGGTATGGGTTAGGGTTAGGGTTAGGGTTAGTGTTAGGGTTAGGGCTCGGTTTAGGGTACGGGTTAGGATTAGGGTACGCGTTAGTGTTAGGGTAGGGGTTAGGGTTAGGGTACGCGTTAGGGTGAGGTTAGCTATTAAACCTATCCCACTCTCTAGATACCCCTTAGCACGTAAAGGAATATTATTTGGGGGTCCAGCCATGGAGAAGAGTTTAGACACTAGGAGAAGATAAGGAACAAACCCATTATCAAGAAATCACAATATGATTCTCTTTTTAAACTGTTCCTTAAAACACTAGTGCTTAGGAAATCTATTGAAGGCAGAAGCAGTAAAGGGTAGCTTAGGGTTAGGGTTAGGGTTAGGGTGAGGGTTAGGGTACGGCTTAGGTTACGGGTTCGGGGATGGGATCGGGTAGGGCGTAGTGTATGGGTTAGGGTTAGGGTTAGGGCTAGTGTTAGGGTTAGGGCTCGGTTTAGGGTACGGTTTAGGATTAGGGTACGCGTTAGGGATAGGGTAGGGGTTAGGGTTAGGGTACGCGTTAGGGTGAGGGTAGTTATTAAACCTATCCCACTCTCTAGATACCCCTTAGCACGTAAAGGAATATTATTTGGGGGTCCAGCCATGGGGAAGAGTTTAGACACTAGGAGAAGATAAGGAACACACCCATTATCAAGAAATCACATTAGGATTCTCTTTTTAACCTGTTCCTTAAAACACTAGTGCTTAGGAAATCTATTGGAGGCAGAATCAGTCAAGGGTAGCTTAGGGTTAGGGTTAGGGTTAGGGTGAGGGTTAGGGTACGGCTTAGGGTACGGGTTCGGGGAGGGGTTCGGATATGGCGTAGGGTATGTGTTAGGGTTAGGGTTAGGGTTAGTGTTAGGGTTAGGGCTCGGTTTAGGTTACGGGTTAGGATTAGGGTACGCGTTAGGGTTAGGGTAGGGGTTAGGGTTAGGGTACGCGTTAGGGTGAGGGTAGTTATTAAACCTATCACACTCTCTAGATACCCCTTAGCACGTAAAGGAATATTATTTGGGGGTCCAGCCATGGAGAAGAGTTTAGACACGAGGAGAAAATAAGGAACACACCCATTATCAAGAAATCACATTAGGATTCTCTTTTTAACCTGTTCCTTAAAACACTAGTGCTTAGGAAATCTATTGGAGGCAGAAGCCATCAAGGGTAGCTTAGGTTTAGGGTTAGGGTTAGGGTGAGGGTTAGGGTACGGCTTAGGGTACGGGTTCGGGGAGGGTTTTGGGTAGGGCGTAGGGTATGGGTTAGGGTTAGGGTTAGGGTTAGTGTTAGGGTTAGGGCTCAGTTTAGGGTACGGGTTAGGATTAGGGTACGCGTTCGGGTTAGGGTAGGGGTTAGGGTTAGGGTACGCGATAGGGTGAGGTTAGTTATTAAACCTATCCCACTCTCTAGAAACCCCTTAGCACGTAAAGGAATATTATTTGGGGGTCCAGCCATGGAGAAGAGTTTAGACACGAGGAGAAGATAAGGAACACACCCATTATCAAGAAATCACATTAGGATTCTCTTTTTAACTTGTTCCTTAAAACACTAGTGCTTAGGGAATCTATTGGAGGCAGAAGCAGTCAAGGATAGCTTAGGGTTAGGGTTAGGGTTAGGGTGAGGGTTAGGGTATGGCTTAGGGTACGGGTTCGGGGAGGGGTTCTGGTAGGGCGTAGTGTATGGGTTAGGGTTAGGGTTAGGGTTAGTGTTAGAGTTAGGGCTCGGTTTAGGTTACGGGTTAGGATTAGGGTACGCGTTAGGGTTAGGGTAGGGGTTAGGGTTAGGGTACGGGTAGTTATTAAACCTATCCCACTCTCTAGATACCCCTTAGCACGTAAAGGAATATTATTTGGGGGTCCAGCCATGGAGAAGAGTTTAGACACGAGGAGAAGATAAGGAACACACCCATTATCACGAAATCACATTAGGATTCTCTTTTTAACCTGTTCCTTAAAACACTAGTGCTTAGGAAATCTATTGGAGGCAGAAGCAGTCAAGGGTAGCTTAGGGTTAGGGTTAGGGTTAGGGTGAGGGTTAGGGTGTGGCTTAGGGTACGGGTTCGGGGAGGGGTTCGGGTAGGGCGTAGGGTATGGGTTAGGGTTAGGGTTAGTGTTAGTGTTAGTGTTAGGGCTCGCTTTAGGGTACGGGTTAGGATTAGGGTACACGTTAGTCTTAGGGGAGGGGTTAGGGTTAGGGTACGCGATAGGGTGAGGTTAGTTATTAAACCTATCCCACTCTCTAGATACCCCTTAGCACGTAAAGGAATATTATTTGGGGGTCCAGCCATGGAGAAGAGATTAGACACGAGGAGAAGATAAGGAACACACCCATTATCAAGAAATCACATTAGGATTCTCTTTTTAACCTGTTCCTTAAAACACTAGTGCTTACGAAATCTATTGGAGGCAGAAGCAGTCAAGGGTAGCTTAGGGTTAGGGTTAGGGTTAGGGTACGGCTTAGGGTACGGGTTCGGCGAGGGGTTCTGATAGGGCGTAGGGTATGGGTTAGGGTTAGGGTTAGGGTTAGTGTTAGGGTTAGGGCTCGGTTTAGGGTACGGGTTAGGATTAGGGTACGCGTTAGGGTTAGGGTAGGGGTTAGGGTTAGGGTACGCGTTAGGGTGAGGGTAGTTATTAAACCTATCACACTCTCTAGATACCCCTTAGCACGTAAAGGAATATTATTGGGGGTCCAGCCATGGAGAAGAGTTTAGACACGAGGAGAAAATAAGGAACACACCCATTATCAAGAAATCACATTAGGATTCTCTTTTTAACCTGTTCCTTAAAACACTAGTGCTTAGGAAATCTATTGGAGGCAGAAGCCTTCAAGGGTAGCTTAGGTTTAGGGTTAGGGTTAGGGTGAGGGTTAGGGTACGGCTTAGGGTACGGGTTCGGGAAGGGGTTCGGGTAGGGCGTAGGGTATGGGTTAGGGTTAGGGTTAGGGTTAGTGTTACGGTTAGGGCTCGGTTTAGGGTACGGATTAGGATTAGGGTACGCGTTAGTGTTAGGGTAGGGGTTAGGGTTAGGGTACGCGATAGGGTGAGGTTAGTTATTAAACCTATCCCACTCTCAAGATACCCCTTAGCACGTAAAGGAATATTATTTGGGGGTCCAGCCATGGAGAAGAGTTTAGACACTAGGAGAAGATAAGGAACACACCCATTATCAAGAAATCCCATTAGGATTCTCTTTTTAACCTGTTTCTTAAAATACTAGTGCTTAGGAAATCTATTGGAGGCAGAAGCAGTCAAGGGTAGCTTAGTGTTAGGGTTAGGGTTAGGGTGAGGGTTAGGGTACGGCTTAGAGTACGGGTTCGGGGAGGGGTTCGGGTAGGGCGTAGGGTATGGGTTAGGGTTAGGGTTAGTGTTAGGGTTAGGGCTCGGTTTAGGGTACGGGTTAGGATTAGGGTACGCGTTAGTGTTAGGGTAGGGATTAGGGTTAGGGTACGCGATAGGGTGAGGTTAGTTATTAAACCTATCATACTCTCTAGATACCCCTTAGCACGTAAAGGAATATTATTTGGGGGTCCAGCCATGGAGAAGAGTTTAGACACGAGAAGAAGATAAGGAACACACCCATTATCAAGAAATCACATTAGGATTCTCTTTTTAACCTGTTCCTTAAAACACTAGTACTTAGGAAATCTATTGGAGGCAGAAGCAGTCAAGGGTAGCTTAGGGTTAGGGTTAGGGTTAGGGTAAGGCTTAGGGTACGGGTTCGGGGAGGGGTTCGGTTAGGGCGTAGGGTATGGGTTAGGGTTAGGGTTAGGGTTAGTGTTAGGGTTACGGCTCGGTTTAGGGTACAGGTTAGGATTAGGGTACGCGTTAGGGTTAGGCTAGGGGTTAGGGTTAGGGTATGCGATAGGGTGAGGTTACTTATTAAACCTATCCCACTCTCTAGATACCCCTTAGCACGTAAAGGAATATTATTTGGGGGTCCAGCCATGGAGAAGAGTTTAGACACGAGGAGAAAATAAGGAACACACCGATTATCAAGAAATCACATTAGGATTCTCTTTTTAACCTGTTCCTTAAAACACTAGTGCTTAGGAAATCTATTGGAGGCAGAAGCCATCAAGGGTAGCTTAGGTTTAGGGTTAGGGTTAGGGTGAGGGTTAGGGTACGGCTTAGGGTACGGGTTCGGGGAGGGGTTCGGGTAGGGCGTAGGGTATGGGTTAGGGTTAGGGTTAGGGTTAGTGTTAGGGTTAGGGCTCAGTTTAGGGTACGGGTTAGGATTAGGGTACGCGTTCGGGTTAGGGTAGGGGTTAGGGTTAGGGTACACGATAGGGTGAGGTTAGTTATTAAACCTATCCCACTCTCTAGATACCCCTTAGCACGTAAAGGAATATTATTTGGGGGTCCAGCCATGGAGAAGAGTTTAGACACGAGGAGAAGATAAGGAACACACCCATTATCAAGAAATCACATTAGGATTCTCTTTTTAACCTGTTCCTTAAAACACTAGTGCTTAGGGAATCTATTGGAGGCAGAAGCAGTCAAGGGTAGCTTAGGGTTAGGGTTAGGGTTAGGGTGAGGGTTAGGGTATGGCTTAGGGTACGGGTTCGGGGAGGGGTTCGGGTAGGGCGTAGGGTATGGGTTAGGTTTAGGGTTAGCGCTAGTGTTAGGGTTAGGGCTCGGTTTAGGGTACGGGTTAGGATTAGGGTACGCGTTAGGGTTAGGGTAGGGGTTAGGGTTAGGGTACGCGTTAGGGTGAGGGTAGTTATTAAACCTATCCCGCTCTCTAGATACCCCTTAGCACGTAAAGGAATATTATTTGGGGGTCCAGCCATGGAGAAGAGTTTAGACACTAGGAGAAGATAAGGAACACACCCATTATCAAGAAATCACATTAGGATTCTCTTTTTAACCTGTTCCTTAAAACACTAGTGCTTAGGAAATCTATTGGAGGCAGAAGCAGTCAAGGGTAGCTTAGGGTTAGGGTTAGGGTTAGGGTGAGGGTTAGGGTACGGCTTAGGGTACGGGTTCGGGGAGGGGTTCGGGTAGGGCGTAGGGTATGATTTAGGGTTAGGGTTAGGGTTAGTGTTAGGGTTAGGGCTCGGTTTAGGGTACGGGTTAGGATTAGGGTACGCGTTAGTGTTAGGGTAGGGGTTAGGGTTAGGGTACGCGATAGGGTGAGGTTAGTTATTAAACCTATCCCACTCTCTAGATACCCCTTAGCACGTAAAGGAATATTATTTGGGGGTCCAGCCATGGAGAAGAGTTTAGACACTAGGAGAAGATAAGGAGCACACCCATTATCAAGAAATCACATTAGGATTTTCTTTTTAACCTGTTCCTTAAAACACTATTGCTTAGGAAATCTATTGGAGGCAGAAGCCGTCAAGGGTAGCTTAGGGTTAGGGTTAGGGTTAGGGTGAGGGTTAGGGTACGGCTTAGGGTACGGGTTCGGGGAGGAGTTCGGGTAGGGTGTAGAGTATGGGTTAGGGTTAGGGTTAGGGTTAGTGTTAGGGTTAGGGCTCGGTTTAGGGTACGGGTTAGGATTAGGGTACGCGTTAGTGTTAGGGTAGGGGTTAGGGTTAGGGTACGCGATAGGGTGAGGTTAGTTATTAAACCTATCCCACTCTCTAGATACCCCTTAGCACGTAAAGGAATATTATTTGGGGGTCCAGCCATGGAGAAGAGTTTAGACACTAGGAGAAGATAAGGAACACACCCAGTATCAAGAAATCACATTAGGATTCTCTTTTTAACCTGTTCCTTAAACACTAGTGCTTAGGAAATCTATTGGAGGCAGAAGCAATCAAGGGTAGCTTAGGGTTAGGGTTAGGGTTAGATTGAGGGTTAGGGTACGGCTTAGGGTACGGGTTCAGGGAGGGGTTCGTGTAGGGCATAGGGTATGGGTTAGGGTTAGGGTTAGGGTTAGTGTTAGGGTTAGGGCTCGGTTTAGGGTACGGGTTAGGATTAGGGTACACATTAGGGTTAGGGTAGGGGTTAGGGTTAGGGTACGCGTTAGGGTGAGGGTAGTTATTAAAACTTTCCCACTCTCTAGATACCCCTTAGCACGTAAAGGAATATTATTTGGGGGTCCAGCCATGGAGAAGAGTTTAGACACGAGGAGAAGATAAGGAACACACCCATTATCACGAATTCACATTAGGATTCTCTTTTTATCCTGTTCCTTAAAACACTAGTGCTTAGGAAATCTATTGGAGGCAGAAGCCGTCAAGGGTAGCTTAGGGTTAGGGTTAAGGTTAGGGTGAGGGTTAGGGTATGGCTTAGGGTACGGGTTCGGGGAGGGGTTCGGGTAGGGCGTAGGGTATGGGTTAGGGTTAGGGTTAGGGTTAGTATTAGGGTTAGGGCTCGGTTTAGGGTACGGGTTAGGATTAGGGTACGCGTTAGTCTTAGGGGAGGGGTTAGGGTTAAGGTACGCGATAGGGTGAGGTTAGTTATTAAACCTATCACACTCTCTAGATACCCCTTAGCACGTAAAGGAATATTATTTGGGTGTCCAGCCATGGAGAAGAGTTTAGACACTAGGAGAAGATAAGGAACACACCCATTATCAAGATATCACATTAGGATTCTCTTTTTAACCTGTTCCTTAAAACACTAGTGCTTAGGAAATCTATTGGAGGCAGAAGCAGTCAAGGGTAGCTTAGTGTTAGGGTTAGGGTTAGGGTGAGGGTTAGGGTACCGGTTAGGATTAGGGTACGCGTTAGTGTTAGGGTAGCGGTTAGTGTTAGGGTACGCGATAGGGTGAGGTTAGTTATTAAACCTATCCCACTCTGTAGATGCCCCCTAGCACGTAAAGGAATATTATTTGGGGGTCCAGCCATGGAGAAGAGATTAGACACGAGGAGAAGATAAGGAACACACCCATTATCAAGAAATCACATTAGGATTCTCTTTTTAACCTGTTCCTTAAAACACTAGTGCTTAGGAAATCTATTGGAGGCAGAAGCAGTCAAGGGTAGCTTAGGGTTAGGGTTAGAGTTAGGATACGGCTTAGGGTACGGGTTCGGGGAGGGGTTCGGGTAGGGCGTAGGGTATGGGTTAGGGTTAGGGTTAGGGCTAGTGTTAGGGTTAGGGCTCGGTTTAGGGTACGGGTTAGGATTAGGGTACGCGTTAGTATTAGGGTAGGGGTTAGGGTTATGGTACGCACTAGGGTGAGGGTAGTTATTAAACCTATCCCACTCTCTAGATACCCCTTAGCACGTAAAGGAATATTATTTGGGGGTCCAGCCATGGAGAAGAGTTTAGACACTAGGAGAAGATAAGGAACACACCCATTATCAAGAAATCACATTAGGATTCTCTTTTTAACCTGTTCCTTAAAACACTAGTGCTTAGGAAATCTATTGGAGGCAGAAGCAATCAAGGGTAGCTTAGGGTTAGGGTTAGAGTTAGGGTGAGAGTTAGGGTACGGCTTAGGGTACGGGTTCGGGGAGGGGTTTGGGTAGGGCGTAGGGTATGGGTTAGGGTTAGGGTTAGGGTTAGTGTTAGTGTTAGGGCTCGGTTTAGGGTACGGGTTAGGATTAGGGTACGCGTTAGGGTTAGGGTAGCGGTTAGGGTTAGGGTACGCTTTAGGGTGAGAGTAGATATTAAACCTATCCCACTCTCTAGATACCCCTTAGCACGTAAAGGAATATTATTTGGGGATCCAGCCATGGAGAAGAGCTTAGACACTAGGAGAAGATAAGGAACACACCCATTATCAAGAAATCACATTAGGATTCTCTTTTTAAACTTTTCCTTAAAACACTAGTGCTTAGGAAATCTATTGGAGGCAGAAGCAGTCAAGGGTAGCTTAGGGTTAGGGTTAGGGTGAGGGTGAGGGTTAGGGTCCGGCTTAGGGTACGGGTTCGGGGAGGGGTTCGGGTAGGGCGTAGGGTATGGTTTAGGGTTAGGGTTAGGGTTAGTGTTAGGGTTAGGGCTCGGTTTAGGGTACGGGTTAGGATTAGGGTACGCGTTAGTGTTAGGGTAGGGGTTAGGGTTAGGGTACGCGATAGGGTGAGGGTAGTTATTAAACCTATCACACTCTCTAGATACCCCTTAGCACGTAAAGGAATATTATTTGGGGGTCCAGCCATGGAGAAGAGTTTAGACACTAGGAGAAGATAAGGAACACACCCATTATCACGAAATCACATTAGGATTCTCTTTTTAACCTGTTCCTTAAAACACTAGTGCTTAGGAAATCTATTGGAGGCAGAAGCAGTCAAGGGTAGCTTAGGGTTAGGGTTAGGGTTAGGGTGAGGGTTAGGGTACGGCTTAGGGTACGGGTTCGGGGAGGGGTTCGGGTAGGGCGTAGGGTATGGGTTAGGGTTAGGGTTAGGGTTAGTGTTAGGGTTAAGGCTCGGTTTAGGTTACGGGTTAGGATTAGGGTACGCGTTAGGGTTAGGGTAGGGGTTAGGGTTAGGGTACGCGATAGGGTGAGGTTAGTTATTAAACCTATCCCACTCTCTAGATACCCCTTAGCACGTAAAGGAATATTATTTGGGGGTCCCGCCATGGAGAAGAGTTTAGACACTAGGAGAAGATAAGGAACACACCATTATCAAGAAATCACATTAGGATTCTCTTTTTAACCTGTTCCTTAAAACACTAGTGCTTAGGAAATCTATTGGAGGCAGAAGCAGTCAAGGGTAGCTTAGGGTTAGGGTTAGGGTTAGGGTGAGGGTTAGGGTACGGCTTAGGGTACGGGTTCGGGGAGGGGTTCGGGTAGGGCGTAGGGTATGGGTTAGGTTTAGGGTTAGCGCTAGTGTTAGGGTTAGGCCTCGATTTAGGGTACGGGTTAGGATTAGGGTACGCGTTAGGGTTAGGGTAGGGGTTAGGGTTAGGGTACGCGTTAGGGTGAGGGTAGTTATTAAACCTATCCCGCTCTCTAGATACCCCTTAGCACGTAAAGGAATATTATTTGGGGGTCCAGCCATGGAGAAGAGTTTAGACACTAGGAGAAGATAAGGAACACACCCATTATCAAGAAATCACATTAGGATTCCCTTTTTAACCTGTTCCTTAAAACACTAGTGCTTAGGAAATCTATTGGAGGCAGAAGCAGTCAAGGGTAGCTTAGGGTTAGGGTTAGGGTTAGGGTGAGGGTTAGGGTACGGCTTAGGGTACGGGTTCGGGGAGGGGTTCGGGTAGGGCGTAGGGTATGGTTTAGGGTTAGGGTTAGGGTTAGTGTTAGGGTTAGGGCTCGGTTTAGGATATGGGTTAGGATTAGGGTACGCGTTAGTGTTAGGGTAGGGGTTAGGGTTAGGGTACGCGATAGGGTGAGGTTAGTTATTAAACCTATCCCACTCTCTAGATACCCCTTAGCACGTAAAGGAATATTATTTGGGGGTCCAGCCATGGAGAAGAGTTTAGACACTAGGAGAAATAAGGAGCACACCCATTATCAAGAAATCACATTAGGATTCTCTTTTTAACCTGTTCCTTAAAACACTAGTGCTTAGGAAATCTATTGGAGGCAGAAGCAGTCAAGAGGAGCTTAGTGTTAGGGTTAGGGTTAGGGTGAGGGTTAGGGTACGGCTTAGGGTACGGCTTCGGGGAGGGGTTCGGGTAGGGTGTAGGGTATGGGTTAGGGTTAGGGTTAGGGTTAGTGTTAGGGTTAGGGCTCGGTTTAGGTTACGGGTTAGGATTAGGGTACGCATTAGGGTTACGGTAGGGGTTAGGGTTAGGGTACGCGTTAGGGTGAGGGTAGTTATTAAACCTATCACACTCTCTAGATACCCCTTAGCACGTAAAGGAATATTATTTGGGGGTCCAGCCATGGAGAAGAGTTTAGACACTAGGAGAAGATAAGGAACACACCCATTATCAAGAAATCACATTAGGATTCTCTTTTTAACCTGTTCCTTAAAACACTAGTGCTTTGGAAATCTATTGGAGGCAGAAGCAGTCAAGGGTAGCTTAGGGTTAGGGTTAGGGTTAGGGTGAGGGTTAGGGTACGGCTTAGGGTACAGGTTCGGGGAGGAGTTCGGGTAGGGCGTAGAGTATGGGTTAGGGTTAGGGTTAGGGTTAGTGTTAGGGTTAGGGCTCGGTTTAGGGTACGGGTTAGGATTAGGGTACGCGTTAGTGTTAGGGTAGGGGTTAGGGTTAGGGTACGCGATAGGGTGAGGTTAGTTATTAAACGTATCCCACTCTCTAGATACCCCTTAGCACGTAAAGGAATATTATTTGGGGGTCCAGCCATGAAGAAGAATTTAGACATGAGGAGAAGATAAGGAACACACCCATTATCAAGAAATCACATTAGGATCCTCTTTTTAACCTGTTCCTTAAAACACTAGTGCTATGGAAATCTATTGGAGGCAGAAGCCGTCAAGGGTAGCTTAGGTTTAGGGTTAGGGTTAGGGTGAGGGTTAGGGTATGGCTTAGGTTACGGGTTCGGGGAGGGGTTCGGGTAGGGCGTAGGGTATGGGTTAGGTTTAGGGTTAGCGCTAGTGTTAGGGTTAGGGCTCGGTTTAGGGTACGGGTTAGGATTAGTGTACGCGTTAGGGTTAGGGTAGGGGTTAGGGTTAGGGTACGCGTTAGGGTGAGGGTAGTTATTAAACCTATCCCGCTCTCTAGATACCCCTTAGCACGTAAAGGAATATTATTTGGGGGTCCAGCCATGGAGAAGAGTTTAGACACTAGGAGAAGATAAGGAACACACCCATTATCAAGAAATCACATTAGGATTCTCTTTTTAACCTGTTCCTTAAAACACTAGTGCTTAGGAAATCTATTGGAGGCAGAAGCAGTCAAGGGTAGCTTAGGGTTAGGGTTAGGGTTAGGGTGAGGGTTAGGGTACGGCTTAGGGTACGGGTTCGGGGAGGAGTTCGGGTAGGGCGTAGAGTATGGGTTAGGGTTAGGGTTAGGGTTAGTGTTAGGGTTAGGGCTCGGTTTAGGGTACGGGTTAGGATTAGGGTACGCGTTAGTGTTAGGGTAGGGGTTAGGGTTAGGGTACGCGATAGGGTGAGGTTAGTTATTAAACCTATCCCACTCTCTAGATACCCCTTAGCACGTAAAGGAATATTATTTGGGGGTCCAGCCATGAAGAAGAATTTAGACATGAGGAGAAGATAAGGAACACACCCATTATCAAGAAATCACATTAGGATCCTCTTTTTAACCTGTTCCTTAAAACACTAGTGCTATGGAAATCTATTGGAGGCAGAAGCCGTCAAGGGTAGCTTAGGTTTAGGGTTAGGGTTAGGGTGAGGGTTAGGTTATGGCTTAGGGTACGGGTTCGGGGAGGGGTTCGGGTAGGGCGTAGGGTATGGGTTAGGTTTAGGGTTAGCGCTAGTGTTAGGGTTAGGGCTCGGTTTAGGGTACGGGTTAGGATTAGGGTACGCGTTAGGGTTAGGGTAGGGGTTAGGGTTAGGGTACGCGTTAGGGTGAGGGTAGTTATTAAACCTATCCCGCTCTCTAGATACCCCTTAGCACGTAAAGGAATATTATTTGGGGGTCCAGCCATGGAGAAGAGTTTAGACACTAGGAGAAGATAAGGAACACACCCATTATCAAGAAATCACATTAGGATTCTCTTTTTAACCTGTTCCTTAAAACACTAGTGCTTAGGAAATCTATTGGAGGCAGAAGCAGTCAAGGGTAGCTTAGGGTTAGGGTTAGGGTTAGGGTGAGGGTTAGGGTACGGCTTAGGGTACGGGTTCGGGGAGGGGTTCGGGTAGGGCGTAGGGTATGGTTTAGGGTTAGGGTTAGGGTTAGTGTTAGGGTTAGGGCTCGGTTTAGGGTACGGGTTAGGATTAGGGTACGCGTTAGTGTTAGGGTAGGGGTTAGGGTTAGGGTACGCGATAGGGTGAGGTTAGTTATTAAACCTATCCCACTCTCTAGATACCCCTTAGCACGTAAAGGAATATTATTTGGGGGTCCAGCCATGGAGAAGAGTTTAGACACTAGGAGAAGATAAGGAGCACACCCATTATCAAGAAATCACATTAGGATTCTCTTTTTAACCTGTTCCTTAAAACACTAGTGCTTAGGAAATCTATTGGAGGCAGAAGCAGTCAAGGGGAGCTTAGTGTTAGGGTTAGGGTTAGGGTGAGGGTTAGGGTACGGCTTAGGGTACGGGTTCGGGGAGGGGTTCGGGTAGGGCGTAGGGTATGGGTTAGGGTTAGGGTTAGGGTTAGTGTTAGGGTTAGGGCTCGGTTTAGGTTACGGGTTAGGATTAGGGTACGCATTAGGGTTAGGGTAGGGGTTAGGGTTAAGGTACGCGTTAGGGTGAGGGTAGTTATTAAACCTATCACACTCTCTAGATAACCCTTAGCACGTAAAGGAATATTATTTGGGGGTCCAGCCATGGAGAAGAGTTTAGACACTAGGAGAAGATAAGGAACACACCCATTATCAAGAAATCACATTAGGATTCTCTTTTTAACCTGTTCCTTAAAACACTAGTGCTTAGGAAATCTATTGGAGGCAGAAGCAGTCAAGGGTAGCTTAGGGTTAGGGTTAGGGTTAGGGTGAGGGTTAGGGTACGGCTTAGGGTACGGGTTCGGGGAGGGGTTCGGGTAGGGCGTAGGGTATGGTTTAGGGTTAGGTTTAGGGTTAGTGTTAGGGTTAGGGCTCGGTTTAGGGTACGGGTTAGGATTAGGGTACGCGTTAGTGTTAGGGTAGGGGTTAGGGTTAGGGTACGCGATAGGGTGAGGTTAGTTATTAAACCTATCCCACTCTCTAGATACCCCTTAGCACGTAAAGGAATATTATTTGGGGGTCCAGCCATGGAGAAGAGTTTAGACACTAGGAGAAGATAAGGAGCACACCCATTATCAAGAAATCACATTAGGATTCTCTTTTTAACCTGTTCCTTAAAACACTAGTGCTTAGGAAATCTATTGGAGGCAGAAGCAGTCAAGGGGAGCTTAGTGTTAGGGTTAGGGTTAGGGTGAGGGTTAGGGTACGGCTTAGGGTACGGGTTCGGGGAGGGGTTCGGGTAGGGCGTAGGGTATGGGTTAGGGTTAGGGTTAGGGTTAGTGTTAGGGTTAGGGCTCGGTTTAGGTTACGGGTTAGGATTAGGGTACGCATTAGGGTTAGGGTAGGGGTTAGGGTTAGGGTACGCGTTAGGGTGAGGGTAGTTATTAAACCTATCACACTCTCTAGATACCCCTTAGCACGTAAAGGAATATTATTTGGGGGTCCAGCCATGGAGAAGAGTTTAGACACTAGGAGAAGATAAGGAACACACCCATTATCAAGAAATCACATTAGGATTCTCTTTTTAACCTGTTCCTTAAAACACTAGTGCTGAGGAAATCTATTGGAGGCAGAAGCAGTCAAGGGTAGCTTAGGGTTAGGGTTAGGGTTAGGGTGAGGGTTAGGGTACGGGTTCGGGGAGGAGTTCGGGTAGGGCGTAGAGTATGGGTTAGGGTTAGGGTTAGGGTTAGTGTTAGGGTTAGGGCTCGGTTTAGGGTACGGGTTAGGATTAGGGTACGCGTTAGTGTTAGGGTAGGGGTTAGGGTTAGGGTACGCGATAGGGTGAGGTTAGTTATTAAACCTATCCCACTCTCTAGATACCCCTTAGCACGTAAAGGAATATTATTTTGGGGGTCCAGCCATGGAGAAGAGTTTAGACACTAGGAGAAGATAAGGAGCACACCCATTATCAAGAAATCACATTAGGATTCTCTTTTTAACCTGTTCCTTAAAACACTAGTGCTTAGGAAATCTATTGGAGGCAGAAGCAGTCAAGGGTAGCTTAGGGTTAGGGTTAGAGTTAGGGTGAGGGTTAGGGTACGGCTTAGGGTACGGGTTCGGGGAGGGGTTTAGGTAGGGCGTAGGGTATTGGTTAGGGTTAGGGTTAGGGTTAGTGTTAGTGTTAGGGTTCGGTTTAGGGTACGGGTTAGGATTAGGGTACGCGTTAGGGTTAGCGTAGCGGTTAGGGTTAGGGTACGCTTTAGGGTGAGAGTAGTTATTAAACCTATCCCACTCTCTAGATACCCCTTAGCACGTAAAGGAATATTGTTTCGGGGTCCAGCCATGGAGAAGAGCTTAGACACTAGGAGAAGATAAGGAGCACACCCATTATCAAGAAATCACATTAGGATTCTCTTTTTAACCTGTTCCTTAAAACACTAGTGCTTAGGAAATCTATTGGAGGCAGAAGCAATCAACTGTAGCTTAGGGTTAGGGTTAGAGTTAGGGTGAGGGATAGGGTACGGCTTAGGGTACGGGTTCGGGGAGGGGTTCGGGTAGGGCGTAGGGTATGGATTAGGGTTAGGGTTAGCGCTAGTGTTAGGGTTAGGGCTCGGTTTAGGGTACGGGTTAGGATTAGGGTACGCGTTAGGGTTAGGATAGGGGTTAGGGTTAGGGTACGCGTTACGGTGAGGGTAGTTATTAAACCTATCCCACTCTCTAGATACCCCTTAGCACGTAAAGGAATATTATTTGGGGGTCCAGCCATGGAGAAGAGTTTAGACACTAGGAGAAGATAAGGAACACACCCATTATCACGAAATCACATTAGGATTCTCTTTTTAACCTGTTCCTTAAAACACTAGTGCTTAGGAAATCTATTGGAGGCAGAAGCAGTCAAGGGTAGCTTAGGGTTAGGGTTAGGGTTAGGGTGAGGGTTAGGGTACGGCTTAGGGTACGGGTTCGGGGAGGGGTTTGGGTAGGGCGTAGGGTATGGGTTAGGGTTAGGGTTAGGGTTAGTGTTAGTGTTAGGGCTCGGTTTAGGGTACGGGTTAGGATTAGGGTACGCGTTAGGGTTAGGGTAGCGGTTAGGGTTAGGGTACGCTTTAGGGTGAGAGTAGTTATTAAACCTATCCCACTCTCTAGATACCCCTTAGCACGTAAAGGAATATTATTTGGGGATCCAGCCATGGAGAAGAGTTTAGACACTAGGAGAAGATAAGGAACACACCATTATCAAGAAATCACATTAGGATTCTCTTTTTAACCTGTTCCTTAAAACACTAGTGCTTAGGAAATCTATTGGAGGCAGAAGCAGTCAAGGGTAGCTTAGGGTTAGGGTTAGGGTTAGGGTGAGGGTTAGGGTACGGCTTAGGGTACGGGTTCGGGGAGGGGTTCGGGTAGGGCGTAGGGTATGGTTTAGGGTTAGGGTTAGGGTTAGTGTTAGGGTTAGGGCTCGGTTTAGGGTATGGGTTAGGATTAGGGTACGCGTTAGTGTTAGGGTAGGGGTTAGGGTTAGGGTACGCGATAGGGTGAGGTTAGTTATTAAACCTATCCCACTCTCTAGATACCCCTTAGCACGTAAAGGAATATTATTTGGGGGTCCAGCCATGGAGAAGAGTTTAGACACTAGCAGAAGATAAGGAGCACACCCATTATCAAGAAATCACATTAGGATTCTCTTTTAAACCTGTTCCTTAAAACACTAGTGCTTAGGAAATCTATTGGAGGCAGAAGCAGTCAAGGGGAGCTTAGTGTTAGGGTTAGGGTTAGGGTGAGGGTTAGGGTACGGCTTAGGGTACGGGTTCGGGGAGGGGTTCGGGTAGGGCGTAGGGTATGGGTTAGGGTTAGGGTTAGCGCTAGTGTTAGGGTTAGGGCTCGGTTTAGGGTACGGGTTAGGATTAGGGTACGCGTTAGGGTTAGGATAGGGGTTAGGGTTAGGGTACGCGTTACGGTGAGGGTAGTTATTAAACCTATCCCACTCTCTAGATACCCCTTAGCACGTAAAGGAATATTATTTGGGGGTCCAGCCATGGAGAAGAGTTTAGACACTAGGAGAAGATAAGGAACACACCCATTATCACGAAATCACATTAGGATTCTCTTTTTAACCTGTTCCTTAAAACACTAGTGCTTAGGAAATCTATTGGAGGCAGAAGCAGTCAACGGTAGCTTAGGGTTAGGGTTAGGGTTAGGGTGAGGGTTAGGGTATGGCTTAGGGTACGGGTTCGGGGAGGGGTTTGGGTAGGGCGTAGGGTATGGGTTAGGGTTAGGGTTAGGGTTAGTGTTAGTGTTAGGGCTCGGTTTAGGGTACGGGTTAGGATTAGGGTACGCGTTAGGGTTAGGGTAGCGGTTAGGGTTAGGGTACGCTTTAGGGTGAGAGTAGTTATTAAACCTATCCCACTCTCTAGATACCCCTTAGCACGTAAAGGAATATTATTTGGGGATCCAGCCATGGAGAAGAGTTTAGACACTAGGAGAAGATAAGGAACACACCATTATCAAGAAATCACATTAGGATTCTCTTTTTAACCTGTTCCTTAAAACACTAGTGCTTAGGAAATCTATTGGAGGCAGAAGCAGTCAAGGGTAGCTTAGGGTTAGGGTTAGGGTTAGGGTGAGGGTTAGGGTACGGCTTAGGGTACGGGTTCGGGGAGGGGTTCGGGTAGGGCGTAGGGTATGGTTTAGGGTTAGGGTTAGGGTTAGTGTTAGGGTTAGGGCTCGGTTTAGGGTATGGGTTAGGATTAGGGTACGCGTTAGTGTTAGGGTAGGGGTTAGGGTTAGGGTACGCGATAGGGTGAGGTTAGTTATTAAACCTATCCCACTCTCTAGATACCCCTTAGCACGTAAAGGAATATTATTTGGGGGTCCAGCCATGGAGAAGAGTTTAGACACTAGGAGAAGATAAGGAGCACACACATTATCAAGAAATCACATTAGGATTCTCTTTTAAACCTGTTCCTTAAAACACTAGTGCTTAGGAAATCTATTGGAGGCAGAAGCAGTCAAGGGGAGCTTAGTGTTAGGGTTAGGGTTAGGGTGAGGGTTAGGGTACGGCTTAGGGTACGGGTTCGGGGAGGGGTTCGGGTAGGGCGTAGGGTATGGGTTAGGGTTAGGGTTAGGGTTAGTGTTAGGGTTAGGGCTCGGTTTAGGTTACGGGTTAGGATTAGGGTACGCATTAGGGTTAGGGTAGGGGTTAGGGTTAGGGTACGCGTTAGGGTGAGGGTAGTTATTAAACCTATCACACTCTCTAGATACCCCTTAGCACGTAAAGGAATATTATTTGGGGGTCCAGCCATGGAGAAGAGTTTAGACACTAGGAGAAGATAAGGAACACACCCATTATCAAGAAATCACATTAGGATTCTCTTTTTAACCTGTTCCTTAAAACACTAGTGCTTAGGAAATCTATTGGAGGCAGAAGCAGTCAAGGGTAGCTTAGGGTTAGGGTTAGGGTTAGGGTGAGGGTTAGGGTACGGCTTAGGGTACGGGTTCGGGGAGGAGTTCGGGTAGGGCGTAGAGTATGGGTTAGGGTTAGGGTTAGGGTTAGTGTTAGGGTTAGGGCTCGGTTTAGGGTACGGGTTAGGATTAGGGTACGCGTTAGTGTTAGGGTAGGGGTTAGGGTTAGGGTACGCGATAGGGTGAGGTTAGTTATTAAACCTATCCCACTCTCTAGATACCCCTTAGCACGTAAAGGAATATTATTTGGGGGTCCAGCCATGAAGAAGAATTTAGACATGAGGAGAAGATAAGGAACACACCCATTATCAAGAAATCACATTAGGATCCTCTTTTTAACCTGTTCCTTAAAACACTAGTGCTATGGAAATCTATTGGAGGCAGAAGCCGTCAAGGGTAGCTTAGGTTTAGGGTTAGGGTTAGGGTGAGTGTTAGGGTATGGCTTAGGGTACGGGTTCGGGGAGGGGTTCGGGTAGGGCGTAGGGTATGGGTTAGGTTTAGGGTTAACGCTAGTGTTAGGGTTAGGGCTCGGTTTAGGGTACGGGTTAGGATTAGGGTACGCGTTAGGGTTAGGGTAGGGGTTAGGGTTAGGGTACGCGTTAGGGTGAGGGTAGTTATTAAACCTATCCCGCTCTCTAGATACCCCTTAGCACGTAAAGGAATATTATTTGGGGGTCCAGCCATGGAGAAGAGTTTAGACACTAGGAGAAGATAAGGAACACACCCATTATCAAGAAATCACATTAGGATTCTCTTTTTAACCTGTTCCTTAAAACACTAGTGCTTAGGAAATCTATTGGAGGCAGAAGCAGTCAAGGGTAGCTTAGGGTTAGGGTTAGGGTTAGGGTGAGGGTTAGGGTACGGCTTAGGGTACGGGTTCGGGGAGGGGTTCGGGTAGGGCGTAGGGTATGGTTTAGGGTTAGGGTTAGGGTTAGTGTTAGGGTTAGGGCTCGGTTTAGGGTACGGGTTAGGATTAGGGTACGCGTTAGTGTTAGGGTAGGGGTTAGGGTTAGGGTACGCGATAGGGTGAGGTTAGTTATTAAACCTATCCCACTCTCTAGATACCCCTTAGCACGTAAAGGAATATTATTTGGGGGTCCAGCCATGGAGAAGAGTTTAGACACTAGGAGAAGATAAGGAGCACACCCATTATCAAGAAATCACATTAGGATTCTCTTTTTAACCTGTTCCTTAAAACACTAGTGCTTAGGAAATCTATTGAAGGCAGAAGCAGTCAAGGGGAGCTTAGTGTTAGTGTTAGGGTTAGGGTTAGGGTGAGGGTTAGGGTACGGCTTAGGGTACGGGTTCGGGGAGGGGTTCGGGTAGGGCGTAGGGTATGGGTTAGGGTTAGGGTTAGGGTTAGTGTTAGGGTTAGGGCTCGGTTTAGGTTACGGGTTAGGATTAGGGTACGCATTAGGGTTAGGGTAGGGGTTAGGGTTAGGGTACGCGTTAGGGTGAGGGTAGTTATTAAACCTATCACACTCTCTAGATACCCCTTAGCACGTAAAGGAATATTATTTGGGGGTCCAGCCATGGAGAAGAGTTTAGACACTAGGAGAAGATAAGGAACACACCCATTATCAAGAAATCACATTAGGATTCTCTTTTTAACCTGTTCCTTAAAACACTAGTGCTTAGGAAATCTATTGGAGGCAGAAGCAGTCAAGTGTAGCTTAGGGTTAGGGTTAGGGTTAGGGTGAGGGTTAGGGTACGGCTTAGGGTACGGGTTCGGGGAGGAGTTCGGGTAGGGCGTAGAGTATGGGTTAGGGTTAGGGTTAGGGTTAGTGTTAGGGTTAGGGCTCGGTTTAGGGTACGGGTTAGGATTAGGGTACGCGTTAGTGTTAGGGTAGGGGTTAGGGTTAGGGTACGCGATAGGGTGAGGTTAGTTATTAAACCTATCCCACTCTCTAGATACCCCTTAGCACGTAAAGGAATATTATTTGGGGGTCCAGCCATGAAGAAGAATTTAGACATGAGGAGAAGATAAGGAACACACCCATTATCAAGAAATCACATTAGGATCCTCTTTTTAACCTGTTCCTTAAAACACTAGTGCTATGGAAATCTATTGGAGGCAGAAGCCGTCAAGGGTAGCTTAGGTTTAGGGTTAGGGTTAGGGTGAGGGTTAGGGTATGGCTTAGGGTACGGGTTCGGGGAGGGGTTCGGGTAGGGCGTAGGGTATGGGTTATGTTTAGGGTTAGCGCTAGTGTTAGGGTTAGGGCTCGGTTTAGGGTACGTGTTAGGATTAGGGTACGCGTTAGGGTTAGGGTAGGGGTTAGGGTTAGCGTACGCGTTAGGGTGAGGGTAGTTATTAAACCTATCCCGCTCTCTAGATACCCCTTAGCACGTAAAGGAATATTATTTGGGGGTGCAGCCATGGAGAAGAGTTTAGACACTAGGAGAAGATAAGGAACACACCCATTATCAAGAAATCACATTAGGATTCTCTTTTTAACCTGTTCCTTAAAACACTAGTGCTTAGGAAATCTATTGGAGGCAGAAGCAGTCAAGGGTAGCTTAGGGTTAGGGTTAGGGTTAGGGTGAGGGTTAGGGTACGGCTTAGGTTACGGGTTCGGGGAGGGGTTCGGGTAGGGCGTAGGGTATGGTTTAGGGTTAGGGTTAGGGTTAGTGTTAGGGTTAGGGCTCGGTTTAGGGTACGGGTTAGGATTAGGGTACGCGTTAGTGTTAGGGTAGGGGTTAGGGTTAGGGTACGCGATAGGGTGAGGTTAGTTATTAAACCTATCCCACTCTCTAGATACCCCTTAGCACGTAAAGGAATATTATTTGGGGGTCCAGCCATGGAGAAGAGTTTAGACACTAGGAGAAGATAAGGAGCACACCCATTATCAAGAAATCACATTAGGATTCTCTTTTTAACCTGTTCCTTAAAACACTAGTGCTTAGGAAATCTATTGGAGGCAGAAGCAGTCAAGGGGAGCTTAGTGTTAGGGTTAGGGTTAGGGTGAGGGTTAGGGTACGGCTTAGGGTACGGGTTCGGGGAGGGGTTCGGGTAGGGCGTAGGGTATGGGTTAGGGTTAGGGTTAGGGTTAGTGTTAGGGTTAGGGCTCGGTTTAGGTTACGGGTTAGGATTAGGGTACGCATTAGGGTTAGGGTAGGGGTTAGGGTTAGGGTACGCGTTAGGGTGAGGGTAGTTATTAAACCTATCACACTCTCTAGATACCCCTTAGCACGTAAAGGAATATTATTTGGGGGTCCAGCCATGGAGAAGAGTTTAGACACTAGGAGAAGATAAGGAACACACCCATTATCAAGAAATCACATTAGGATTCTCTTTTTAACCTGTTCCTTAAAACACTAGTGCTGAGGAAATCTATTGGAGGCAGAAGCAGTCAAGGGTAGCTTAGGGTTAGGGTTAGGGTTAGGGTGAGGGTTAGGGTACGGCTTAGGGTACGGGTTCGGGGAGGGGTTCGGGTAGGGCGTAGGGTATGGTTTAGGGTTAGGGTTAGGGTTAGTGTTAGGGTTAGGGCTCGGTTTAGGGTACGGGTTAGGATTAGGGTACGCGTTAGTGTTAGGGTAGGGGTTAGGGTTAGGGTACGCGATAGGGTGAGGTTAGTTATTAAACCTATCCCACTCTCTAGATACCCCTTAGCACGTAAAGGAATATTATTTGGGGGTCCAGCCATGGAGAAGAGTTTAGACACTAGGAGAAGATAAGGAGCACACCCATTATCAAGAAATCACATTAGGATTGCCTTTTTAACCTGTTCCTTAAAACACTAGTGCTTAGGAAATCGATTGGAGGCAGAAGCAGTCAAGGGGAGCTTAGTGTTAGGGTTAGGGTTAGGGTGAGGGTTAGGGTACGGCTTAGGGTACGGGTTCGGGGAGGGGTTCGGGTAGGGCGTAGGGTATGGGTTAGGGTTAGGGTTAGGGTTAGTGTTAGGGTTAGGGCTCGGTTTAGGTTACGGGTTAGGATTAGGGTACGCATTAGGGTTAGGGTAGGGGTTAGGGTTAGGGTACGCGTTAGGGTGAGGGTAGTTATTAAACCTATCACACTCTCTAGATACCCCTTAGCACGTAAAGGAATATTATTTGGGGGTCCAGCCATGGAGAAGAGTTTAGACACTAGGAGAAGATAAGGAACACACCCATTATCAAGAAATCACATTAGGATTCTCTTTTTAACCTGTTCCTTAAAACACTAGTGCTTAGGAAATCTATTGGAGGCAGAAGCAGTCAAGGGTAGCTTAGGGTTAGGGTTAGGCTTAGGGTGAGGGTTAGGGTACGGCTTAGGGTACGGGTTCGGGGAGGAGTTCGGGTAGGGCGTAGAGTATGGGTTAGGGTTAGGGTTAGGGTTAGTGTTAGGGTTAGGGCTCGGTTTAGGGTACGGGTTAGGATTAGGGTACGCGTTAGTGTTAGGGTAGGGGTTAGGGTTAGGGTACGCGATAGGGTGAGGTTAGTTATTAAACCTATCCCACTCTCTAGATACCCCTTAGCACGTAAAGGAATATTATTTGGGGGTCCAGCCATGAAGAAGAATTTAGACATGAGGAGAAGATAAGGAACACACCCATTATCAAGAAATCACATTAGGATCCTCTTTTTAACCTGTTCCTTAAAACACTAGTGCTAAGGAAATCTATTGGAGGCAGAAGCCGTCAAGGGTAGCTTAGGTTTAGGGTTAGGGTTAGGGTGAGGGTTAGGGTATGGCTTAGGGTACGGGTTCAGGGAGGGGTTCGGGTAGGGCGTAGGGTATGGGTTAGGGTTAGGGTTAGGGTTAGTGTTAGGGTTAGGGCTCGGTTTAGGGTACGGGTTAGGATTAGGGTATGCGTTAGGGTTAGGGTAGGTGTTAGGGTTAGGGTACGCGTTAGGGTGAAGGTAGTTTTTAAACCTATCCCACTCTCTAGATACCCCCTAGCACGTAAAGGAATATTATTTGGGGGTCCAGCCATGGCGAAGTGTTTAGACACTAGGAGAAGATAAGGAACACACCCATTATCACGAAATCACATTAGGATCCTCTTTTTAACCTGTTCCTTAAAACACTAGTGCTTAGGAAATCTATTGGAGGCAGAAGCAGTCAAGGGTAGCTTAGGGTTAGGGTGAGGGTTAGGGTATGGCTTAGGGTACGGGTTTCGGGGAGGGGTTCGGGTAGGGCGTAGGGTATGGGTTAGGGTTAGGGTTAGTGTTAGGGTTCGGGCTCGGTTTAGGGTACGGGTTAGGATTAGGGTACGCGTTAGTGTTAGGGTAGGGGTTAGGGTTAGGTTACGCTTTAGGGTGAGGTTAGTTATTAAACCTATCCCACTCTCTAGATACCCCTTAGCACGTAAAGGAATATTATTTTGGGGGTCCAGCCATGGAGAAGAGTTTAGACACTAGGAGAAGATAAGGAGCACACCGATTATCAAGAAATCACATTAGGATTCTCTTTTTAACCTGTTCCTTAAAACACTAGTGCTTAGGAAATCTATTGGAGGCAGAAGCAATCAAGTGTAGCTTAGGGTTAGGGTTAGAGTTAGGGTGAGGGTTAGGGTACGGCTTAGGGTACGGGTTCGGGGAGGGGTTTAGGTAGGGCGTAGGGTATTGGTTAGGGTTAGGGTTAGGGTTAGTGTTAGTGTTAGGGCTCGGTTTAGGGTACGGGTTAGGATTAGGGTAAGCGTTAGGGTTAGCGTAGCGGTTAGGGTTAGGGTACGCTTTAGGGTGAGAGTAGTTATTAAACCTATCCCACTCTCTAGATACCCCTTAGCACGTAAAGGAATATTGTTTGGGGGTCCAGCCATGGAGAAGAGCTTAGACACTAGGAGAAGATAAGGAGCACACCCATTATCAAGAAATCACATTAGGATTCTCTTTTTAACCTGTTCCTTAAAACACTAGTGCTTAGGAAATCTATTGGAGGCAGAAGCAGTCAAGGGGAGCTTAGTGTTAGGGTTAGGGTTAGGGTGAGGGTTAGGGTACGGCTTAGGGTACGGGTTCGGGGAGGGGTTCGGGTAGGGCGTAGGGTATGGGTTAGGGTTAGGGTTAGGGTTAGGGTTAGGGTTAGGGCTCGGTTTAGGTTACGGGTTAGGATTAGGGTACGCATTAGGGTTAGGGTAGGGGTTAGGGTTAGGGTACGCGTTAGGGTGAGGGTAGTTATTAAACCTATCACACTCTCTAGATACCCCTTAGCACGTAAAGGAATATTATTTGGGGGTCCAGCCATGGAGAAGAGTTTAGACACTAGGAGAAGATAAGGAACACACCCATTATCAAGAAATCACATTAGGATTCTCTTTTTAACCTGTTCCTTAAAACACTAGTGCTTAGGAAATCTATTGGAGGCAGAAGCAGTCAAGGGTAGCTTAGGGTTAGGGTTAGGGTTAGGGTGAGGGTTAGGGTACGGCTTAGGGTACGGGTTCGGGGAGGAGTTCGGGTAGGGCGTAGAGTATGGGTTAGGGTTAGGGTTAGGGTTAGTGTTAGGGTTAGGGCTCGGTTTAGGGTACGGGTTAGGATTAGGGTACGCGTTAGTGTTAGGGTAGGGGTTAGGGTTAGGGTACGCGATAGGGTGAGGTTAGTTATTAAACCTATCCCACTCTCTAGATACCCCTTAGCACGTAAAGGAATATTATTTGGGGGTCCAGCCATGAAGAAGAATTTAGACATGAGGAGAAGATAAGGAACACACCCATTATCAAGAAATCACATTAGGATCCTCTTTTTAACCTGTTCCTTAAAACACTAGTGCTAAGGAAATCTATTGGAGGCAGAAGCCGTCAAGGGTAGCTTAGGTTTAGGGTTAGGGTTAGGGTGAGGGTTAGGGTATGGCTTAGGGTACGGGTTCAGGGAGGGGTTCGGGTAGGGCGTAGGGTATGGGTTAGGGTTAGGGTTAGGGTTAGTGTTAGGGTTAGGGCTCGGTTTAGGGTACGGGTTAGGATTAGGGTATGCGTTAGGGTTAGGGTAGGTGTTAGGGTTAGGGTACGCGTTAGGGTGAAGGTAGTTTTTAAACCTATCCCACTCTCTAGATACCCCCTAGCACGTAAAGGAATATTATTTGGGGGTCCAGCCATGGAGAAGTGTTTAGACACTAGGAGAAGATAAGGAACACACCCATTATCACGAAATCACATTAGGATCCTCTTTTTAACCTGTTCCTTAAAACACTAGTGCTTAGGAAATCTATTGGAGGCAGAAGCAGTCAAGGGTAGCTTAGGGTTAGGGTGAGGGTTAGGGTATGGCTTAGGGTACGGGTTTCGGGGAGGGGTTCGGGTAGGGCGTAGGGTATGGGTTAGGGTTAGGGTTAGTGTTAGGGTTCGGGCTCGGTTTAGGGTACGGGTTAGGATTAGGGTACGCGTTAGTGTTAGGGTAGGGGTTAGGGTTAGGTTACGCTTTAGGGTGAGGTTAGTTATTAAACCTATCCCACTCTCTAGATACCCCTTAGCACGTAAAGGAATATTATTTTGGGGGTCCAGCCATGGAGAAGAGTTTAGACACTAGGAGAAGATAAGGAGCACACCGATTATCAAGAAATCACATTAGGATTCTCTTTTTAACCTGTTCCTTAAAACACTAGTGCTTAGGAAATCTATTGGAGGCAGAAGCAATCAAGTGTAGCTTAGGGTTAGGGTTAGAGTTAGGGTGAGGGTTAGGGTACGGCTTAGGGTACGGGTTCGGGGAGGGGTTTAGGTAGGGCGTAGGGTATTGGTTAGGGTTAGGGTTAGGGTTAGTGTTAGTGTTAGGGCTCGGTTTAGGGTACGGGTTAGGATTAGGGTAAGCGTTAGGGTTAGCGTAGCGGTTAGGGTTAGGGTACGCTTTAGGGTGAGAGTAGTTATTAAACCTATCCCACTCTCTAGATACCCCTTAGCACGTAAAGGAATATTGTTTGGGGGTCCAGCCATGGAGAAGAGCTTAGACACTAGGAGAAGATAAGGAGCACACCCATTATCAAGAAATCACATTAGGATTCTCTTTTTAACCTGTTCCTTAAAACACTAGTGCTTAGGAAATCTATTGGAGGCAGAAGCAATCAAGTGTAGCTTAGGGTTAGGGTTAGAGTTAGGGTGAGGGTTAGGGTACGGCTTAGGGTAAGGGTTCGGGGAGGGGTTCGGGTAGGGCGTAGGGTATGGATTAGGGTTAGGGTTAGCGCTAGTGTTAGGGTTAGGGCTCGGTTTAGGGTACGGGTTAGGATTAGGGTACGCGTTAGGGTTAGGATAGGGGTTAGGGTTAGGGTACGCGTTACGGTGAGGGTAGTTATTAAACCTATCCCACTCTCTAGATACCCCTTAGCACGTAAAGGAATATTATTTGGGGGTCCAGCCATGGAGAAGAGTTTAGACACTAGGAGAAGATAAGGAACACACCCATTATCACGAAATCACATTAGGATTCTCTTTTTAACCTGTTCCTTAAAACACTAGTGCTTAGGCAATCTATTGGAGGCAGAAGCAGTCAAGGGTAGCTTAGGGTTAGGGTTAGGGTTAGGGTGAGGGTTCGGGTACGGCTTAGGGTACGGGTTCGGGGAGGGGTTCGGGTAGGGCGTAGGGTATGGTTTAGGGTTAGGGTTAGGGTTAGTGTTAGGGTTAGGGCTCGGTTTAGGGTACGGGTTAGGATTAGGGTACGCGTTAGTGTTAGGGTAGGGGTTAGGGTTAGGGTACGCGATAGGGTGAGGTTAGTTATTAAACCTATCCCACTCTCTAGATACCCCTTAGCACGTAAAGGAATATTATTTGGGGGTCCAGCCATGGAGAAGAGTTTAGACACTAGGAGAAGATAAGGAGCACACCCATTATCAAGAAATCACATTAGGATTGCCTTTTTAACCTGTTCCTTAAAACACTAGTGCTTAGGAAATCTATTGGAGGCAGAAGCAGTCAAGGGGAGCTTAGTGTTAGGGTTAGGGTTAGGGTGAGGGTTAGGGTACGGCTTAGGGTACGGGTTCGGGGAGGGGTTCGGGTAGGGCGTAGGGTATGGGTTAGGGTTAGGGTTAGGGTTAGTGTTAGGGTTAGGGCTCGGTTTAGGTTACGGGTTAGGATTAGGGTACGCATTAGGGTTAGGGTAGGGGTTAGGGTTAGGGTACGCGTTAGGGTGAGGGTAGTTATTAAACCTATCACACTCTCTAGATACCCCTTAGCACGTAAAGGAATATTATTTGGGGGTCCAGCCATGGAGAAGAGTTTAGACACTAGGAGAAGATAAGGAACACACCCATTATCAAGAAATCACATTAGGATTCTCTTTTTAACCTGTTCCTTAAAACACTAGTGCTTAGGAAATCTATTGGAGGCAGAAGCAGTCAAGGGTAGCTTAGGGTTAGGGTTAGGGTTAGGGTGAGGGTTAGGGTACGGCTTAGGGTACGGGTTCGGGGAGGAGTTCGGGTAGGGCGTAGAGTATGGGTTAGGGTTAGGGTTAGGGTTAGTGTTAGGGTTAGGGCTCGGTTTAGGGTACGGGTTAGGATTAGGGTACGCGTTAGTGTTAGGGTAGGGGTTAGGGTTAGGGTACGCGATAGGGTGAGGTTAGTTATTAAACCTATCCCACTCTCTAGATACCCCTTAGCACGTAAAGGAATATTATTTGGGGGTCCAGCCATGAAGAAGAATTTAGACATGAGGAGAAGATAAGGAACACACCCATTATCAAGAAATCACATTAGGATCCTCTTTTTAACCTGTTCCTTAAAACACTAGTGCTAAGGAAATCTATTGGAGGCAGAAGCCATCAAGGGTAGCTTAGGTTTAGGGTTAGGGTTAGGGTGAGGGTTAGGGTATGGCTTAGGGTACGGGTTCAGGGAGGGGTTCGGGTAGGGCGTAGGGTATGGGTTAGGGTTAGGGTTAGGGTTAGTGTTAGGGTTAGGGCTCGGTTTAGGGTACGGGTTAGGATTAGGGTACGTGTTAGTGTTAGGGTAGGGGTTAGGGTTAGGGTACGCGATAGGGTGAGGTTAGTTATTAAACCTATCCCACTCTCTAGATACCCCTTAGCACGTAAAGGAATATTATTTGGGGGTCCAGCCATGGAGAAGAGTTTAGACACTAGGAGAAGATAAGGAGCACACCCATTATCAAGAAATCACATTAGGATTCTCTTTTTAACCTGTTCCTTAAAACACTAGTGCTTAGGAAATCTATTGGAGGCAGAAGCAGTCAAGGGGAGCTTAGTGTTAGGGTTAGGGTTAGGGTGAGGGTTAGGGTTCGGCTTAGGGTACGGGTTCGGGGAGGGGTTCGGGTAGGGCGTAGGGTATGGGTTAGGGTTAGGGTTAGGGTTAGTGTTAGGGTTAGGGCTCGGTTTAGGTTACGGGTTAGGATTAGGGTACGCATTAGGGTTAGGGTAGGGGTTAGGGTTAGGGTACGCGTTAGGGTGAGGGTAGTTATTAAACCTATCCCACTCTCTAGATACCCGTTAGCACGTAAAGGAATATTATTTGGGGGTCCAGCCATGGAGAAGAGTTTAGACACTAGGAGAAGATAAGGAACACACCCATTATCAAGAAATCACATTAGGATTCTCTTTTTAACCTGTTCCTTAAAACACTAGTGCTTAGGAAATCTATTGGAGGCAGAAGCAGTCAAGGGTAGCTTAGGGTTAGGGTTAGGGTTAGGGTGAGGGTTAGGGTACGGCTTAGGGTACGGGTTCGGGGAGGAGTTCGGGTAGGGCGTAGAGTATGGGTTAGGGTTAGGGTTAGGGTTAGTGTTAGGGTTAGGGCTCGGTTTAGGGTACGGGTTAGGATTAGGGTACGCGTTAGTGTTAGGGTAGGGGTTAGGGTTAGGGTACGCGATAGGGTGAGGTTAGTTATTAAACCTATCCCACTCTCTAGATACCCCTTAGCACGTAAAGGAATATTATTTGGGGGTCCAGCCATGAGAAGAATTTAGACATGAGGAGAAGATAAGGAACACACCCATTATCAAGAAATCACATTAGGAACCTCTTTTTAACCTGTTCCTTAAAACACTAGTGCTAAGGAAATCTATTGGAGGCAGAAGCCGTCAAGGGTAGCTTAGGTTTAGGGTTAGGGTTAGGGTGAGGGTTAGGGTATGGCTTAGGGTACGGGTTCAGGGAGGGGTTCGGGTAGGGCGTAGGGTATGTGTTAGGGTTAGGGTTAGGGTTAGTGTTAGGGTTAGGGCTCGGTTTAGGTACGGGTTAGGATTAGGGTACGCGTTAGGGTTAGGGTAGGTGTTAGGGTTAGGGTACGCGTTAGGGTGAAGGTAGTTTTTAAACCTATCCCACTCTCTAGATACCCCCTAGCACGTAAAGGAATATTATTTGGGGGTCCAGCCATGGAGAAGAGTTTAGACACTAGGAGAAGATAAGGAACACACCCATTATCAAGAAATCACATTAGGATCCTCTTCTTAACCTGTTCCTTAAAACACTAGTGCTTAGGAAATCTATTGGAGGCAGAAGCCGTCAAGGGTAGCTTAGGTTTAGGGTTAGGGTTAGGGTGAGGGTTAGGGTACGGCTTAGGGTACGGGTTCAGGGAGGGGTTCGGGTAGGGCGTAGGGTATGTGTTAGGGTTAGGGTTAGTGTTAGGGTTAGGGCTCGGTTTAGGGTACGGGTTAGGATTAGGGTACGCGTTAGTGTTAGGGTAGGGGTTAGGGTTAGGTTACGCTTTAGGGTGAGGTTAGTTATTAAACCTATCCCACTCTCTAGATACCCCTTAGCACGTAAAGGAATATTATTTGGGGGTCCAGCCATGAAGAAGAATTTAGACATGAGGAGAAGATAAGGAACACACCCATTATCAAGAAATCACATTAGGATCCTCTTTTTAACCTGTTCCTTAAAACACTAGTGCTATGGAAATCTATTGGAGGCAGAAGCCGTCAAGGGTAGCTTAGGTTTAGGGTTAGGGTTAGGGTGAGGGTTAGGGTATGGCTTAGGGTACGGGTTCGGGGAGGGGTTCGGGTAGGGCGTAGGGTATGGGTTAGGTTTAGGGTTAGCGCTAGTGTTAGGGTTAGGGCTCGGTTTAGGGTACGGGTTAGGATTAGGGTACGCGTTAGGGTTAGGGTAGGGGTTAGGGTTAGGGTACGCGTTAGGGTGAGGGTAGTTATTAAACCTATCCCGCTCTCTAGATACCCCTTAGCACGTAAAGGAATATTATTTGGGGGTCCAGCCATGGAGAAGAGTTTAGACACTAGGAGAAGATAAGGAACACACCCATTATCAAGAAATCACATTAGGATTCTCTTTTTAACCTGTTCCTTAAAACACTAGTGCTTAGGAAATCTATTGGAGGCAGAAGCAGTCAAGGGTAGCTTAGGGTTAGGGTTAGGGTTAGGGTGACGGTTAGGGTACGGCTTAGGGTACGGGTTCGGGGAGGGGTTCGGTAGGGCGTAGGGTATGGTTTAGGGTTAGGGTTAGGGTTAGTGTTAGGGTTAGGGCTCGGTTTAGGGTACGGGTTAGGATTAGGGTACGCGTTAGTGTTAGGGTAGGGGTTAGGGTTAGGGTACGCGATAGGGTGAGGTTAGTTATTAAACCTATCCCACTCTCTAGATACCCCTTAGCACGTAAAGGAATATTATTTGGGGGTCCAGCCATGGAGAAGAGTTTAGACACTAGGAGAAGATAAGGAGCACACCCATTATCAAGAAATCACATTAGGATTCTCTTTTTAACCTGTTCCTTAAAACACTAGTGCTTAGGAAATCTATTGGAGGCAGAAGCAGTCAAGGGGAGCTTAGTGTTAGGGTTAGGGTTAGGGTGAGGGTTAGGGTTCGGCTTAGGGTACGGGTTCGGGGAGGGGTTCGGGTAGGGCGTAGGGTATGGGTTAGGGTTAGGGTTAGGGTTAGTGTTAGGGTTAGGGCTCGGTTTAGGTTACGGGTTAGGATTAGGGTACGCATTAGGGTTAGGGTAGGGGTTAGGGTTAGGGTACGCGTTAGGGTGAGGGTAGTTATGAAACCTATCCCACTCTCTAGATACCCGTTAGCACGTAAAGGAATATTATTTGGGGGTCCAGCCATGGAGAAGAGTTTAGACACTAGGAGAAGATAAGGAACACACCCATTATCAAGAAATCACATTAGGATTCTCTTTTTAACCTGTTCCTTAAAACACTAGTGCTTAGGAAATCTATTGGAGGCAGAAGCAGTCAAGGGTAGCTTAGGGTTAGGGTTAGGGTTAGGGTGAGGGTTAGGGTACGGCTTAGGGTACGGGTTCGGGGAGGAGTTCGGGTAGGGCGTAGAGTATGGGTTAGGGTTAGGGTTAGGGTTAGTGTTAGGGTTAGGGCTCGGTTTAGGGTACGGGTTAGGATTAGGGTACGCGTTAGTGTTAGGGTAGGGGTTAGGGTTAGGGTACGCGATAGGGTGAGGTTAGTTATTAAACCTATCCCACTCTCTAGATACCCCTTAGCACGTAAAGGAATATTATTTGGGGGTCCAGCCATGAAGAAGAATTTAGACATGAGGAGAAGATATGGAACACACCCATTATCAAGAAATCACATTAGGATCCTCTTTTTAACCTGTTCCTTAAAACACTAGTGCTAAGGAAATCTATTGGAGGCAGAAGCCGTCAAGGGTAGCTTAGGTTTAGGGTTAGGGTTAGGGTGAGGGTTAGGGTATGGCTTAGGGTACGGGTTCAGGGAGGGGTTCGGGTAGGGCGTAGGGTATGGGTTAGGGTTAGGGTTAGTGTTAGTGTTAGGGTTAGGGCTCGGTTTAGGGTACGGGTTAGGATTAGGGTACGCGTTAGGGTTAGGGTAGGTGTTAGGGTTAGGGTACGCTTTAGGGTGAAGGTAGTTTTTAAACCTATCCCACTATCTAGATACCCCCTAGCACGTAAAGGAATATTATTTGGGGGTCCAGCCATGGAGAAGTGTTTAGACACTAGGAGAAGATAAGGAACACACCCATTATCACGAAATCACATTAGGATCCTCTTTTTAACCTGTTCCTTAAAACACTAGTGCTTAGGAAATCTATTGGAGGCAGAAGCAGTCAAGGGTAGCTTAGGGTTAGGGTGAGGGTTAGGGTATGGCTTAGGGTACGGGTTTCGGGGAGGGGTTCGGGTAGGGCGTAGGGTATGGGTTAGGGTTAGGGTTAGTGTTAGGGTTCGGGCTCGGTTTAGGGTACGGTTTAGGATTAGGGTACGTGTTAGTGTTAGGGTAGGGGTTAGGGTTAGGTTACGCTTTAGGGTGAGGTTAGTTATTAAACCTATCCCACTCTCTAGATACCCCTTAGCACGTAAAGGAATATTATTTTGGGGGTCCAGCCATGGAGAAGAGTTTAGACACTAGGAGAAGATAAGGAGCACACCCATTATCAAGAAATCACATTAGGATTCTCTTTTTAACCTGTTCCTTAAAACACTAGTGCTTAGGAAATCTATTGGAGGCAGAAGCAATCAAGTGTAGCTTAGGGTTAGGGTTAGAGTTAGGGTGAGGGTTAGGGTACGGCTTAGGGTACGGGTCCGGGGAGGGGTTTAGGTAGGGCGTAGGGTATTGGTTAGGGTTAGGGTTAGGGTTAGTGTTAGTGTTAGGGCTCGGTTTAGGGTACGGGTTAGGATTAGGGTACGCGTTAGGGTTAGCGTAGCGGTTAGGGTTAGGGTACGCTTTAGGGTGAGAGTAGTTATTAAACCTATTCCACTCTCTAGATACCCCTTAGCACGTAAAGGAATATTGTTTGGGGGTCCAGCCATGGAGAAGAGCTTAGACACTAGGAGAAGATAAGGAACACACCCATTATCAAGAAATCACATTAGGATTCTCTTTTTAACCTGTTCCTTAAAACACTAGTGCTTAGGAAATCTATTGGAGTCAGAAGCAGTCAAGGGTAGCTTAGGGTTAGGTTTAGGGTGAGGGTTAGGGTACGGCTTAGGGTACGGGTTCGGGGAGGGGTTCGGGTAGGGCGTAGGGTATGGATTAGGGTTAGGGTTAGCGCTAGTGTTAGGGTTAGGGCTCGGTTTAGGGTACGGGTTAGGATTAGGGTACGCGTTAGGGTTAGGATAGGGGTTAGGGTTAGGGTACGCGTTACGGTGAGGGTAGTTATTAAACCTATCCCACTCTCTAGATACCCCTTAGCACGTAAAGGAATATTATTTGGGGGTCCAGCCATGGAGAAGAGTTTAGACACTAGGAGAAGATAAGGAACACACCCATTATCACGAAATCTCATTAGGATTCTCTTTTTAACCTGTTCCTTAAAACACTAGTGCTTAGGAAATCTATTGGAGGCAGAAGCAGTCAAGGGTAGCTTAGGGTTAGGGTTAGGGTTAGGGTGAGGGTTAGGGTACGGCTTAGGGTACGGGTTCGGGGAGCGGTTCGGGTATGGCGTAGGGTATGGGTTAGGGTTAGGGTTAGGGTTAGTGTTAGGGTTAGGGCTCGGTTTAGGGTACGGGTTAGGATTAGGGTACGCGTTAGGGTAGGTGTTAGGGTTAGGGTACGCGTTAGGGTGAGGGTAGTTATTAAACCTCTCCCACTCTCTAGATACCCCCTAGCACGTAAAGGAATATTATTTGGGGGTCCAGCCATGGAGAAGAGTTTAGACACTAGGAGAAGATAAGGAACACACCCATTATCAAGAAATCACATTAGGATCCTCTTCTTAACCTGTTCCTTAAAACACTAGTGCTTAGGAAATCTATTGGAGGCAGAAGCCGTCAAGGGTAGCTTAGGTTTAGGGTTAGGGTTAGGGTGAGGGTTAGGGTACGGCTTAGGGTACGGGTTCAGGGAGGGTTTCGGGTAGGGCATAGGGTATGTGTTAGGGTTAGGGTTAGGGTTAGGGTTAGGGCTCGGTTTAGGGTACGGGTTAGGATTAGGGTACGCGTTAGTGTTAGGGTAGGGGTTAGGGTAAGGTTACGCTTTAGGGTGAGGTTAGTTATTAAACCTATCCCACTCTCTAGATACCCCTTAGCACGTAAAGGAATATTATTTGGGGGTCCAGCCATGGAGAAGAGTTTAGACACTAGGAGAAGATAAGGAACACACCCATTATCAAGAAATCACATTAGGATTCTCTTTTTAACCTGTACCTTAAAACACTAGTGCTTAGGAAATCTATTGGTGGCAGAAGCAGTCAAGGGTAGCTTAGGGTTAGGGTTAGGGTTAGGGTGAGGGTTAGGGTACGGCTTAGGGTACGGTTTAGGGGAGGGGTTCGGGTAGGGCGTAGGGTATGGGTTAGGGTTAGGTTTAGGGTTAGTGTTAGGGTTAGGCCTCGGTTTACGGGTACGGGTTAGGATTAGCGTACGCGTTAGTCTTAGGGGAGGGGTTAGGTTTAGGGTACGCGATAGGGTGAGGTTAGTTATTAAACCTATCACACTCTCTAGATACCCCTTAGCACGTAAAGGAATATTATTTGGGGGTCCAGCCATGGAGAAGAGTTTAGACACTAGGAGAAGATAAGGAATACACCCATTATCAAGAAATCACATTAGGATTCTCTTTTTAACCTGTTCCTTAAAACAGTAGTGCTTAGGAAATCTATTGGAGGCAGAAGCAATCAAGGGTAGCTTAGGGTTAGGGTTAGAGTTAGGGTGAGGGTTAGGGTACGGCTTAGGGTACGGGTTCGGGGAGGGGTTTGGGTAGGGCGTAGGGTATGGGTTAGGGTTAGGGTTAGTGTTAGTGTTAGGGCTCGGTTTAGGGTACGGGTTAGGATTAGGGTACGCGTTAGGATTAGGGTAGCGGTTAGGGTTAGGGTACGCTTTAGGGTGAGAGTAGTTATTAAACCTATCCCACTCTCTAGATACCCCTTAGCACGTAAAGGAATATTATTTGGGGGTCAAGCCATGGAGAAGAGCTTAGACACTAGGAGAAGATAAGGAACACACCCATTATCAAGAAATCACATTAGGAATCTCTTTTTAACCTGTTCCTTAAAACACTAGTGCTTAGGAAATCTATTGGAGGCAGAAGCAGTCAAGGGTAGCTTAGGGTTAGTGTTAGGTTTAGGGTGAGGGTTAGGGTACGGCTTAGGGTACGGGTTCGGGCAGGGGTTCGGGTAGGGCGTAGGGTATGTGTTAGGGTTAGGGTTAGCGCTAGTGTTAGTGTTAGGGCTCGGTTTAGTGTACGGGTTAGGATTAGGGTACGCGTTAGGGTTAGGGTAGGGGTTAGGGTTAGGTTACACGTTAGGGTGAGGGTAGTTATTAAACCTATCCCACTCTCTAGATACCCCTTAGCACGTAAAGGAATATTATTTGGGGGTCCAGCCATGGAGAAGTGTTTAGACACTAGGAGAAGATAAGGAACACACCCATTATCACGAAATCACATTAGGATCCTCTTTTTAACCTGTTCCTTAAAACACTAGTGCTTAGGAAATCTATTGGAGGCAGAAGCAGTCAAGGGTAGCTTAGGGTTAGGGTTAGGGTTAGGGTGAGGGTTAGGGTATGGCTTAGGTTACGGGTTTCGGGAGGGGTTCGGGTAGGGCGTAGGGTATGGGTTAGGGTTAGGGTTAGTGTTAGGGTTCGGGCTCGGTTTAGGGTACGGGTTAGGATTAGGGTACGCGTTAGTGTTAGGGTAGGGGTTAGGGTTAGGTTACGCTTTAGGGTGAGGTTAGTTATTAAACCTATCCCACTCTCTAGATACCCCATAGCACGTAAAGGAATATTATTTGGGGGTCCAGCCATGGAGAAGAGTTTAGACATTAGGAGAAGATAAGGAGCACACCCATTATCAAGAAATCACATTAGGATTCTCTTTTTAACCTGTACCTTAAAACACTAGTGCTTAGGAAATCTATTGGTGGCAGAAGCAGTCAAGGGTAGCTTAGGGTTAGGGTTAGGGTTAGGGTGAGGGTTAGGGTACGGCTTAGGGTACGGGTTCGGGGAGGGGTTCGGGTAGGGCGTAGGGTATGGGTTAGGGTTAGGGTTAGGGCTAGTGTTAGGGTTAGTGCTCGGTTTAGGGTACGGGTTAGGATTAGGGTACGCGTTAGGGTTAGGGTAGGGGTTAGGGTTAGGGTACGCGTTAGGGTGAGGGTAGTTATTAAACCTATCCCACTCTCTAGATACCCCTTAGCATGTAAAGGAATATTATTTGGGGGTCCAGCCATGGAGAAGAGTTTAGACACTAGGAGAAGATAAGGAACACACCCATTATCAAGAAATCACATTAGGATTCTCTTTTTAACCTGTTCCTTAAAACACTAGTGCTTAGGAAATCTATTGGAGGCAGAAGCAATCAAGGGTAGCTTAGGGTTAGGGTTAGAGTTAGGGTGAGGTTTAGGGTACGGCTTAGGGTACGGGTTCGGGGAGGGGTTCGGGTAGGGCGTAGGGTATGGTTTAGGGTTAGGGTTAGGGTTAGTGTTAGGGTTAGGGCTCGGTTTAGGGTACGGGTTAGGATTAGGGTACGCGTTAGGGTTAGGGTAGGGGTTACGGTTAGGGTACGCGTTTGGGTGAGGGTAGTTATTAAACCTATCACACTCTCTAGATACCCCTTAGCACGTAAAGGAATATTATTTGGGGGTCCAGCCATGGAGAAGAGTTTAGACACGAGGAGAAGATAAGGAACACACCCATTATCAAGAAATCACATTATGATTCTCTTTTTAACCTGTTCCTTAAAACACTAGTGCTTAGGAAATCTATTGGAGGCAGAAGCAGTCAAGGGTAGCTTAGGGTTAGGGTTAGGGTGAGGGTACGGCTTAGGGTACGGGTTCGGGGAGGGGTTCGGGTAGGGCGTAGGGTATGGGTTAGGGTTAGGGTTAGGGTTAGTGTTAGGGTTAGGGCTCGGTTTAGGGTACGGGTTAGGATTAGGGTACGCGTTAGGGTTAGGGTAGGGGTTAGGGTTAGTGTACGCGTTAGGGTGAGGGTAGTTATTAAACCTATCCCACTCTCTAGATACCCCTTAGCACGTAAAGGAATATTAATGGGGGTCCAGCCATGGAGAAGAGTTTAGACACTAGGAGAAGATAAGGAACACACCCATTATCACGAAATCACATTAGGATTCTCTTTTTAACCTGTTCCTTAAAACACTAGTGCTTAGGAAATCTATTGGAGGCAGAAGCAGTCAAGGGTAGCTTAGGGTTAGGGTTAGGGTTAGGGTGAGGGTTAGGGTATGGCTTAGGGTACGGGTTCGGGGAGGGGTTCGGGTAGGGCGTAGGGTATGGGTTATGTATAGGGTTAGGGCTAGTGTTAGGGTTAGGGCTCGGTTTAGGGTATGGGTTCGGATTAGTTTACGCCTTAGGATTAGGGTAGGGGTTAGGGTTAGGGTACGCATTAGTGTGCGGGTAGTTATTAAACCTATCACACTCTCTAGAAACCCCTTAGCACGTAAAGGAATATTATTTGGGGGTCCAACCATTGAGAAGAGTTTAGACACGAGGAGAAGATAAGGAACACACCCATTATCAAGAAATCACATTAGGATTCTCTTTTTCACCTGTTCCTTAAAACACTAGTGCTTAGGAAATCTATTGGAGGCAGAAGCAGTCAAGGGTAGCTTAGGGTTAGGGTTAGGGTTAGGGTGAGGGTTAGGGTATGGCTTAGGGTACGGGTTCGGGGAGGGGTTCGGGTAGGGCGTAGGGTATGGGTTAGGGTTAGGGTTAGGTTTAGTGTTAGGGTTAGGGCTCGGTTTAGGGTACGGTTTAGAATTAGGGTACGTGTTAGTGTTAGGGTAGGGGTTAGAGTTAGGGTACGCGATAGGGTGAGGTTAGTTATTAAACCTATCCCACTCTGTAGATACCACTTAGCACGTAAAGGAATATTATTTGGTGGTCCAGCCATGGAGAAGAGTTTAGACACGAGGAGAAGATAAGGAACACACCCGTTATCAAGAAATCACATTAGGATTCTCTTTTTAACTTGTTCCTTAAAACACTAGTGCTTAGGAAATCTATTGGAGGCAGAAGCAGTCAAGGGTAGCTTAGGGTTAGGGTTAGGGTTAGGGTGAGGGTTAGGGTACGGCTTAGGGTACGGGTTCGGGGAGGGGTTCGGGTAGGGCGTAGGGTATGGGTTAGGGTTAGGGTTAGGGTTAGTGTTAGGGTTAGGGCTCGGTTTAGGGTACGGGTTAGGATTAGGGTACGCGTTAGTGTTAGGGTAGTGGTTAGGGTTAGGGTACCCTTTAGGGTGAGGGTAGTTATTAAACCTATCCCACTCTCTAGATACCCCTTAGCACGTAAAGGAATATTATTTGGGGGTCCAGCCATGGAGAAGAGTTTAGACACTAGGAGAAGATAAGGAACACACCCATTATCAAGAAATCACAATATGATTCTCTTTTTAAACTGTTCCTTAAAACACTACTGCTTAGGAAATCTATTGGAGGCAGAAGCAGTCAAGGGTAGCTTAGGGTTAGGGTTAGGGTTAGGGTGAGGGCTAGGGTATGGCTTAGGGTACGGGTTCGGGGAGGGTTTCGGTTAGGGCGTAGGGTATGGGTTAGGGTTAGGGTTAGGGTTAGCGTTATGGTTAGGGCTCGGTTTAGGGTACGGGTTAGGATTAGGGTACGCGTTAGGGTTAGGGTAGGGGTTAGGGTTAGGGTACGTGTTAGGGTGAGGGTAGTTATTAAACCTATCACACTCTCTAGATACCCCTTAGCACATAAAGGAATATTATTTGGGGGTCCAGCCATGGAGAAGAGTTTAGACACGAGGAGAAGATAAGGAACACACCCATTATCACGAAATCACATTAGAATTCTCTTTTTAACGTGTTCCTTAAAACACTAGTGCTTAGGAAATCTATTGGAGGCAGAAGCAGTCAAGGGTAGCTTAGGGTTAGGGTTAGGGTTAGGGTGAGGGTTAGGGTACGGCTTAGGTTACGGGTTCGGGGAGGGGTTCGGGTAGGGCGTAGGGTATGGGTTAGGGTTAGGGTTAGGGCTAGTGTTAGGTTTAGGGCTCGGTTTAGGGTACGGGTTAGGATTAGGGTACGCGTTAGGGTTAGGGTAGGGGTTAGGGTTAGGGTACGCGTTAGGGTGAGGGTAGTTATTAAACCTATAGCAATCTCTAGATACCCCTTAGCACTTAAAGGAATATTATTTGGGGGTCCAGCCATGGAGAAGAGTTTAGACACGAGGAGAAGATAAGGAACACACCCATTATCAAGAAATCACATTAGGATTCTCTTTTTAACCTGTTCCTTAAAACACTAGTGCTTAGGAAATCTATTCGAGGAAGAATCAGTCAAGTGTAGCTTAGGGTTAGGGTTAGGGTTAGGGTGAGGGTTAGGGTACGACTTAGGGTACGGGTTCGGGGAGGGGTTCGTGTAGGGCGTAGGGTATGGGTTAGGGTTAGGGTTAGGGTTAGTGTTAGGGTTAGGGCTCGGTTAAGGGTACAGGTTAGGATTAGGGTACGCGTTAGTGTTAGGGTAGTGGTTAGGGTTAGGGTACGCTTTAGGGTGAGGGTAGTTATTAAACCTATCCCACTCTCTAGATACCCCTTAGCACGTAAAGGAATATTATTTGGGGGTCCAGCCATGGAGAAGAGTTTAGACACTAGGAGAAAATAAGGAACACACCCATTATCAAGAAATCACATTAGGATTCTCTTTTTAACCTGTTCCTTAAAACACTAGTGCTTAGGAAATCTATTGGAGGCAGAAGCCGTCAAGGGTAGCTTAGGGTTAGGTTTAGGGTTAGGGTGAGGGTTAGGGTACGGCTTAGGGTACGGGTTCAGGGAGGGGTTCGGGTAGGGCGTAGGGTATGGGTTAGGGTTACGGTTAGGGTTAGTGTTAGGTTTAGGGCTCGGTTTAGGGTACGGGTTAGGATTAGGGTACGTGTTAGGGTTAGGGTAGGGGTTAGGGTTAGTGTACGCGTTAGGGAGAGGGTAGTTATTAAACCTATCCCACTCTCTAGATACCCCTTAGCACGTACAGGAATATTATTTGGGGGTCCAGCCATGGAGAAGAGTTTAGACACGAGGAGAAGATAAGGAACACACCCATTATCAAGAAATCACATTAGGATTCTCTTTTTCACCTGTTCCTTAAAGCACTAGTGCTTAGGAAATCTATTGGAGGCAGAAGCAGTCAAGGGTAGCTTAGGGTTAGGGTTAGGGTTAGGGTGAGGGTTAGGGTATGGCTTAGGGTACGGGTTCGGGGAGGGGTTCGGGTAGGTCGTAGGGTATGGTTTAGGGTTAGCGTTAGGGTTAGTGTTAGGGTTAGGGCTCGGTTTAGGGTACGGGTTAGGATTAGGGTACGCGTTAGTGTTAGGGTAGGGGTTAGGGTTAGGGTACGCGATAGGGTGAGGTTAGTTATTAAACCTATCCCACTCTCTAGATACCCCTTAGCACGTAAAGGAATATTATTTGGGGGTCCAGCCATGGAGAAGAGTTTAGACACTAGGAGAAGATAAGGAACACACCCATTATCAAGAAATCACATTAGGATTCTCTTTTTAACCTGTTCCTTAAAACACTAGTGCTTAGGAAATCTATTGGAGGCAGAAGCAGTCAAGGGTAGCTTAGGGTTAGGGTGAGGGTTAGGGTACGGCTTAGGGTACGGTTTCGGGGAGGGGTTCGGGTAGGGCGTAGAGTATTGGTTAGGGTTAGGGTTAGGGCTAGTGTTAGGGTTAGGGCTCGGTTTAGGGTACGGGTTAGGATTAGGGTACGCGTTAGGGTTAGGGTAGGGGTTAGGGTTAGGGAACGCGTTAGGGTGAGGGTAGTTATTAAACCTATGCCACTCTCTAGATACCCCTTAGCACGTAAAGGAATATTATTTGGGGGTCCAGCCATGGAGAAGAGTTTAGACACGAGGAGAAGATAAGGAACACACCCATTATCAAGAAATCACATTAGGATTCTCTTTTTAACCTGTTCCTTAAAACACTAGTGCTTAGGAAATCTATTGGAGGCAGAAGCCGTCAAGGGTAGCTTAGGGTTAGGGTTAGGGTTAGGGTGAGCGTTAGGGTACGGTTTAGGGTACGGGTTCAGGGAGGGGTTCGGGTAGGGCGTAGGGTATGGGTTAGGGTTAGGGTTAGAGTTAGTGTTAGGGTTAGGGCTCGGTTTAGGGTACGGGTTAGGATTAGGGTACGCGCTAGGGTTAGGTTAGGGGTTAGAGTTAGGGTACGCGTTAGGGTGAGGATAGTTATTAAACCTATCCCACTCTCTAGATACCCCTTAGCACGTAAAGGAATATTGTTTGGGGGTCCAGCCATGGAGAAGAGTTTAGACACTAGGAGAAGATAAGGAACACACCCATTATCACGAAATCATATTAGGATTCTCTTTTTAACCTGTTCCTTAAAACACTAGTGCTTAGGAAATCTATTGGAGGCAGAAGCAGTCAAGGGTAGCTTAGGGTTAGTGTTAGGGTTAGGGTGAGGGCTAGGGTATGGCTTAGGGTACGGGTTCGGGGAGGGGTTCGGGTAGGGCGTAGGGTATGGGTTAGGGTTAGGGTTAGGGCTAGTGTTAGATTTAGGGCTCGGTTTAGGGTATGGGTTAGGATTAGGGTACGCGTTAGGGTTAGGGTAGGGGTTAGGGTTAGGGTACGCGTTAGGGTGAGGGTAGTTATTAAACCTATCCCACTCTCTAGATACCCCTTAGCACGTACAGGAATATTATTGGGGGTCCAGCCATGGAGAAGAGTTTAGACACTAGGAGAAGATAAGGAACACACCCATTATCACGAAATCACATTAGGATTCTCTTTTTAACCTGTTCCTTAAAACACTAGTGCTTACGAAATCTATTGGAGGCAGAAGCCGTCAAGGGTAGCTTAGGGTTAGGGTTAGGGTTAGGGTGAGGGTTAGGGTACGGCTTAGGGTACGGGTTCGGGGAGGGGTTTAGGTAGGGCGTAGGGTATTGGTTAGGGTTAGGGTTAGGGTTAGTGTTAGTGTTAGGGTTCGGTTTAGGGTACGGGTTAGGATTAGGGTACGCGTTAGGGTTAGCGTAGCGGTTAGGGTTAGGGTACGCTTTAGGGTGAGAGTAGTTATTAAACCTATCCCACTCTCTAGATACCCCTTAGCACGTAAAGGAATATTGTTTCGGGGTCCAGCCATGGAGAAGAGCTTAGACACTAGGAGAAGATAAGGAGCACACCCATTATCAAGAAATCACATTAGGATTCTCTTTTTAACCTGTTCCTTAAAACACTAGTGCTTAGGAAATCTATTGGAGGCAGAAGAAATCAACTGTAGCTTAGGGTTAGGGTTAGAGTTAGGGTGAGGGTTAGGGTACGGCTTAGGGTACGGGTTCGGGGAGGGGTTCGGGTAGGGCGTAGGGTATGGATTAGGGTTAGGGTTAGCGCTAGTGTTAGGGTTAGGGCTCGGTTTAGGGTACGGGTTAGGATTAGGGTACGCGTTAGGGTTAGGATAGGGGTTAGGGTTAGGGTACGCGTTACGGTGAGGGTAGTTATTAAACCTATCCCACTCTCTAGATACCCCTTAGCACGTAAAGGAATATTATTTGGGGGTCCAGCCATGGAGAAGAGTTTAGACACTAGGAGAAGATAAGGAACACACCCATTATCACGAAATCACATTAGGATTCTCTTTTTAACCTGTTCCTTAAAACACTAGTGCTTAGGAAATCTATTGGAGGCAGAAGCAGTCAAGGGTAGCTTAGGGTTAGGGTTAGGGTTAGGGTGAGGGTTAGGGTACGGCTTAGGGTACGGGTTCGGGGAGGGGTTTGGGTAGGGCGTAGGGTATGGGTTAGGGTTAGGGTTAGGGTTAGTGTTAGTGTTAGGGCTCGGTTTAGGGTACGGGTTAGGATTAGGGTACGCGTTAGGGTTAGGGTAGCGGTTAGGGTTAGGGTACGCTTTAGGGTGAGAGTAGTTATTAAACCTATCCCACTCTCTAGATACCCCTTAGCACGTAAAGGCATATTATTTGGGGAACCAGCCATGGAGAAGAGTTTAGACACTAGGAGAAGATAAGGAACACACCATTATCAAGAAATCACATTAGGATTCTCTTTTTAACCTGTTCCTTAAAACACTAGTGCTTAGGAAATCTATTGGAGGCAGAAGCAGTCAAGGGTAGCTTAGGGTTAGGGTTAGGGTTAGGGTGAGGGTTAGGGTACGGCTTAGGGTACGGGTTCGGGGAGGGGTTCGGGTAGGGCGTAGGGTATGGTTTAGGGTTAGGGTTAGGGTTAGTGTTAGGGTTAGGGCTCGGTTTAGGGTATGGGTTAGGATTAGGGTACGCGTTAGTGTTAGGGTAGGGGTTAGGGTTAGGGTACGCGATAGGGTGAGGTTAGTTATTAAACCTATCCCACTCTCTAGATACCCCTTAGCACGTAAAGGAATATTATTTGGGGGTCCAGCCATGGAGAAGAGTTTAGACACTAGGAGAAGATAAGGAGCACACCCATTATCAAGAAATCACATTAGGATTCTCTTTTAAACCTGTTCCTTAAAACACTAGTGCTTAGGAAATCTATTGGAGGCAGAAGCAGTCAAGGGGAGCTTAGTGTTAGGGTTAGGGTTAGGGTGAGGGTTAGGGTACGGCTTAGGGTACGGGTTCGGGGAGGGGTTCGGGTAGGGCGTAGGGTATGGGTTAGGGTTAGGGTTAGGGTTAGTGTTAGGGTTAGGGCTCGGTTTAGGTTACGGGTTAGGATTAGGGTACGCATTAGGGTTAGGGTAGGGGTTAGGGTTAGGGTACGCGTTAGGGTGAGGGTAGTTATTAAACCTATCCCACTCTCTAGATACCCCTTAGCACGTAAAGGAATATTATTTGCGGGTCCAGCCATGGAGAAGAGTTTAGACACTAGGAGAAGATAAGGAACACACCCATTATCAAGAAATCACATTAGGATTCTCTTTTTAACCTGTTCCTTAAAACACTAGTGCTTAGGAAATCTATTGGAGGCAGAAGCAGTCAAGGGTAGCTTAGGGTTAGGGTTAGGGTTAGGGTGAGGGTTAGGGTACGGCTTAGGGTACGGGTTCGGGGAGGGGTTCGGGTAGGGCGTAGGGTATGGGTTAGGGTTAGGGTTAGGGTTAGTGTTAGGGTTAGGGCTCGGTTTAGGTTACGGGTTAGGATTAGGGTACGCATTAGGGTTAGGGTAGGGGTTAGGGTTAGGGTACGCGTTACGGTGAGGGTAGTTATTAAACCTATCCCACTCTCTAGATACCCCTTAGCACGTACAGGAATATTATTTGGGGGTCCAGCCATGGAGAAGAGTTTAGACACTAGGAGAAGATAAGGAACACACCCATTATCACGAAATCACATTAGGATTCTCTTTTTAACCTGTTCCTTAAAACACTAGTGCTTAGGAAATCTATTGGAGGCAGAAGCAGTCAAGGGTAGCTTAGGGTTAGGGTTAGGGTTAGGGTGAGGGTTAGGGTACGGCTTAGGGTACGGGTTCGGGGAGGGGTTTGGGTAGGGCGTAGGGTATGGGTTAGGGTTAGGGTTAGGGTTAGTGTTAGTGTTAGGGCTCGGTTTAGGGTACGGGTTAGGATTAGGGTACGCGTTAGGGTTAGGGTAGCGGTTAGGGTTAGGGTACGCTTTAGGGTGAGAGTAGTTATTAAACCTATCCCACTCTCTAGATACCCCTTAGCACGTAAAGGAATATTATTTGGGGATCCAGCCATGGAGAAGAGTTTAGACACTAGGAGAAGATAAGGAACACACCATTATCAAGAAATCACATTAGGATTCTCTTTTTAACCTGTTCCTTAAAACACTAGTGCTTAGGAAATCTATTGGAGGCAGAAGCAGTCAAGGGTAGCTTAGGGTTAGGGTTAGGGTTAGGGTGAGGGTTAGGGTACGGCTTAGGGTACGGCTTCGGGGAGGGGTTCGGGTAGGGCGTAGGGTATGGGTTAGGGTTAGGGTTAGGGTTAGTGTTAGGGTTAGGGCTCGGTTTAGGTTACGGGTTAGGATTAGGGTACGCATTAGGGTTAGGGTAGGGGTTAGGGTTAGGGTACGCGTTAGGGTGAGGGTAGTTATTAAACCTATCACACTCTCTAGATACCCCTTAGCACGTAAAGGAATATTATTTGGGGGTCCAGCCATGGAGAAGAGTTTAGACACTAGGAGAAGATAAGGAACACACCCATTATCAAGAAATCACATTAGGATTCTCTTTTTAACCTGTTCCTTAAAACACTAGTGCTTAGGAAATCTATTGGAGGCAGAAGCAGTCAAGGGTAGCTTAGGGTTAGGGTTAGGGTTAGGGTGAGGGTTAGGGTACGGCTTAGGGTACGGGTTCGGGGAGGAGTTCGGGTAGGGCGTAGAGTATGGGTTAGGGTTAGGGTTAGGGTTAGTGTTAGGGTTAGGGCTCGGTTTAGGGTACGGGTTAGGATTAGGGTACGCGTTAGTGTTAGGGTAGGGGTTAGGGTTAGGGTACGCGATAGGGTGAGGTTAGTTATTAAACCTATCCCACTCTCTAGATACCCCTTAGCACGTAAAGGAATATTATTTGGGGGTCCAGCCATGAAGAAGAATTTAGACATGAGGAGAAGATAAGGAACACACCCATTATCAAGAAATCACATTAGGATCCTCTTTTTAACCTGTTCCTTAAAACACTAGTGCTATGGAAATCTATTGGAGGCAGAAGCCGTCAAGGGTAGCTTAGGTTTAGGGTTAGGGTTAGGGTGAGGGTTAGGGTATGGCTTAGGGTACGGGTTCGGGGAGGGGTTCGGGTAGGGCGTAGGGTATGGGTTAGGTTTAGGGTTAACGCTAGTGTTAGGGTTAGGGCTCGGTTTAGGGTACGGGTTAGGATTAGGGTACGCGTTAGGGTTAGGGTAGGGGTTAGGGTTAGGGTACGCGTTAGGGTGAGGGTAGTTATTAAACCTATCCCGCTCTCTAGATACCCCTTAGCACGTAAAGGAATATTATTTGGGGGTCCAGCCATGGAGAAGAGTTTAGACACTAGGAGAAGATAAGGAACACACCCATTATCAAGAAATCACATTAGGATTCTCTTTTTAACCTGTTCCTTAAAACACTAGTGCTTAGGAAATCTATTGGAGGCAGAAGCAGTCAAGGGTAGCTTAGGGTTAGGGTTAGGGTTAGGGTGAGGGTTAGGGTACGGCTTAGGGTACGGGTTCGGGGAGGGGTTCGGGTAGGGCGTAGGGTATGGTTTAGGGTTAGGGTTAGGGTTAGTGTTAGGGTTAGGGCTCGGTTTAGGGTACGGGTTAGGATTAGGGTACGCGTTAGTGTTAGGGTAGGGGTTAGGGTTAGGGTACGCGATAGGGTGAGGTTAGTTATTAAACCTATCCCACTCTCTAGATACCCCTTAGCACGTAAAGGAATATTATTTGGGGGTCCAGCCATGGAGAAGAGTTTAGACACTAGGAGAAGATAAGGAGCACACCCATTATCAAGAAATCACATTAGGATTCTCTTTTTAACCTGTTCCTTAAAACACTAGTGCTTAGGAAATCTATTGAAGGCAGAAGCAGTCAAGGGGAGCTTAGTGTTAGGGTTAGGGTTAGGGTGAGGGTTAGGGTACGGCTTAGGGTACGGGTTCGGGGAGGGGTTCGGGTAGGGCGTAGGGTATGGGTTAGGGTTAGGGTTAGGGTTAGTGTTAGGGTTAGGGCTCGGTTTAGGTTACGGGTTAGGATTAGGGTACGCATTAGGGTTAGGGTAGGGGTTAGGGTTAGGGTACGCGTTAGGGTGAGGGTAGTTATTAAACCTATCACACTCTCTAGATACCCCTTAGCACGTAAAGGAATATTATTTGGGGGTCCAGCCATGGAGAAGAGTTTAGACACTAGGAGAAGATAAGGAACACACCCATTATCAAGAAATCACAATAGGATTCTCTTTTTAACCTGTTCCTTAAAACACTAGTGCTTAGGAAATCTATTGGAGGCAGAAGCAGTCAAGGGTAGCTTAGGGTTAGGGTTAGGGTTAGGGTGAGGGTTAGGGTACGGCTTAGGGTACGGGTTCGGGGAGGAGTTCGGGTAGGGCGTAGAGTATGGGTTAGGGTTAGGGTTAGGGTTAGTGTTAGGGTTAGGGCTCGGTTTAGGGTACGGGTTAGGATTAGGGTACGCGTTAGTGTTAGGGTAGGGGTTAGGGTTAGGGTACGCGATAGGGTGAGGTTAGTTATTAAACCTATCCCACTCTCTAGATACCCCTTAGCACGTAAAGGAATATTATTTGGGGGTCCAGCCATGAAGAAGAATTTAGACATGAGGAGAAGATAAGGAACACACCCATTATCAAGAAATCACATTAGGATCCTCTTTTTAACCTGTTCCTTAAAACACTAGTGCTATGGAAAACTATTGGAGGCAGAAGCCGTCAAGGGTAGCTTAGGTTTAGGGTTAGGGTTAGGGTGAGGGTTAGGGTATGGCTTAGGGTACGGGTTCGGGGAGGGGTTCGGGTAGGGCGTAGGGTATGGGTTATGTTTAGGGTTAGCGCTAGTGTTAGGGTTAGGGCTCGGTTTAGGGTACGTGTTAGGATTAGGGTACGCGTTAGGGTTAGGGTAGGGGTTAGGGTTAGCGTACGCGTTAGGGTGAGGGTAGTTATTAAACCTATCCCGCTCTCTAGATACCCCTTAGCACGTAAAGGAATATTATTTGGGGGTCCAGCCATGGAGAAGAGTTTAGACACTAGGAGAAGATAAGGAACACACCCATTATCAAGAAATCACATTAGGATTCTCTTTTTAACCTGTTCCTTAAAACACTAGTGCTTAGGAAATCTATTGGAGGCAGAAGCAGTCAAGGGTAGCTTAGGGTTAGGGTTAGGGTTAGGGTGAGGGTTAGGGTACGGCTTAGGGTACGGGTTCGGGGAGGGGTTCGGGTAGGGCGTAGGGTATGGTTTAGGGTTAGGGTTAGGGTTAGTGTTAGGGTTAGGGCTCGGTTTAGGGTACGGGTTAGGATTAGGGTACGCGTTAGTGTTAGGGTAGGGGTTAGGGTTAGGGTACGCGATAGGGTGAGGTTAGTTATTAAACCTATCCCACTCTCTAGATACCCCTTAGCACGTAAAGGAATATTATTTGGGGGTCCAGCCATGGAGAAGAGTTTAGACACTAGGAGAAGATAAGGAGCACACCCATTATCAAGAAATCACATTAGGATTCTCTTTTTAACCTGTTCCTTAAAACACTAGTGCTTAGGAAATCTATTGGAGGCAGAAGCATTCAAGGGGAGCTTAGTGTTAGGGTTAGGGTTAGGGTGAGGGTTAGGGTACGGCTTAGGGTACGGGTTCGGGGAGGGGTTCGGGTAGGGCGTAGGGTATGGGTTAGGGTTAGGGTTAGGGTTAGTGTTAGGGTTAGGGCTCGGTTTAGGTTACGGGTTAGGATTAGGGTACGCATTAGGGTTAGGGTAGGGGTTAGGGTTAGGGTACGCGTTAGGGTGAGGGTAGTTATTAAACCTATCACACTCTCTAGATACCCCTTAGCACGTAAAGGAATATTATTTGGGGGTCCAGCCATGGAGAAGAGTTTAGACACTAGGAGAAGATAAGGAACACACCCATTATCAAGAAATCACATTAGGATTCTCTTTTTAACCTGTTCCTTAAAACACTAGTGCTGAGGAAATCTATTGGAGGCAGAAGCAGTCAAGGGTAGCTTAGGGTTAGGGTTAGGGTTAGGGTGAGGGTTAGGGTACGGCTTAGGGTACGGGTTCGGGGAGGGGTTCGGGTAGGGCGTAGGGTATGGTTTAGGGTTAGGGTTAGGGTTAGTGTTAGGGTTAGGGCTCGGTTTAGGGTACGGGTTAGGATTAGGGTACGCGTTAGTGTTAGGGTAGGGGTTAGGGTTAGGGTACGCGATAGGGTGAGGTTAGTTATTAAACCTATCCCACTCTCTAGATACCCCTTAGCACGTAAAGGAATATTATTTGGGGGTCCAGCCATGGAGAAGAGTTTAGACACTAGGAGAAGATAAGGAGCACACCCATTATCAAGAAATCACATTAGGATTCTCTTTTTAACCTGTTCCTTAAAACACTAGTGCTTAGGAAATCTATTGGAGGCAGAAGCAGTCAAGGGGAGCTTAGTGTTAGGGTTAGGGTTAGGGTGAGGGTTAGGGTACGGCTTAGGGTACGGGTTCGGGGAGGGGTTCGGGTAGGGCGTAGGGTATGGGTTAGGGTTAGGGTTAGGGTTAGTGTTAGGGTTAGGGCTCGGTTTAGGTTACGGGTTAGGATTAGGGTACGCATTAGGGTTAGGGTAGGGGTTAGGGTTAGGGTACGCGTTAGGGTGAGGGTAGTTATTAAACCTATCACACTCTCTAGATACCCCTTAGCACGTAAAGGAATATTATTTGGGGGTCCAGCCATGGAGAAGAGTTTAGAAACTAGGAGAAGATAAGGAACACACCCATTATCAAGAAATCACATTAGGATTCTCTTTTTAACCTGTTCCTTAAAACACTAGTGCTGAGGAAATCTATTGGAGGCAGAAGCAGTCAAGGGTAGCTTAGGGTTAGGGTTAGGGTTAGGGTTAGGGTTAGGGTACGGCTTAGGGTACGGGTTCGGGGAGGGGTTCGGGTAGGGCGTAGGGTATGGTTTAGGGTTAGGGTTAGGGTTAGTGTTAGGGTTAGGGCTCGGTTTAGGGTACGGGTTAGGATTAGGGTACGCGTTAGTGTTAGGGTAGGGGTTAGGGTTAGGGTACGCGATAGGGTGAGGTTAGTTATTAAACCTATCCCACTCTCTAGATACCCCTTAGCACGTAAAGGAATATTATTTGGGGGTCCAGCCATGGAGAAGAGTTTAGACACTAGGAGAAGATAAGGAGCACACCCATTATCAAGAAATCACATTAGGATTGCCTTTTTAACCTGTTCCTTAAAACACTAGTGCTTAGGAAATCGATTGGAGGCAGAAGCAGTCAAGGGGAGCTTAGTGTTAGGGTTAGGGTTAGGGTGAGGGTTAGGGTACGGCTTAGGGTACGGGTTCGGGGAGGGGTTCGGGTAGGGCGTAGGGTATGGGTTAGGGTTAGGGTTAGGGTTAGTGTTAGGGTTAGGGCTCGGTTTAGGTTACGGGTTAGGATTAGGGTACGCATTAGGGTTAGGGTAGGGGTTAGGGTTAGGGTACGCGTTAGGGTGAGGGTAGTTATTAAACCTATCACACTCTCTAGATACCCCTTAGCACGTAAAGGAATATTATTTGGGGGTCCAGCCATGGAGAAGAGTTTAGACACTAGGAGAAGATAAGGAACACACCCATTATCAAGAAATCACATTAGGATTCTCTTTTTAACCTGTTCCTTAAAACACTAGTGCTTAGGAAATCTATTGGAGGCAGAAGCAGTCAAGGGTAGCTTAGGGTTAGGGTTAGGGTTAGGGTGAGGGTTAGGGTACGGCTTAGGGTACGGGTTCGGGGAGGAGTTCGGGTAGGGCGTAGAGTATGGGTTAGGGTTAGGGTTAGGGTTAGTGTTAGGGTTAGGGCTCGGTTTAGGGTACGGGTTAGGATTAGGGTACGCGTTAGTGTTAGGGTAGGGGTTAGGGTTAGGGTACGCGATAGGGTGAGGTTAGTTATTAAACCTATCCCACTCTCTAGATACCCCTTAGCACGTAAAGGAATATTATTTGGGGGTCCAGCCATGAAGAAGAATTTAGACATGAGGAGAAGATAAGGAACACACCCATTATCAAGAAATCACATTAGGATCCTCTTTTTAACCTGTTCCTTAAAACACTAGTGCTAAGGAAATCTATTGGAGGCAGAAGCCGTCAAGGGTAGCTTAGGTTTAGGGTTAGGGTTAGGGTGAGGGTTAGGGTATGGCTTAGGGTACGGGTTCAGGGAGGGGTTCGGGTAGGGCGTAGGGTATGGGTTAGGGTTAGGGTTAGGGTTAGTGTTAGGGTTAGGGCTCGGTTTAGGGTACGGGTTAGGATTAGGGTATGCGTTAGGGTTAGGGTAGGTGTTAGGGTTAGGGTACGCGTTAGGGTGAAGGTAGTTTTTAAACCTATCCCACTCTCTAGATACCCCCTAGCACGTAAAGGAATATTATTTGGGGGTCCAGCCATGGCGAAGTGTTTAGACACTAGGAGAAGATAAGGAACACACCCATTATCACGAAATCACATTAGGATCCTCTTTTTAACCTGTTCCTTAAAACACTAGTGCTTAGGAAATCTATTGGAGGCAGAAGCAGTCAAGGGTAGCTTAGGGTTAGGGTGAGGGTTAGGGTATGGCTTAGGGTACGGGTTTCGGGGAGGGGTTCGGGTAGGGCGTAGGGTATGGGTTAGGGTTAGGGTTAGTGTTAGGGTTCGGGCTCGGTTTAGGGTACGGGTTAGGATTAGGGTACGCGTTAGTGTTAGGGTAGGGGTTAGGGTTAGGTTACGCTTTAGGGTGAGGTTAGTTATTAAACCTATCCCACTCTCTAGATACCCCTTAGCACGTAAAGGAATATTATTTTGGGGGTCCAGCCATGGAGAAGAGTTTAGACACTAGAAGAAGATAAGGAGCACACCGATTATCAAGAAATCACATTAGGATTCTCTTTTTAACCTGTTCCTTAAAACACTAGTGCTTAGGAAATCTATTGGAGGCAGAAGCAATCAAGTGTAGCTTAGGGTTAGGGTTAGAGTTAGGGTGAGGGTTAGGGTACGGCTTAGGGTACGGGTTCGGGGAGGGGTTTAGGTAGGGCGTAGGGTATTGGTTAGGGTTAGGGTTAGGGTTAGTGTTAGTGTTAGGGCTCGGTTTAGGGTACGGGTTAGGATTAGGGTAAGCGTTAGGGTTAGCGTAGCGGTTAGGGTTAGGGTACGCTTTAGGGTGAGAGTAGTTATTAAACCTATCCCACTCTCTAGATACCCCTTAGCACGTAAAGGAATATTGTTTGGGGGTCCAGCCATGGAGAAGAGCTTAGACACTAGGAGAAGATAAGGAGCACACCCATTATCAAGAAATCACATTAGGATTCTCTTTTTAACCTGTTCCTTAAAACACTAGTGCTTAGGAAATCTATTGGAGGCAGAAGCAATCAAGTGTAGCTTAGGGTTAGGGTTAGAGTTAGGGTGAGGGTTAGGGTACGGCTTAGGGTAAGGGTTCGGGGAGGGGTTCGGGTAGGGCGTAGGGTATGGATTAGGGTTAGGGTTAGCGCTAGTGTTAGGGTTAGGGCTCGGTTTAGGGTACGGGTTAGGATTAGGGTACGCGTTAGGGTTAGGATAGGGGTTAGGGTTAGGGTACGCGTTACGGTGAGGGTAGTTATTAAACCTATCCCACTCTCTAGATACCCCTTAGCACGTAAAGGAATATTATTTGGGGGTCCAGCCATGGAGAAGAGTTTAGACACTAGGAGAAGATAAGGAACACACCCATTATCACGAAATCACATTAGGATTCTCTTTTTAACCTGTTCCTTAAAACACTAGTGCTTAGGCAATCTATTGGAGGCAGAAGCAGTCAAGGGTAGCTTAGGGTTAGGGTTAGGGTTAGGGTGAGGGTTAGGGTACGGCTTAGGGTACGGGTTCGGGGAGGGGTTCGGGTAGGGCGTAGGGTATGGTTTAGGGTTAGGGTTAGGGTTAGTGTTAGGGTTAGGGCTCGGTTTAGGGTACGGGTTAGGATTAGGGTACGCGTTAGTGTTAGGGTAGGGGTTAGGGTTAGGGTACGCGATAGGGTGAGGTTAGTTATTAAACCTATCCCACTCTCTAGATACCCCTTAGCACGTAAAGGAATATTATTTGGGGGTCCAGCCATGGAGAAGAGTTTAGACACTAGGAGAAGATAAGGAGCACACCCATTATCAAGAAATCACATTAGGATTGCCTTTTTAACCTGTTCCTTAAAACACTAGTGCTTAGGAAATCTATTGGAGGCAGAAGCAGTCAAGGGGAGCTTAGTGTTAGGGTTAGGGTTAGGGTGAGGGTTAGGGTACGGCTTAGGGTACGGGTTCGGGGAGGGGTTCGGGTAGGGCGTAGGGTATGGGTTAGGGTTAGGGTTAGGGTTAGTGTTAGGGTTAGGGCTCGGTTTAGGTTACGGGTTAGGATTAGGGTACGCATTAGGGTTAGGGTAGGGGTTAGGGTTAGGGTACGCGTTAGGGTGAGGGTAGTTATTAAACCTATCACACTCTCTAGATACCCCTTAGCACGTAAAGGAATATTATTTGGGGGTCCAGCCATGGAGAAGAGTTTAGACACTAGGAGAAGATAAGGAACACACCCATTATCAAGAAATCACATTAGGATTCTCTTTTTAACCTGTTCCTTAAAACACTAGTGCTTAGGAAATCTATTGGAGGCAGAAGCAGTCAAGGGTAGCTTAGGGTTAGGGTTAGGGTTAGGGTGAGGGTTAGGGTACGGCTTAGGGTACGGGTTCGGGGAGGAGTTCGGGTAGGGCGTAGAGTATGGGTTAGGGTTAGGGTTAGGGTTAGTGTTAGGGTTAGGGCTCGGTTTAGGGTACGGGTTAGGATTAGGGTACGCGTTAGTGTTAGGGTAGGGGTTAGGGTTAGGGTACGCGATAGGGTGAGGTTAGTTATTAAACCTATCCCACTCTCTAGATACCCCTTAGCACGTAAAGGAATATTATTTGGGGGTCCAGCCATGAAGAAGAATTTAGACATGAGGAGAAGATAAGGAACACACCCATTATCAAGAAATCACATTAGGATCCTCTTTTTAACCTGTTCCTTAAAACACTAGTGCTAAGGAAATCTATTGGAGGCAGAAGCCGTCAAGGGTAGCTTAGGTTTAGGGTTAGGGTTAGGGTGAGGGTTAGGGTATGGCTTAGGGTACGGGTTCAGGGAGGGGTTCGGGTAGGGCGTAGGGTATGGGTTAGGGTTAGGGTTAGGGTTAGTGTTAGGGTTAGGGCTCGGTTTAGGGTACGGGTTAGGATTAGGGTATGCGTTAGGGTTAGGGTAGGGGTTAGGGTTAGGGTACGCGTTAGGGTGAAGGTAGTTTTTAAACCTATCCCACTCTCTAGATACCCCCTAGCACGTAAAGGAATATTATTTGGGGGTCCAGCCATGGAGAAGTGTTTAGACACTAGGAGAAGATAAGGAACACACCCATTATCACGAAATCACATTAGGATCCTCTTTTTAACCTGTTCCTTAAAACACTAGTGCTTAGGAAATCTATTGGAGGCAGAAGCAGTCAAGGGTAGCTTAGGGTTAGGGTGAGGGTTAGGGTATGGCTTAGGGTACGGGTTTCGGGGAGGGGTTCGGGTAGGGCGTAGGGTATGGGTTAGGGTTAGGGTTAGTGTTAGGGTTCGGGCTCGGTTTAGGGTACGGGTTAGGATTAGGGTACGCGTTAGTGTTAGGGTAGGGGTTAGGGTTAGGGTACGCGATAGGGTGAGGTTAGTTATTAAACCTATCCCACTCTCTAGATACCCCTTAGCACGTAAAGGAATATTATTTGGGGGTCCAGCCATGAAGAAGAATTTAGACATGAGGAGAAGATAAGGAACACACCCATTATCAAGAAATCACATTAGGATCCTCTTTTTAACCTGTTCCTTAAAACAGTAGTGCTATGGAAATCTATTGGAGGCAGAAGCCGTCAAGGGTAGCTTAGGTTTAGGGTTAGGGTTAGGGTGAGGGTTAGGGTACGGCTTAGGGTACGGGTTCGGGGAGGGGTTCGGGTAGGGCGTAGGGTATGGATTAGGGTTAGGGTTAGCGCTAGTGTTAGGGTTAGGGCTCGGTTTAGGGTACGGGTTAGGATTAGGGTACGCGTTAGGGTTAGGATAGGGGTTAGGGATAGGGTACGCGTTACGGTGAGGGTAGTTATTAAACCTATCCCACTCTCTAGATACCCCTTAGCACGTAAAGGAATATTATTTGGGGGTCCAGCCATGGAGAAGAGTTTAGACACTAGGAGAAGATAAGGAACACACCCATTATCACGAAATCTCATTAGGATTCTCTTTTTAACCTGTTCCTTAAAACACTAGTGCTTAGGAAATCTATTGGAGGCAGAAGCAGTCAAGGGTAGCTTAGGGTTAGGGTTAGGGGGAGGGTGAGGGTTAGGGTACGGCTTAGGGTACGGGTTCGGGGAGGGGTTCGTGTAGGGCGTAGGGTATGGGTTAGGGTTAGGGTTAGGGTTAGTGTTAGGGTTAGGGCTCGGTTTAGGGTACGGGTTAGGATTAGGGTACGCGTTAGGGTTAGGGTAGGTGTTAGGGTTAGGGTACGCGTTAGGGTGAGGGTAGTTATTAAACCTATCCCACTCTCTAGATACCCCTTAGCACGTAAAGGAATATTATTTGGGGGTCCAGCCATGGAGAAGAGTTTAGACACTAGGAGAAGATAAGGAACACACCCATTATCAAGAAATCACATTAGGATTCTCTTTTTAACCTGTTCCTTACAACACTAGTGCTTAGGAAATCTATTGGAGGCAGAAGCAGTCAAGGGTAGCTTAGTGTTAGGGTTAGGGTTAGGGTGAGGGTTAGGGTACGGCTTAGGGTACAGGTTCGGGGAGGAGTTCGGGTAGGGCGTAGGGTATGGGTTAGGGTTAGGGTTAGGGTTAGTGTTAGGGTTAGGGCTCGGTTTAGGGTACGGGTTAGTATTAGGGTACGCGTTAGTGTTAGGGTAGGGTTTAGGGTTAGGTTACGCGATAGGGTGAAGTTAGTTATTAAACCTATCCCACTCTCTAGATACCCCTTAGCACGTAAAGGAATATTATTTGGGGGTCCAGCCATGGAGAAGTGTTTAGACACTAGGAGAAGATAAGGAACACACCCATTATCACGAAATCACATTAGGATCCTCTTTTTAACCTGTTCCTTAAAACACTAGTGCTTAGGAAATCTATTGGAGGCAGAAGCAGTCAAGGGTAGCTTAGGGTTAGGGTTAGGGTTAGGGTGAGGGTTAGGGTATGGCTTAGGTTACGGGTTTCGGGGAGGGGTTCGGGTAGGGCGTAGGGTATGGGTTAGGGTTAGGGTTAGTGTTAGGGTTCGGGCTCGGTTTAGGGTACGGGTTAGGATTAGGGTACGCGTTAGTGTTAGGGTAGGGGTTAGGGTTAGGTTACGCTTTAGGGTGAGGTTAGTTATTAAACCTATCCCACTCTCTAGATACCCCATAGCACGTAAAGGAATATTATTTGGGGGTCCAGCCATGGAGAAGAGTTTAGACATTAGGAGAAGATAAGGAGCACACCCATTATCAAGAAATCACATTAGGATTCTCTTTTTAACCTGTACCTTAAAACACTAGTGCTTAGGAAATCTATTGGTGGCAGAAGCAGTCAAGGGTAGCTTAGGGTTAGGGTTAGGGTTAGGGTGAGGGTTAGGGTACGGCTTAGGGTACGGGTTCGGGGAGGGGTTCGGGTAGGGCGTAGGGTATGGGTTAGGGTTAGGGTTAGGGCTAGTGTTAGGGTTAGTGCTCGGTTTAGGGTACGGGTTAGGATTAGGGTACGCGTTAGGGTTAGGGTAGGGGTTAGGGTTAGGGTACGCGTTAGGGTGAGGGTAGTTATTAAACCTATCCCACTCTCTAGATACCCCTTAGCATGTAAAGGAATATTATTTGGGGGTCCAGCCATGGAGAAGAGTTTAGACACTAGGAGAAGATAAGGAACACACCCATTATCAAGAAATCACATTAGGATTCTCTTTTTAACCTGTACCTTAAAACACTAGTGCTTAGGAAATCTATTGGTGGCAGAAGCAGTCAAGGGTAGCTTAGGGTTAGGGTTAGGGTTAGGGTGAGGGTTAGGGTACGGCTTAGGGTACGGTTTCGGGGAGGGGTTCGGGTAGGGCGTAGGGTATGGTTTAGGGTTAGGGTTAGGGTTAGTGTTAGGGTTAGGGCTCGGTTTAGGGTACGGGTTAGGATTAGGGTACGCGTTAGGGTTAGGGTAGGGGTTACGGTTAGGGTACGCATTAGGGTGCGGGTAGTTATTAAACCTATCACACTCTCTAGAAACCCCTTAGCACGTAAAGGAATATTATTTGGGGGTCCAACCATTGAGAAGAGTTTAGACACGAGGAGAAGATAAGGAACACACCCATTATCAAGAAATCACATTAGGATTCTCTTTTTCACCTGTTCCTTAAAACACTAGTGCTTAGGAAATCTATTGGAGGCAGAAGCAGTCAAGGGTAGCTTAGGGTTAGGGTGAGGGTTAGGGTACGGCTTAGGGTACGGGTTCGGGGAGGGGTTCGGGTAGGGCGTAGAGTATTGGTTAGGGTTAGGGTTAGGGCTAGTGTTAGGGTTAGGGCTCGGTTTAGGGTACGGGTTAGGATTAGGGTACGCGTTAGGGTTAGGGTAGGGGTTAGGGTTAGGGAACGCGTTAGGGTGAGGGTAGTTATTAAACCTATCCCACTCTCTAGATACCCCTTAGCACGTAAAGGAATATTATTTGGGGGTCCAGCCATGGAGAAGAGTTTAGACACGAGGAGAAGATAAGGAACACACCCATTATCAAGAAATCACATTAGGATTCTCTTTTTAACCTGTTCCTTAAAACACTAGTGCTTAGGAAATCTATTGGAGGCAGAAGCCGTCAAGGGTAGCTTAGGGTTAGGGTTAGGGTTAGGGTGAGGGTTAGGGTACGGTTTAGGGTACGGGTTCAGGGAGGGGTTCGGGTAGGGCGTAGGGTATGGGTTAGGGTTAGGGTTAGAGTTAGTGTTAGGGTTAGGGCTCGGTTTAGGGTAAGGGTTAGGATTAGGGTACGCGCTAGGGTTAGGTTAGGGGTTAGAGTTAGGGTACGCGTTAGGGTGAGGATAGTTATTAAACCTATCCCACTCTCTAGATACCCCTTAGCACGTAAAGGAATATTGTTTGGGGGTCCAGCCATGGAGAAGAGTTTAGACACTAGGAGAAGATAAGGAACACACCCATTATCACGAAATCATATTAGGATTCTCTTTTTAACCTGTTCCTTAAAACACTAGTGCTTAGGAAATCTATTGGAGGCAGAAGCAGTCAAGGGTAGCTTAGGGTTAGTGTTAGGGTTAGGGTGAGGGCTAGGGTATGGCTTAGGGTACGGGTTCGGGGAGGGTTTCGGGTAGGGCGTAGGGTATGGGTTAGGGTTAGGGTTAGGGCTAGTGTTAGATTTAGGGCTCGGTTTAGGGTACGGGTTAGGATTAGGGTACGTGTTAGGGTTAGGGTAGGGGTTAGGGTTAGTGTACGCGTTAGGGTGAGGGTAGTTATTAAACCTATCCCACTCTCTAGATACCCCTTAGCACGTACAGGAATATTATTGGGGGTCCAGCCATGGAGAAGAGTTTAGACACTAGGAGAAGATAAGGAACACACCCATTATCACGAAATCACATTAGGTTTCTCTTTTTAACCTGTTCCTTAAACACTAGTGCTTACGAAATCTATTGGAGGCAGAAACAGTCAAGGGTAGCTTAGGGTTAGGGTTAGGGTTAGGGTGAGGGTTAGGGTACGGCTTAGGGTACGGGTTCGGGGAGGGGTTCGGGTAGGGCGTAGGGTATGGGTTAGGGTTAGGGTTAGGGTTAGTGTTAGGGTTAGGGCTCGGTTTAGGGTACGGGTTAGGATTAGGGTACGCGTTAGGGTTAGGGTAGGGGTTAGGGTTAGTGTACGCGTTAGGGTGAGGGTAGTTATTAAACCTATCCCACTCTCTAGATACCCCTTAGCACGTACAGGAATATTATTGGGGGTCCAGCCATGGAGAAGAGTTTAGACACTAGGAGAAGATAAGGAACACACCCATTATCACGAAATCACATTAGGATTCTCTTTTTAACCTGTTCCTTAAAACACTAGTGCTTAGGAAATCTATTGGAGGCAGAAGCAGTCAAGGGTAGCTTAGGTTTAGGGTTAGGGTTAGAGTGAGGGTTAGGGTATGGCTTAGGGTACGGGTTCGGGGAGGGGTTCGGGTAGGGCGTAGGGTATGTGTTAGGTATAGGGTTATGGCTAGTGTTAGGTTTAGGGCTCGGTTTAGGGTATGGGTTAGGATTAGGGTACGCGCTAGGGTTAGGGTAGGGGTTAGGGTTAGGGTACGCGTTAGGGTGGGGGTAGTTATTAAACCTATCACACTCTCTAGATACCCCTTAGCACGTAAAGGAATATTATTTGGGGGTCCAGCCATGGAGAAGAGTTTAGACACGAGGATAAGATAAGGAACACACCCATTATCAAGAAATCACATTAGGATTCTCTTTTCACCTGTTCCTTAAAACACTAGTGCTTAGGAAATCTATTGGAGGCAGAAGCAGTCAAGGGTAGCTTAGGGTTAGGGTTAGGGTTAGGGTGAGGGTTAGGGTATGGCTTAGGGTACGGGTTCCGGGAGGGGTTCGGGTAGGGCGTAGGGTATGGGTTAGGGTTAGGGTTAGGGTTAGTGTTAGGGTTAGGGCTCGGTTTAGGGTACGGGTTAGGATTAGGGTACGCGTTAGTGTTAGGGTAGGGGTTAGGGTTAGGGTACTCGATAGGGTGAGGTTAGTTATTAAACCTATCCCACTCTCTAGATACCCCTTAGCACGTAAAGGAATATTATTTGGGGGTCCAGCCATGGAGAAGAGTTTAGACACTAGGAGAAGATAAGGAACACACCCATTATCAAGAAATCACAATATGATTCTCTTTTTAAACTGTTCCTTAAAACACTAGTGCTTAGGAAATCTATTGGAGGCAGAAGCAGTCAAGGGTAGCTTAGGGTTAGGGTTAGGGTTAGGGTGAGGGCTAGGGTATGGCTTAGGGTACGGGTTCGGGGAGGGGTTCGGGTAGGGCGTAGGGTATGGGTTAGGGTTAGGGTTAGGGTTAGTGTTATGGTTAGGGCTCGGTTTAGGGTACGGGTTAGGATTAGGGTACGCGTTAGGGTTAGGGTAGGGGTTAGGGTTAGGGTACGCGTTAGGGTGAGGGTAGTTATTAAACCTATAGCAATCTCTAGATACCCCTTAGCACTTAAAGGAATATTATTTGGGGGTCCAGCCATGGAGAAGAGTTTAGACACGAGGAGAAGATAAGGAACACACCCATTATCAAGAAATCACATTAGGATTCTCTTTTTAACCTGTTCCTTAAAACACTAGTGCTTAGGAAATCTATTGGAGGAAGAAGCACTCAAGGGTAGCTTAGGGTTAGGGTTAGGGTTAGGGTGAGGGTTAGGGTACGACTTAGGGTACGGGTTCGGGGAGGGGTTCGGGTAGGGCGTAGGGTATGGGTTAGGGTTAGGGTTAGGGTTAGTGTTAGGGTTAGGGCTCGGTTAAGGGTACAGGTTAGGATTAGGGTACGCGTTAGTGTTAGAGTAGTGGTTAGGGTTAGGGTACGCTTTAGGGTGAGGGTAGTTATTAAACCTATCCCACTCTCTAGATACCCCTTAGCACGTAAAGTAATATTATTTGGGGTTCCAGCCATGGAGAAGAGTTTAGACACTAGGAGAAGATAAGGAACACACCCATTATCAAGAAATCACATTAGGATTCTCTTTTTAACCTGTTCCTTAAAACACTAGTGCTTAGGAAATTTATTGGAGGCAGAAGCCGTCAAGGGTAGCTTAGGGTTAGGTTTAGGGTTAGGGTGAGGGTTAGGGTACGGCTTAGGGTACGGGTTCAGGGAGGGGTTCGGGTAGGGCGTAGGGTATGGGTTAGGGTTACGGTTAGGGTTAGTGTTAGGGTTAGGGCTCGGTTTAGGGTACGGGTTAGGATTAGGGTACGCGTTAGGGTTAGGGTAGGGGTTAGGGTTAGAGTACGCGTTAGGGAGAGGGTAGTTATTAAACCTATCCCACTCTCTAGATACCCCTTAGCACGTACAGGAATATTATTTGGGGGTCCAGCCATGGAGAAGAGTTTAGACACGAGGAGAAGATAAGGAACACACCCATTATCAAGAAATCACATTAGGATTCTCTTTTTCACCTGTTCCTTAAAGCACTAGTGCTTAGGAAATCTATTGGAGGCACAAGCAGTCAAGGGTAGCTTATTGTTAGGGTTAGGGTTAGGGTGAGGGTTAGGGTATGGCTTAGGGTACGGGTTCGGGGAGGGGTTCGGGTAGGGCGTAGGGTATGGTTTAGGGTTAGGGTTAGGGTTAGTGTTAGGGTTAGGGCTCGGTTTAGGGTACGGGTTAGGATTAGGGTACGCGTTAGTGTTAGGGTAGGGGTTAGGGTTAGGGACCGCGTTAGGGTGAGGGTAGTTATTAAACCTATGCCACTCTCTAGATACCCCTTAGCACGTAAAGGATTATTATTTGGGGGTCCAGCCATGGAGAAGAGTTTACACACGAGGAGAAGATAAGGAACACACCCATTATCAAGAAATCACATTAGGATTCTCTTTTAACCTGTTCCTTAAAACACTAGTGCTTAGGAAATCTATTGGAGGCAGAAGCCGTCAAGGGTAGCTTAGGGTTAGGGTTAGGGTTAGGGTGAGGGTTAGGGTACGGTTTAGGGTACGGGTTCAGGGAGGGGTTCGGGTAGGGCGTAGGGTATGGGTTAGGGTTAGGGTTAGAGTTAGTGTTAGGGTTAGGGCTCGGTTTAGGGTACGGGTTAGGATTAGGGTACGCGCTAGGGTTAGGTTAGGGGTTAGAGTTAGGGTACGCGTTAGGGTGAGGATAGTTATTAAACCTATCCCACTCTCTAGATACCCCTTAGCACGTAAAGGAATATTGTCTGGGGGTCCAGCCATGGAGAAGAGTTTAGACACTAGGAGAAGATAAGGAACACACCCATTATCACGAAATCATATTAGGATTCTCTTTTTAACCTGTTCCTTAAAACACTAGTGCTTAGGAAATCTATTGGAGGCAGAAGCAGTCAAGGGTAGCTTAGGCTTAGTGTTAGGGTTAGGGTGAGGGCTAGGGTATGGCTTAGGGTACGGGTTCGGGGAGGGGTTCGGGTAGGGCGTAGGGTATGGGTTAGGGTTAGGGTTAGGGCTAGTGTTAGATTTAGGGCTCGGTTTAGGGTACGGGTTAGGATTAGGGTACGCGTTAGGGTTAGGGTAGGGGTTAGGGTTAGTGTACGCGTTAGGGTGAGGGTAGTTATTAAACCTATCCCACTCTCTAGATACCCCTTAGCAAGTACAGGAATATTATTGGGGGTCCAGCCATGGAGAAGAGTTTAGACACTAGGAGAAGATAAGGAACACACCCATTATCACGAAATCACATTAGGATTCTCTTTTTAACCTGTTCCTTAAAACACTAGTGCTTACGAAATCTATTGGAGGCAGAAGCCGTCAAGGGTAGCTTAGGGTTAGGGTTAGGGTTAGGGTGAGGGTTAGGGTACGGCTTAGGGTACGGGTTCGGGGAGGGGTTCGGGTAGGGCGTAGGGTATGGGTTAGGGTTAGGGTTAGGGTTAGTGTTAGGGTTAGGGCTCGGTTTAGGGTACGGGTTAGGATTAAGGTATGCGTTAGGGTTAGGGTAGGGGTTAGGGTTAGGGTACGCGTTAGGGTGAGGGTAGTTATTAAACCTATCCCACTCTCTAGATACCCCTTAGCACGTAAAGGAATATTATTTGGGGGTCCAGCCATGGAGAAGAGTTTAGATACGAGGAGAAGATAGGAACACACCCATTATCAAGAAATCACATTAGGATTCTCCTTTAAACCTGTTCCTTAAATCACTAGTGCTTAGGAAATCTATTGGAGGCAGAAGCCGTTAAGGGTAGCCTAGGGTTAGGGTTAGGGTTAGGGTGAGGGTTAGGGTACGGCTTAGGGTACGGTTCGGGGAGGGATTCGGGTAGGGCGTAGGGTATGGGTTAGAGTTAGGGTTAGGGTTAGTGTTAGGGTTAGGGCTCAGTTTAGGGTACGGGTTAGGATTAGGGTACGCGTTAGTGTTAGGGTAGGGGTTAGGGTTAGGGTACGCTTTAGGGTGAGGGTAGTTATTAAACCTATCCCACTCTCTAGATACCCCTTAGCACGTAAAGGAATATTATTTGGGGGTCCAGCCATGGAGAAGAGTTTAGACACGAGGAGAAGATAAGGAACACACCCATTATCAAGAAATCACATTAGGATTCTCTTTTCACCTGTTCCTTAAAACACTAGTGCTTAGGAAATCTATTGGAGGCAGAAGCAGTCAAGGGTAGCTTAGGGTTAGGGTTAGGGTTAGGGTGAGGGTTAGGGTATGGCTTAGGGTACGGGTTCGGGGAGGGGTTCGGGTAGGGCGTAGGGTATGGTTTAGGGTTAGGGTTAGGGTTAGTTTTAGGGTTAGGGCTCGGTTTAGGGTACGGGTTAGGATTAGGGTACGCGTTAGTGTTAGGGTAGGGGTTAGGGTTAGGGTACTCGATAGGGTGAGGTTAGTTATTAAACCTATCCCACTCTCTAGATACCCCTTAGCACGTAAAGGAATATTATTTGGGGGTCCAGCCATGGAGAAGAGTTTAGACACGAGGAGAAGATAAGGAACACACCCATTATCAAGAAATCATATTAGGATTCTCTTTTTAACCTGTTCCTTAAAACACTAGTGCTTAGGAAATCTATTGGAGGCAGAAGCCGTCAAGGGTAGCTTAGGGTTAGGGTTAGGGTTAGGGTGAGGGTTAGGGTACGGTTTAGGGTACGGGTTCAGGGAGGGGTTCGGGTAGGGCGTAGGGTATGCGTTAGGGTTAGGGTTAGAGTTAGTGTTAGGGTTAGGGCTCGGTTTAGGGTACGGGTTAGGATTAGGGTACGCGCTAGGGTTAGGGTAGGGGTTAGAGTTAGGGTACGCGTTAGGGTGAGGGTAGTTATTAAACCTATCCCACTCTCTAGATACCCCTTAGCACGTAAAGGAATATTGTTTGGGGGTCCAGCCATGGAGAAGAGTTTAGAGACTAGGAGAAGATAAGGAACACACCCATTATCACGAAATCATATTAGGATTCTCTTTTTAACCTGTTCCTTAAAACACTAGTGCTTAGGAAATCTATTGGAGGCAGAAGCAGTCAAGGGTAGCTTAGGGTTAGTGTTAGGGTTAGGGTGAGGGCTAGGGTATGGCTTAGGGTACGGGTTCGGGGAGGGGTTCGGGTAGGGCGTAGGGTATGGGTTAGGGTTAGGGTTAGGGCTAGTGTTAGGTTTAGGGCTCGGTTTAGGGTACGGGTTAGGATTAGGGTACGCGTTAGGGTTAGGATAGGGGTTAGGGTTAGGGTACGCGTTAGGGTGAGGGTAGTTATTAAACCTATCCCACTCTCTAGATACCCCTTAGCACGTAAAGGAATATTATTTGGGGGTCCAGCCATGGAGAAGAGTTTAGACACGAGGAGAAGATAAGGAACACACCCATTATCAAGAAATCACATTAGGATTCTCTTTTTAACCTGTTCCTTAAAACACTAGTGCTTAGGAAATCTATTGGAGGCAGAAGCCGTCAAGGGTAGCTTAGGGTTAGGGTTAGGGTTAGGGTGAGGGTTAGGGTACGGCTTATGATACGGGTTCGGGGAGGGGTTCGGGTAGGGCGTAGGGTATGGGTTAGGGTTAGAGTTAGGGCTAGTGTTAGGGTTAGGGCTCGGTTTAGGGTACGGGTTAGGATTAGGGTATGCGTTAGGGTTAGGGTAGGGGTTAGGGTTAGGGTACGCGTTAGGGTGAGGGTAGTTATTAAACCTATCCCACTCTCTAGATACCCCTTAGCACGTAAAGGAATATTATTTGGGGGTCCAGCCATGGAGAAGAGTTTAGATACGAGGAGAAGATAGGAACACACCCATTATCAAGAAATCACATTAGGATTCTCCTTTAAACCTGTTCCTTAAATCACTAGTGCTTAGGAAATCTATTGGAGGCAGAAGCCGTTAAGGGTAGCCTAGGGTTAGGGTTAGGGTTAGGGTGAGGGTTAGGGTACGGCTTAGGGTACGGGTTCGGGGAGGGATTCGGGTAGGGCGTAGGGTATGGGTTAGAGTTAGGGTTAGGGTTAGTGTTAGGGTTAGGGCTCAGTTTAGGGTACGGGTTAGGATTAGGGTACGCGTTAGTGTTAGGGTAGGGGTTAGGGTTAGGGTACGCTTTAGGGTGAGGGTAGTTATTAAACCTATCCCACTCTCTAGATACCCCTTAGCACGTAAAGGAATATTATTTGGGGGTCCAGCCATGGAGAAGAGTTTAGACACGAGGAGAAGATAAGGAACACACCCATTATCAAGAAATCACATTAGGATTCTCTTTTCACCTGTTCCTTAAAACACTACTGCTTAGGAAATCTATTGGAGACAGAAGCAGTCAAGGGTAGCTTAGGGTAGGGTTAGGGTTAGGGTGAGGGATAGGGTATGGCTTAGGGTACGGGTTCGGGGAGGGGTTCGGGTAGGGCGTAGGGTATGGGTTAGGGTTAGGGTTAGGGCTGGTGTTAGGGTTAGGGCTCGGTTTAGGGTACGGGTTAGGATTAGGGTACGCGTTAGTGTTAGGGTAGGGGTTAGGGTTAGGGTACGCGATAGGGTGAGGTTAGTTATTAAACCTATCCCACTCTCTAGATACCCCTTAGCACGTAAAGGAATATTATTTGGGGGTCCAGCCATGGAGAAGAGTTTAGACACTTGGAGAAGATAAGGAACACACCCATTATCAAGAAATCACATTAGGATTCTCTTTTTAACCTGTTCCTTAAAACACTAGTGCTTAGGAAATCTATTGGAGGCAGAAGCAGTCAAGGATAGCTTAGGGTTAGGGTTAGGGTTAGGGTGAGGGTTAGGGTACAGCTTAGGGTACGGGTTCGGGGAGGGGTTCGGGTAGGGCGTAGGGTATGGGTTAGGGTTAGGGTTAGGGCTAGGGTTAGGGTTAGGGCTCGGTTTAGGGTACGGGTTAGGATTAGGGTACGCGTTAGGGTTAGGGTAGGGGTTAGGGTTAGGGTACGCGTTAGGGTGAGGGTAGTTATTAAACCTATCCCACTCTCTAGATACCCCTTAGCACGTAAAGGAATATTATTTGGGGGTCCAGCCATGGAGAAGGGTTTAGACACTAGGAGAAGATAAGGAACACACCCATTATGATGAAATCACAAAATGATTCTCTTTTTAAACTGTTCCTTAAAACACTAGTGGTTAGGAAATCTATTGGAGGCAGAAGCAGTCAAGGGTAGCTTAGGGTTAGGGTTAGGGTTAGGGTGAGGGTTAGGGTACGGCTTAGGGTACGGGTTCGGAGACGGTTTCGGGTAGGGCGTAGGGTATGGGTTAGGGTTAGGGTTAGGGCTAGTGTTAGGGTTAGGGCTCGGTTTAGGGTACGGGTTAGGTTTAGGGTACTCGTTAGGGTTAGGGTAGCGGTTAGGGTTAGGGTACGCGTTAGGGTGAGGGTAGTTATTAAACCTATCACACTCTCTAGATACCCCTTAGCACGTAAAGGAATATTATTTGGGGGTCCAGCCATGGAGAAGAGTTTAGTCACTAGGAGAAGATAAGGAACACACCCATTATCACGAAATCACATTAGGATTCTTTTTTAACCTGTTCCTTAAAACACTAGTGCTTAGGAAATCTATTGGAGGCAGAAGCAGTCAAGGGTAGCTTAGGGTTAGGGTTAGGGATAGGGTGAGGGTTAGGGAACGGCTTAGGGTACGGGTTCGGGGAGGGGTTCGGGTAGGGCGTAGGGTATGTGTTAGGGTTAGGGTTAGAGTTAGTGTTAGGGTTAGGGATCGGTTTAGGGTACGGGTTAGGATTAGGGTACGCGCTAGGGTTAGGGTAGGGGTTAGGGTTAGCTTACGCGTTAGGGTGAGGGTAGTTATTAAACCTATCACACTCTCTAGATACCCCTTAGCACATAAAGGAATATTATTTGGGGGTCCAGCCATGGAGAAGAGTTTAGACACGAGGAGAAGATAAGGAACACACCCATTATCAAGAAATCACATTAGGATTCTCTTTTTAACATGTTCCTTAAAACACTAGTGCTTAGGAAATCTATTGGAGGCAGAAGCTGTCAAGGGTGGCTTAGGGTTAGGGTTAGGGTTAGGGTGAGGGTTAGGGTACGGCTTAGGGTACGGGTTCGGGGAGGTGTTCGGGTAGGGCGTAGGGTATGGGTTAGGGTTAGGGTTAGGGCTAGGGTTAGGGTTAGGGCTCGGTTTAGGGTACGGGTTAGGATTGGGGTACGCGTTAGGGTTAGGGTAGGGTTTAGGGTTAGGGTACGCGTTAGGGTGAGGGTAGTTATTAAACCTATCCCATTCTCTAGATACCCCTTAGCACGTAAAGAATATTATTTGGGGGTCCAGCCATGGAGAAGAGTTTAGACACGAGGAGAAGATAAGGAACACACCCATTATCAAGAAATCACATTAGGATTCTCTTTTTAACCTGTTCCTTAAAACACTTGTGCTTAGGAAATCTATTGGAGGCAGAAGCAGTCAAGGGTAGCTTAGGGATAGGGTTAGGGTTAGGGTACGGCTTAGGGTACGGGTTCGGGGAGGGGTTCGGGTAGGGCGTAGGGTATGGGTTAGGGTTAGGGTTAGGGTTAGTGTTAGGGTTAGGGCTCGGTTTAGGGTACGGGTTAGGATTAGGGTACTCGTTAGGGTTAGGGTAGCGGTTAGGGTTAGGGTACGCGTTAGGGTGAGGGTAGTTATTAAACCTATCCCACTCTCTAGATACCCCTTAGCACGTAAAGGAATATTATTTGGGGGTCCAGCCATGGAGAAGAGTTTAGACACGAGGAGAAGATAAGGAACACACCCATTATCAAGAAATCACATTAGGATTCTCTTTTTAACCTGTTCCTTAAAACACTAGTGCTTAGGAAATCTATTGGAGACAGAAGCCGTCAAGGGTAGCTTAGGGTTAGGGTAAGGGTTAGGGTTAGGGTGAGGGTTAGGGTACGGCTTAGGGTACGGGTTCGGGGAGGGGTTCGGGTAGGGCGTAGGCTATGGGTTAGGGTTAGGGTTAGGGTTAGTGTTAGGGTTAGGGCTCGGTTTAGGGTACGGATTAAGATTAGGGTAGGGGTTAGGGTTAGGGTATGCGATAGGGTGAGGTTAGTTATTAAACCTATTTCACTCTCTAGATACCCCTTAGCACGTAAAGGAATATTATTTGGGGGTCCAGCCATGGAGAAGAGTTTAGACACTAGGAGAAGATAAGGAACACACCCATTATCAAGAAATCACATTAGGATTCTCTTTTTAACCTGTTCCTTAAAACACTAGTGCTTAGGAAATCTATTGGGGGCAGAAGCCGTCAAGGGTAGCTTAGGGTTAGGGTTACGGTTAGGGTGAGGGTTAGGGTACGGCTTACGATACGGATTCGGGGAGGGGTTCGGGTAGGGCGTAGGGTATGGGTTAGGGTTAGGGTTAGGGCTAGTGTTAAGGTTAGGCCTCGGTTTAGGGTACGGGTTAGGATTAGGGTATGCGTTAGGGTTAGGGTAGGGGTTAGGGTTAGGGTACGCGTTAGGGTGAGGGTAGTTATTAAACCTATCCCACTCTCTAGATACCCCTTAGCACGTAAAGGAATATTATTTGGGGGTCCAGCCATGGAGAAGAGTTTAGACACGAGGAGAAGATAAGGAACACACCCATTATCAAGAAATCACATTAGGATTCTACTTTAAACCTGTTCCTTAAATCACTAGTGCTTAGGAAATCTATTGGAGGCAGAAGCCGTCAAGGGTAGCTTAGGGTTAGGGTTAGGGTTAGGGTGAGGGTTAGGGTACGGCTTAGTGTACGGGTTCGGGGAGGGGTTCGGGTAGGGCGTAGGGTATGGGTTAAGGTTAGGGTTAGGGTTAGTGTTAGGGTTAGGGCTCAGTTTAGGGTACGGGTTAGGATTAGGGTACGCGTTAGGGTTAGGGTAGGGGTTAGGGTTAGGGTACGCTTTAGGGTGAGGGTAGTTATTACACCTATCCCACTCTCTAGATACCCCTTAGCACGTAAAGGAATATTATTTGGGGGTCCAGCCATGGAGAAGGGTTTAGACACTAGGAGAAGATAAGGAACACACCCATTATCAAGAAATCACAATATGATTCTCTTTTTAAACTGTTCCTTAAAACACTAGTGGTTAGGAAATCTATTGGAGGCAGAAGAGGTCAAGGGTACCTTAGGGTTAGGCTTAGGGTTAGGGTGAGGGTTAGGGTACGGGTTCGGAGACAGTTTCGGGTAGGGCCTAGGGTATGGGTTAGGGTTAGGGTTAGGGTTAGTGTTAGGGTTAGGGCTCGGTTTAGGGTACGGGTTAGGATTAGGGTACTCGTTAGGGTTAGGGTAGGGGTTAGGGTTAGGGTACGCGTTAGGGTGAGGGTAGTTATTAAACCTATCCCACTCTCTAGATACCCCTTAGCACGTAAAGGAATATTATTTCGGGGTCCAGCCATGGAGAAGAGTTTAGACACTAGGAGAAGATGAGGAACACACCCATTATCACGAAATCACATTAGGATTCTCTTTTTAACCTGTTCCTTAAAACACTAGTGCTTAGGAAATCTATTGGAGGCAGAAGCAGTCAAGGGTAGCTTAGGGTTAGGGTTAGGGTTAGGGTGAGGGTTAGGGTACGGCTTAGGGTACGGGTTCGGGGAGGGGTTCGGGTAGGGCGTAGGGTATGGGTTAGGGTTAGGGTTAGGGCTAGTGTTAGGGTTAGGGCTCGGTTTAGGGTACGGGTTAGGATTAGTGTACGCGTTAGGGTTAGGGTAGGGGTTAGGATTAGGGTACGCGTTAGGGTGAGGGTAGTTATTAAACCTATCCCACTCTCTAGATACCCCTTAGCACGTAAAGGAATATTATTTGGGGGTCCAGCCATGGAGAAGAGTTTAGACACGAGGAGAAGATAAGGAACACACCCATTATCAAGAAATCACATTAGGATTCTCTTTTTAACCTGTTCCTTAAAACACTAGTGCTTAGGAAATCTATTGGAGGCAGAAGCCGTCAAGGGTAGCTTAGGGTTAGGGTTAGGGTTAGGGTGAGGGTTAGGGTACGGTTTAGGTTACGGGTTCAGGGAGGGGTTCGGGTAGGGCGTAGGGTATGGGTTAGGGTTAGGGTTAGAGTTAGTGTTAGGGTTAGGGCTCGGTTTAGGGTACGGGTTAGGATTAGGGTACGCGCTAGTGTGAGGGTAGAGGTTAGGGTTAGGTTACGCGTTAGGGTGAGGGTAGTTATTAAACCTATCACACTCTCTAGATACCCCTTAGCACATAAAGGAATATTATTTGGGGGTCCAGCCATGGAGAAGAGTTTAGACACGAGGAGAAGATAAGGAACACACCCATTATCAAGAAATCACATTAGGATTCTCTTTTTAACATGTTCCTTAAAACACTAGTGCTTAGGAAATCTATTGGAGGCAGAAGCCGTCAAGGGTAGCTTAGGGTTAGGGTTAGGGTTAGGGTGAGGGTTAGGGTACGGCTTAGGGTACGGGTTCGGGGAGGGGTTCGGGTAGGGCGTAGGGTATGGGTTAGGGTTAGGGTTAGGGCTAGTGTTAGGGTTAGGGCTCGGTTTAGGGTACAGGTTAGGATTAGGGTACGCGTTAGGGTTAGGGTAGGGGTTAGGGTTAGTGTACGTGTTAGGGTGAGGGTAATTATTAAACCTATCCCACTCTCTAGATACCCCTTAGCACGTACAGGAATATTATTGGTGGTCCAGCCATGGAGAAGAGTTTAGACAGTAGGAGAAGATAAGGAACACACCCATTATCACGAAATCACATTAGGATTCTCTTTTTAACATTTTCCTTAAAACACTAGTGCTTAGGAAATCTATTGGAGGCAGAAGCAGTCAAGGGTAGCTTAGGGTTAGGGTTAGGGTTAGGGTGAGGGTTAGGATATGGCTTACGGTACGGGTGCGGGGAGGGGTTCGGGTAGGGCGTAGGGTATGGGTTAGGGTTAGGGTTAGGGTTAGTGTTAGGGTTAGGGCTCGGTTTAGGGTACGGGTTAGGATTAGGGTACACGTTAGGGTTAGGGTAGGGGTTAGGGTTAGGGTACGCGTTAGGGTGGGGGTAGTTATTAAACCTATCACACTCTCTAGATACCCCTTAGCACGTAAAGGAATATTATTTGGGGGTCCAGCCATGGAGAAGAGTTTAGACACTAGGAGAAGATAAGGAACACACCCATTATCACGAAATCACATTAGGATTCTCTTTTTAACCTGTTCCTTAAAACACTAGTGCTTAGGAAATCTAGTGGAGGCAGAAGCCGTCAAGGGTAGCTTAGGGATAGGGTTAGGGTTAGGGTACGGCTTAGGGTACGGGTTCGGGGAGGGGTTCGGGTAGGGCGTAGGCTATGGGTTAGGGTTAGGGTTAGGGTTAGTGTTAGGGTTAGGGCTCTGTTTAGGGGACGGGTTAGGATTAGGGTACGCGTTAGGGTTAGGGTAGGGGTTAGGGTTAGGGTATGCGATAGGGTGAGGTTAGTTATTAAACCTATCCCACTCTCTAGATACCCCTTAGCACGTAAAGGAATATTATTTGTGGGTCCAGCCATGGAGAAGAGTTTAGACACTAGGTGAAGATAAGGAACACACCCATTATCAAGAAATCACATTAGGATTCTCTTTTTAACCTGTTCCTTAAAACACTAGTGCTCAGGAAATCTATTGGAGGCAGAAGCCGTCAAGGGTGGCTTAGGGTTAGGGTTAGGGTTAGGGTGAGGGTTAGGGTACGGATTACGATACGGGTTCGGGGAGGGGTTCGGGTAGGGCGTAGGGTATGGGTTAGGGTTAGGGTTAGGGCTAGTGTTAGGGTTAGGGCTCGGTTTAGGGTACGGGTTAGGATTAGGGTATGCGTTAGGGTTAGGGTAGGGGTTAGGTTTAGGTTACGCGTTAGGGTGAGGGTAGTTATTAAACCTATCCCACTCTCTAGATACCCCTTAGCACGTAAAGGAATATTATTTGGGGTCCAGCCATGGAGAAGGGTTTAGACACGAGGAGAAGATAAGGAACACACCCATTATCAAGAAATCACATTAGGATTCTCCTTTAAACCTGTTCCTTAAATCACTAGTGCTTAGGAAATCTATTGGAGGCAGAAGCCGTCAAGTGTAGCTTAGGGTTAGGGTTAGGGTTAGGGTGAGGGTTAGGGTACGGCTTAGGGTACGGGTTCGGGGAGGGGTTCGGGTAGGGCGTAGGGTATGGGTTAGAGTTAGGGTTAGGTTAGTGTTAGGGTTAGGGCTCAGTTTAGGGTACGGGTTAGGATTAGGGTACGCGTTAGTGTTACTGTAGGGGTTAGGGTTAGGGTACGCTTTAGGGTGAGGGTAGTTATTAAACCTATCCCACTCTCTAGATACCCCTTAGCACGTAAAGGAATATTATTTGGGGGTCCAGCCATGGAGAAGGGTTTAGACAGTAGAAGAAGATAAGGAACACACCCATTATCAAGAAATCACAATATGATTCTCTTTTTAAACTGTTCCTTAAAACACTAGTGGTTAGGAAATCTATTGGAGGCAGAAGCAGTGAAGGGTAGCTTAGGGTTACGGTTAGGGTTAGGGTGAGGGTTAGGGTACGGCTTAGGGTACGGGTTCGGGGAGGGTTTCGGGTAGGGCGTAGGGTATGGGTTAGGGTTAGGGTTAGGGTTAGTGTTAGGGTTAGGGCTCGGTTTAGGGTACGGGTTAGGATTAGGGTACTCGTTAGGGTTAGGGTAGCGGTTAGGGTTAGGGTACGCGTTAGGGTGAGGGTAGTTATTAAACCTATCCCACTCTCTAGATACCCCTTAGCACGTAAAGGAATATTATTTGGGGGTCCAGCCATGGAGAAGAGTTTAGACACGAGGAGAAGATAAGGAACACACCCATTATCAAGAAATCACATTAGGATTCTCTTTTTAACCTGTTCCTTAAAACACTAGTGCTTAGGAAATCTATCGGAGGCAGAAGCCGTCAAGGGTAGCTTAGGGTTAGGGTTAGGGTGAGGGTGAGGGTTAGGGTACGGCTTAGGGTACGGGTTCGGGGAGGGGTTCGGGTAGGGCGTAGGCTATGCGTTAGGGTTAGGGTTAGGGTTAGTGTTAGGGTTAGGGCTCGGTTTAGGGTACGGGTTAGGATTAGGGTACGCGTTAGGGTTAGGGTAGGGGTTAGGGTTAGGGTATGCGATAGGGTGAGGTTAGTTATTAAACCTATCCCACTCTCTAGATACCCCTTAGCACGTAAAGGAATATTATTTGGGGGTCCAGCCATGGAGAAGAGTTTAGACACTAGGAGAAGATAAGGAACACACCCATTATCAAGAAATCACATTAGGATTCTCTTTTTAACCTGTTCCTTAAAACACTAGTGCTTAGGAAATCTATTGGAGGCAGAAGCCGTCAAGGGTAGCTTAGGGTTAGGGTTAGGGTTAGGGTGAGGGTTAGGGTACGGCTTACGATACGGGTTCGGGGAGGGGTTCGGGTAGGGCATAGTGTATGGGTTAGGGTTAGGGTTAGGGCTAGTGTTAAGGTTAGGGCTCGGTTTAGGATACGGGTTAGGATTAGGGTATGCGTTAGGGTTAGGGTAGGGGTTAGGGTTAGGGTACGCGTTAGGGTGAGGGTAGTTATTAAACCTATCACACTCTCTAGATACCCCTTAGCACGTAAAGGAATATTATTTGGGGGTCCAGCCATGGAGAAGAGTTTAGACACGAGGAGAAGATAAGGAACACACCCATTATCAAGAAATCACATTAGGATTCTACTTTAAACCTGTTCCTTAAATCACTAGTGCTTAGGAAATCTATTGGAGGCATAAGCCGTCAAGGGTAGCTTAGGGTTAGGGTTAGGGTTAGGGTGAGGGTTAGGGTACGGCTTAGTGTACGGGTTCGGGGAGGGGTTCGGGTAGGGCGTAGGGTATGGGTTAGAGTTAGGGTTAGGGTTAGTGTTAGGGTTAGGGCTCAGTTTAGGGTATGGGTTAGGAGTAGGGTACGCGTTAGTGTTAGGGTAGGGGTTAGGGTTAGGGTACGCTTTAGGGTGAGGGTAGTTATTAAACCTATCCCACTCTCTTGATACCCCTTAGCACGTAAAGGAATATTATTTGGGGGTCCAGCCATGGAGAAGGGTTTAGACACTAGGAGAAGATAAGGAACACACCCATTATCACGAAATCACATTAGGATTCTCTTTTTAACCTGTTCCTTAAAACACTAGTGCTTAGGAAATCTATTGGAGGCAGAAGCAGTGAAGGGTAGCTTAGGGTTACGGTTAGGGTTAGGGTGAGGGTTAGGGTACGGCTTAGGGTACGGGTTCGGGGAGGGTTTCGGGTAGGGCGTAGGGTATGGGTTAGGGTTAGGGTTAGGGTTAGTGTTAGGGTTAGGGCTCGGTTTAGGGTACGGGATAGGATTAGGGTACTCGTTAGGGTTAGGGTAGCGGTTAGGGTTAGGGTACGCGTTAGGGTGAGGGTAGTTATTAAACCTATCCCACTCTCTAGATACCCCTTAGCACGTAAAGGTATATTATTTGGGGGTCCAGCCATGGAGAAGAGTTTAGACACGAGGAGAAGGTAAGGAACACACCCATTATCAAGAAATCACATTAGGATTCTCTTTTTAACCTGTTCCTTAAAACACTAGTGCTTAGGAAATCTATCGGAGGCAGAAGCCGTCAAGGGTAGCTTAGGGTTAGGGTTAGGGTGAGGGTGAGGGTTAGGGTACGGCTTAGGGTACGGGTTCGGGGAGGGGTTCGGGTAGGGCGTAGGCTATGCGTTAGGGTTAGGGTTAGGGTTAGTGTTAGGGTTAGGGCTCGGTTTAGGGTACGGGTTAGGATTAGGGTACGCGTTAGGGTTAGGGTAGTGGTTAGGGTTAGGGTATGCGATAGGGTGAGGTTAGTTATTAAACATATCCCACTCTCTAGATACCCCTTAGCACGTAAAGGAATATTATTTGGGGGTCCAGCCATGGAGAAGAGTTTAGACACTAGGAGAAGATAAGGAACACACCCATTATCAAGAAATCACATTAGGATTCTCTTTTTAACCTGTTCCTTAAAACACTAGTGCTTAGGAAATCTATTGGAGGCAGAAGCCGTCAAGGGTAGCTTAGGGTTAGGGTTAGGGTTAGGGTGAGGGTTAGGGTACGGCTTACGATACGGGTTCGGGGAGGGGTTCGGGTAGGGCATAGGGTATGGGTTAGGGTTAGGGTTAGGGCTAGTGTTAAGGTTAGGGCTCGGTTTAGGATACGGGTTAGGATTAGGGTATGCGTTAGGGTTAGGGTAGGGGTTAGGGTTAGGGTACGCGTTAGGGTGAGGGTAGTTATTAAACCTATCCCACTCTCTGGATACCCCTTAGCACGTAAAGGAATATTATTTGGGGGTCCAGCCATGGAGAAGAGTTTAGACACGAGGAGAAGATAAGGAACACACCCATTATCAAGAAATCACATTAGGATTCTACTTTAAACCTGTTCCTTAAATCACTAGTGCTTAGGAAATCTATTGGAGGCAGAAGCCGTCAAGGGTAGCTTAGGGTTAGGATTAGGGTTAGGGTGAGGGTTAGGGTACGGCTTAGTGTACGGGTTCGGGGAGGGATTCGGGTAGGGCGTAGGGTATGGGTTAGAGTTAGGGTTAGGGTTAGTGTTAGGGTTAGGGCTCAGTTTAGGGTACGGGTTAGGATTAGGGTACGCGTTAGTGTTAGGGTAGGGGTTAGGGTTAGGGTACGCTTTAGGGTGAGGGTAGTTATTAAACCTATCCCACTCTCTAGATACCCCTTAGCACGTAAAGGAATATTATTTGGGGGTCCAGCCATGGAGAAGGGTTTAGACACTAGGAGAAGATAAGGAACACACCCATTATCAAGAAATCACAATATGATTCTCTTTTTAAACTGTTCCTTAAAACACTAGTGGTTAGGAAATCTATTGGAGGCAGAAGCAGTGAAGGGTAGCTTAGGGTTACGGTTAGGGTTAGGGTGAGGGTTAGGGTACGGCTTAGGTTACGGGTTCGGGGAGGGGATCGGGTAGGGCGTAGTGTATGGGTTAGGGTTAGGGTTAGGGCTAGTGTTAGGGTTAGGGCTCGGTTTAGGGTACGGTTTAGGATTAGGGTACGCGTTAGGGTTAGGGTAGGGGTTAGGGTTAGGGTACGCGTTAGGGTGAGGGTAGTTATTAAACCTATCCCACTCTCTAGATACCCCTTAGCACGTAAAGGAATATTATTTGGGGGTCCAGCCATGGAGAAGAGTTTAGACACTAGGAGAAGATAAGGAACACACCCATTATCACGAAATCACATTAGGATTCTCTTTTTAACCTGTTTCTTAAAACACTAGTGCTTAGGAAATCTATTGGAGGCAGAAGCAGTCAAGGGTAGTTTAGGGTTAGGGTTAGGGTTAGGGTGAGGGTTAGGGTACGGCTTAGGGTACGGGTTCGGGGAGGGGTTCGGGTAGGGCGTAGGGTATGGGTTAGGGTTAGGGTTAGGGCTAGTGTTAGGGTTAGGGCTCGGTTTAGGGTACGGGTTAGGATTAGGGTACGCGTTAGGGTTAGGGTAGGGGTTAGGGTTAGGGTACGCGTTAGGGTGAGGGTAGTTATTAAACCTATCACACTCTCTAGATACCCCTTAGCACGTAAAGGACTATTATTTGGGGGTCCAGCCATGGAGAAGAGTTTAGACACGAGGAGAAGATAAGGAACACACCCATTATCAAGAAATCACATTAGGATTCTCTTTTTAACCTGTTCCTTAAAACACTAGTTCTTAGGAAATCTATTGGAGGCAGAAGCCGTCAAGGGTAGCTTAGGGTTAGGGTTAGGGTTAGGGTGAGGGTTAGGGTACGGTTTAGGGTATGGGTTCAGGGAGGGGTTCGGGTAGGGCGTAGGGTATGGGTTAGGGTTAGGGTTAGAGTTAGTGTTAGGGTTAGGGCTCGGTTTAGGGTACGGGTTAGGATTAGGGTACGCGCTAGGGTTAGGGTAGGGGTTAGGGTTAGGGAACGCGTTAGGGTGAGGGTAGTTATTATACCTATCACACTCTCTAGATACCCCTTAGCACATAAAGGAATATTATTTGGGGGTCCAGCCATGGAGAAGAGTTTAGACACGAGGAGAAGATAAGGAACACACCCATTATCAAGAAATCACATTAGGATTCTCTTTTTAACCTGTTCCTTAAAACACTAGTGCTTAGGAAATCTATTGGAGGCAGAAGCAGTCAAGGGTAGCTTAGGGTTAGGGTTAGGGTTAGGGTGAGGGTTAGGGTACGGCTTATGATACGGGTTCGGGGAGGTGTTCGGGTAGGGCGTAGGGTATGGTTTAGGGTTAGGGTTAGGGCTAGTGTTAGGGTTAGGGCTCGGTTTACGGTACGGGTTAGGATTAGGGTATGCGTTAGGGTTAGGGTAGGGGTTAGGGTTAGGGTACGCTTTAGGGTGAGGGTAGTTATTAAACCTATCCCACTCTCTAGATACCCCTTAGCACGTAAAGGAATATTATTTGGGGGTCCAGCCATGGAGAAGAGTTTCGACACTAGGAGAAGATAAGGAACACACCCATTATCACGAAATCACATTAGGATTCTCTTTTTAACCTGTTCCTTAAAACACTAGTGCTTAGGAAATCTATTGGAGGCAGAATCAGTCAAGGGTAGCTTAGGGTTAGGGTTAGGGTTAGGGTGAGGGTTAGGGTACGGCTTAGGGTACGGGTTCGGGGAGGGGTTCGTGTAGGGCGTAGGGTATGGGTTAGAGTTAGGGTTAGGTTAGTGTTAGGGTTAGGGCTCAGTTTAGGGTACGGGTTAGGATTAGGGTACGCGTTAGTGTTACGGTAGGGGTTAGGGTTAGGGTACGCTTTAGGGTGAGGGTAGTTATTAAACCTATCCCACTCTCTATATACCCCTTAGCACGTAAAGGAATATTATTTGGGGGTCCAGCCATGGAGAAGGGTTTAGACACTAGAAGAAGATAAGGAACACACCCATTATCAAGAAATCACAATATGATTCTCTTTTTAAACTGTTCCTTAAAACACTAGTGGTTAGGAAATCTATTGGAGGCAGAAGCAGTGAAGGGTAGCTTAGGGTTACGGTTAGGGTTAGGGTGAGGGTTAGGGTACGGCTTAGGGTACGGGTTCGGGGAGGGTTTCGGGTAGGGCGTAGGGTATGGGTTAGGGTTAGGGTTAGGGTTAGTGTTAGGGTTAGGGCTCGGTTTAGGGTACGGGTTAGGATTAGGGTACTCGTTAGGGTTAGGGTAGCGGTTAGGGTTAGGGTACGCGTTAGGGTGAGGGTAGTTATTAAACCTATCCCACTCTCTAGATACCCCTTAGCACGTAAAGGTATATTATTTGGGGGTCCAGCCATGGAGAAGAGATTAGACACGAGGAGAAGGTAAGGAACACACCCATTATCAAGAAATCACATTAGGATTCTCTTTTTAACCTGTTCCTTAAAACACTAGTGCTTAGGAAATCTATCGGAGGCAGAAGCCGTCAAGGGTAGCTTAGGGTTAGGGTTAGGGTGAGGGTGAGGGTTAGGGTACGGCTTAGGGTACGGGTTCGGGGAGGGGTTCGGGTAGGGCGTAGGCTATGCGTTAGGGTTAGGGTTAGGGTTAGTGTTAGGGTTAGGGCTCGGTTTAGGGTACGGGTTAGGATTAGGGTACGCGTTAGGGTTAGGGTAGGGGTTAGGGTTAGGGTATGCGATAGGGTGAGGTTAGTTATTAAACATATCCCACTCTCTAGATACCCCTTAGCACGTAAAGGAATATTATTTGGGGGTCCAGCCATGGAGAAGAGTTTAGACACTAGGAGAAGATAAGGAACACACCCATTATCAAGAAATCACATTAGGATTCTCTTTTTAACCTGTTCCTTAAAACACTAGTGCTTAGGAAATCTATTGGAGGCAGAAGCCGTCAAGGGTAGCTTAGGGTTAGGGTTAGGGTTAGGGTGAGGGTTAGGGTACAGCTTACGATACGGGTTCGGGGAGGGGTTCGGGTAGGGCATAGGGTATGGGTTAGGGTTAGGGTTAGGGCTATTGTTAAGGTTAGGGCTCGGTTTAGGATACGGGTTAGGATTAGGGTATGCGTTAGGGTTAGGGTAGGGGTTAGGGTTAGTGTACGCGTTAGGGTGAGGGTAGTTATTAAACCTATCCCACTCTCTGGATACCCCTTAGCACGTAAAGGAATATTATTTGGGGGTCCAGCCATGGAGAAGAGTTTAGACACGAGGAGAAGATAAGGAACACACCCATTATCAAGAAATCACATTAGGATTCTACTTTAAACCTGTTCCTTAAATCACTAGTGCTTAGGAAATCTATTGGAGGCAGAAGCCGTCAAGGGTAGCTTAGGGTTAGGGTTAGGGTTAGGGTGAGGGTTAGGGTACGGCTTAGTGTACGGGTTCGGGGAGGGGTTCGGGTAGGGCGTAGGGTATGGGTTAGAGTTAGGGTTAGGGTTAGTGTTAGGGTTAGGGCTCAGTTTAGGGTACGGGTTAGGATTAGGGTACGCGTTAGTGTTAGGGTAGGGGTTAGGGTTAGGGTACGCTTTAGGGTGAGGGTAGTTATTAAACCTATCCCACTCTCTAGATACCCCTTAGCACGTAAAGGAATATTATTTGGGGGTCCAGCCATGGAGAAGGGTTTAGACACTAGGAGAAGATAAGGAACACACCCATTATCAAGAAATCACAATATGATTCTCTTTTTAAACTGTTCCTTAAAACACTAGTGGTTAGGAAATCTATTGGAGGCAGAAGCAGTGAAGGGTAGCTTAGGGTTACGGTTAGGGTTAGGGTGAGGGTTAGGGTACGGCTTAGGGTACGGGTTCGGGGAGGGTTTCGGGTAGGGCGTAGGGTATGGGTTAGGGTTAGGGTTAGGGTTAGTGTTAGGGTTAGGGCTCGGTTTAGGGTACGGGTTAGGATTTGGGTACTCGTTAGGGTTAGGGTAGCGGTTAGGGTTAGGGTACGCGTTAGGGTGAGGGTAGTTATTAAACCTATCCCACTCTCTACATACCCCTTAGCACGTAAAGGAATATTATTTGGGGGTCCAGCCATGGAGAAGAGTTTAGACACTAGGAGAAGATAAGGAACACACCCATTATCACGAAATCACATTAGGATCCTCTTTTTAACCTGTTCCTTAAAACACTAGTGCTTAGGAAATCTATTGGAGGCAGAAGCAGTCAAGGGTAGTTTAGGGTTAGGGTTAGGGTTAGGGTGAGGGTTAGGGTACGGCTTAGGGTACGGGTTCGGGGAGGGGTTCGGGTAGGGCGTAGGGTATGGGTTAGGGTTAGGGTTAGGGCTAGTGTTAGGGTTAGGGCTCGGTTTAGGGTACGGGTTAGGATTAGGGTACGCGTTAGGGTTAGGGTAGGGGTTAGGGTTAGGGTACGCGTTAGGGTGAGGGTAGTTATTAAACCTATCCCACTCTCTAGATACCCCTTAGCACGTAAAGGACTATTATTTGGGGGTCCAGCCATGGAGAAGAGTTTAGACACGAGGAGAAGATAAGGAACACACCCATTATCAAGAAATCACATTAGGATTCTCTTTTTAACCTGTTCCTTAAAACACTAGTTCTTAGGAAATCTATTGGAGGCAGAAGCCGTCAAGGGTAGCTTAGGGTTAGGGTTAGGGTTAGGGTGAGGGTTAGGGTACGGTTTAGGGTATGGGTTCAGGGAGGGGTTCGGTAGGGCGTAGGGTATGGGTTAGGGTTAGGGTTAGAGTTAGTGTTAGGGTTAGGGCTCGGTTTAGGGTACGGGTTAGGATTAGGGTACGCGCTAGGGTTAGGGTAGGGGTTAGGGTTAGGGAACGCGTTAGGGTGAGGGTAGTTATTATACCTATCACACTCTCTAGATACCCCTTAGCACATAAAGGAATATTATTTGGGGGTCCAGCCATGGAGAAGAGTTTAGACACGAGGAGAAGATAAGGAACACACCCATTATCAAGAAATCACATTAGGATTCTCTTTTTAACCTGTTCCTTAAAACACTAGTGCTTAGGAAATCTATTGGAGGCAGAAGCCGTCAAGGGTAGCTTAGGGTTAGGGTTAGGGTTAGGGTAAGGGTTAGGGTACGGCTTATGATACGGGTTCGGGGAGGTGTTCGGGTAGGGCGTAGGGTATGGGTTAGGGTTAGGGTTAGGGCTAGTGTTAGGGTTAAGGCTCGGTTTAGGGTACGGGTTAGGATTAGGGTATGCGTTAGGGTTAGGGTAGGGGTTAGGGTTAGGGTACGCGTTAGGGTGAGGGTAGTTATTAAACCTATCCCACTCTCTAGATACCCCTTAGCACGTAAAGGAATATTATTTGGGGGTCCAGCCATGGAGAAGAGTTTAGACACGAGGAGAAGATAAGTAACACACCCATTATCAAGAAATCACATTAGGATTCTCCTTTAAACCTGTTCCTTAAATCAATAGTGCTTAGGAAATCTATTGGAGGCAGAAGCCCTCAAGGGTAGCCTAGGGTTAGGGTTAGGGTTAGGGTGAGGGTTAGGGTACGGCTTAGGGTACGGGTTCGGGGAGGGATTCGGGTAGGGCGTAGTGTATGGGTTAGAGTTAGGGTTAGGGTTAGTGTTAGGGTTAGGGCTCAGTTTAGGGTACGGCTTAGGATTAGGGTACGCGTTAGTGTTAGAGTAGGGGTTAGGGTTAGGGTACGCTTTAGGGTGAGGGTAGTTATTAAACCTATCCCACTCTCTAGATACCCCTTAGCACGTAAAGGAATATTATTTGTGGGTCCAGCCATGGAGAAGGGTTTAGACACTAGGAGAAGATAAGGAACACACCCATTATCAAGAAATCACAATATGATTCTCTTTTTAAACTGTTCCTTAAAACACTAGTGCTTAGGAAATCTATTGGAGGCAGAAGCAGTCAAGGGTAGCTTAGGGTTAGGGTTAGGGTTAGGGTGAGGGTTAGGGTACGGCTTAGGGTACGGGTTCGGGGAGGGTTTCGGGTAGGGCGTAGGGTATGGGTTAGGGTTAGGGTTAGGGTTAGTGTTAGGGTTAGGGCTGGGTTTAGGGTACGGGTTAGGATTAGGGTACTCGTTAGGGTTAGGGTAGCGGTTAGGGTTAGGGTACGCGTTAGGGTGAGGGTAGTTATTAAACCTATCACACTCTCTAGATACCCCTTAGCACGTAAAGGAATATTTTTTGGGGGTCGAGCCATGGAGAAGAGTTTAGACACTAGGAGAAGATAAGGAACACACACATTATCACGAAATCACATTAGGATTCTCTTTTTAACCTGTTCCTTAAAACACTAGTGCTTAGGAAATCTATTGGAGGCAGAAGCAGTCAAGGGTAGCTTAGGGTTAGTGTTAGGGTTAGGGTGAGGGTTAGGGTACGGCTTAGGGTACGGGTTCGGGGAGGGGTTCGGGTAGGGCGTAGGGTATGGGTTAGGGTTAGGGTTAGGGCTAGTGTTAGGGTTAGGGCTCAGTTTAGGGTACGGGTTAGGATTAGGGTACGCGTTAGGGTTAGGGTAGGGGTTAGGGTTAGGGTACGCGTTAGGGTGAGGGTAGTTATTAAGCCTATCCCACTCTCTTGATACCCCTTAGCACGTAAAGGAATACTATTTCGGGGTCCAGCCATGGAGAAGAGTTTAGACACGAGGAGAAGATAAGGAACACACCCATTATCAAGAAATCACATTAGGATTCTCTTTTTAACATGTTCCTTAAAACACTAGTGCTTAGGAAATCTATTGGAGGCAGAAGCCGTCAAGGGTAGCTTAGGGTTAGGGTTAGGGTTAGGGTGAGGGTTAGGGTACGGTTTAGGGTACGGGTTCAGGGAGGGTTTCGGGTAGGGAGTAAGGTATTGGTTAGGGTTAGGGTTAGAGTTAGTGTTAGGGATAGGGCTCGGTTTAGGGTACGGGTTAGGATTAGGGTACGCGTTAGGGTTAGGGTAGGGGTTAGGGTTAGGGTACGCGTTAGGATGAGGGTAGTTATTAAACCTATCCCACTCTCTAGATACCCCTTAGCACGTAAAGGAATATTATTTGGGGGTCCAGCCATGGAGAAGAGTTTAGACACGAGGAGAAGATAAGGAACACACCCATTATCAAGAAATCACATTAGGATTCTCTTTTTAACCTGTTCCTTAAAACACTTGTGCTTAGGAAATCTATTGGAGGCAGAAGCAGTCAAGGGTAGCTTAGGGTTAGGGTTAGGGTTATGGTACGGCTTAGGGTACGGGTTCGGGGAGGGGTTCGCGTAGGGCGTAGGGTATGGGTTAGTGTTAGGGTTAGGGTTAGTGTTAGGGTTAGGGCTCGGTTTGGGGTACGGGTTAGGATTAGGGTACGCGTTAGGGTTAGGGTAGGGGTTAGGGTTAGGGTATGCGATAGGGTGAGTTTAGTTATTAAACCTATCCCACTCTCTAGATACCCCTTAGCACGTAAAAGAATATTATTTGGGGGTCCAGCCATGGAGAAGAGTTTCGACACTAGGAGAAGATAAGGAACACACCCATTATCAAGAAATCACATTAGGATTCTCTTTTTAACCTGTTCCTTAAAACACTAGTGCTTAGGAAATATATTGGAGGCAGAAGCCGTCAAGGGTAGCTTAGGGTTAGGGTTAGGGTTAGGGTGAGGGTTAGGGTACGGCTTAGGGTACGGGTTCGGGGAGGGGTTCGGGTAGGGCGTAGGGTATGGGTTAGGGTTAGGGTTAGGGCTAGTGTTAGGGTTAGGGCTCAGTTTAGGGTACGGGTTAGGATTAGGGTACGCGTTAGGGATAGGGTAGGGGTTAGGGTTAGGGTACGCTTTAGGGTGAGGGTAGTTATTAAACCTATCCCACTCTCTTGATACCCCTTAGCACGTAAAGGAATATTATTTGGGGGTCCGGCCATGGAGAAGAGTTTCGACACTAGTAGAAGATAAGGAACACACCCATTATCACGAAATCACATTAGGATTCTCTTTTTAACCTGTTCCTTAAAACACTAGTGCTTAGGAATCTATTGGAGGCAGAAGCAGTCAAGGGTAGCTTAGGGTTAGGGTTAGGGTTAGGGTGAGGGTTAGGGTACAGCTTAGGGTACGGGTTCGGGGAGGGGTTCGGGTAGGCCGTAGGGTATGGGTTACGGTTAGGGTTAGGGCTAGTGTTAGGGTTAGGGCTCGGTTTAGGTTACGGGTTAGGATTAGTGTACGCCGTTAGGGTTAGGGTAGGGGTTAGGGTTAGGGTACGCGTTAGGGTGAGGGTAGTTATTAAACCTATCCCACTCTCTAGATACCCCTTAGCACGTAAAGGAATATTATTTGGGGGTCCAGCCATGGAGAAGAGTTTAGACACGAGGAGAAGATAAGGAACACACCCATTATCAAGAAATCACATTAGGATTCTCTTTTTAACCTGTTCCTTAAAACACTAGTGCTTAGGAAATCTATTGGAGGCAGAAGCCGTCAAGGGTAGCTTAGGGTTAGGGTTAGGGTTAGGGTGAGGGTTAGGGTACGGTTTAGGGTACGGGTTCAGGGAGGGGTTCGGGTAGGGCGTAGGGTATGGGTTAGGGTTAGGGTTAGAGTTAGTGTTAGGGTTAGGGCTCGGTTTAGGGTACGGGTTAGGATAAGGGTACGCGCTAAGGTTAGGGTAGGGGTTAGGGTTAGGGTACGCGTTAGGGTGAGGGTAGTTATTAAACCTATCACACTCTCTAGATACCCCTTAGCACATAAAGGAATATTATTTGGGGGTCCAGCCATGGAGAAGAGTTTAGACACGAGGAGAACACAAGGAACACACCCATTATCAAGAAATCACATTAGGATTCTCTTTTTAACATGTTCCTTAAAACACTAGTGCTTAGGAAATCTATTGGAGGCAGAAGCCGTCAAGGGTAGCTTAGGGTTAGGGTTAGGGTTAGGGTGAGGGTTAGGGTACGGCTTAGGGTACGGGTTCGTGGAGGTGTTCGGGTAGGGCGTAGGGTATGGGTTAGGGTTAGGGTTAGGGCTAGGGTTAGGGTTAGGGCTCGGTTTAGGGTACGGGTTAGGATTAGGGTACGCGTTAGGGTTAGGGTAGGGGTTAGGGTTAGGGTACGCGTTAGGGTGAGGGTAGTTATTAAACCTATCCCACTCTCTAGATACCCCTTAGCACGTAAAGGAATATTATTTGGGGGTCCAGCCATGGAGAAGAGTTTAGACACGAGGAGAAGATAAGTAACACACCCATTATCAAGAAATCACATTAGGATTCTCCTTTAAACCTGTTCCTTAAATCAATAGTGCTTAGGAAATCTATTGGAGGCAGAAGCCCTCGAGGGTAGCCTAGGGTTAGGGTTAGGGTTAGGGTGAGGGTTAGGGTACGGCTTAGGGTACGGGTTCGGGGAGGGATTCGGGTAGGGCGTAGTGTATGGGTTAGAGTTAGGGTTAGGGTTAGTGTTAGGGTTAGGGCTCAGTTTAGGGTACGGCTTAGGATTAGGGTACGCGTTAGTGTTAGGGTAGGGGTTAGGGTTAGGGTACGCTTTAGGGTGAGGGTAGTTATTAAACCTATCCCACTCTCTAGATACCCCTTAGCACGTAAAGGAATATTATTTGTGGGTCCAGCCATGGAGAAGGGTTTAGACACTAGGAGAAGATAAGGAACACACCCATTATCAAGAAATCACAATATGATTCTCTTTTTAAACTGTTCCTTAAAACACTAGTGCTTAGGAAATCTATTGGAGGCAGAAGCAGTCAAGGGTAGCTTAGGGTTAGGGTTAGGGTTAGGGTGAGGGTTAGGGTACGGCTTAGGGTACGGGTTCGGGGAGGGTTTCGGGTAGGGCGTAGGGTATGGGTTAGGGTTAGGGTTAGGGTTAGTGTTAGGGTTAGGGCTGGGTTTAGGGTACGGGTTAGGATTAGGGTACTCGTTAGGGTTAGGGTAGCGGTTAGGGTTAGGGTACGCGTTAGGGTGAGGGTAGTTATTAAACCTATCACACTCTCTAGATACCCCTTAGCACGTAAAGGAATATTTTTTGGGGGTCGAGCCATGGAGAAGAGTTTAGACACTAGGAGAAGATAAGGAACACACACATTATCACGAAATCACATTAGGATTCTCTTTTTAACCTGTTCCTTAAAACACTAGTGCTTAGGAAATCTATTGGAGGCAGAAGCAGTCAAGGGTAGCTTAGGGTTAGTGTTAGGGTTAGGGTGAGGGTTAGGGTACGGCTTAGGGTACGGGTTCGGGGAGGGGTTCGGGTAGGGCGTAGGGTATGGGTTAGGGTTAGGGTTAGGGCTAGTGTTAGGGTTAGGGCTCAGTTTAGGGTACGGGTTAGGATTAGGGTACGCGTTAGGGTTAGGGTAGGGGTTAGGGTTAGGGTACGCGTTAGGGTGAGGGTAGTTATTAAGCCTATCCCACTCTCTTGATACCCCTTAGCACGTAAAGGAATACTATTTCGGGGTCCAGCCATGGAGAAGAGTTTAGACACGAGGAGAAGATAAGGAACACACCCATTATCAAGAAATCACATTAGGATTCTCTTTTTAACATGTTCCTTAAAACACTAGTGCTTAGGAAATCTATTGGAGGCAGAAGCCGTCAAGGGTAGCTTAGGGTTAGGGTTAGGGTTAGGGTGAGGGTTAGGGTACGGTTTAGGGTACGGGTTCAGGGAGGGTTTCGGGTAGGGAGTAAGGTATTGGTTAGGGTTAGGGTTAGAGTTAGTGTTAGGGATAGGGCTCGGTTTAGGGTACGGGTTAGGATTAGGGTACGCGTTAGGGTTAGGGTAGGGGTTAGGGTTAGGGTACGCGTTAGGATGAGGGTAGTTATTAAACCTATCCCACTCTCTAGATACCCCTTAGCACGTAAAGGAATATTATTTGGGGGTCCAGCCATGGAGAAGAGTTTAGACACGAGGAGAAGATAAGGAACACACCCATTATCAAGAAATCACATTAGGATTCTCTTTTTAACCTGTTCCTTAAAACACTTGTGCTTAGGAAATCTATTGGAGGCAGAAGCAGTCAAGGGTAGCTTAGGGTTAGGGTTAGGGTTATGGTACGGCTTAGGGTACGGGTTCGGGGAGGGGTTCGCGTAGGGCGTAGGGTATGGGTTAGTGTTAGGGTTAGGGTTAGTGTTAGGGTTAGGGCTCGGTTTGGGGTACGGGTTAGGATTAGGGTACGCGTTAGGGTTAGGGTAGGGGTTAGGGTTAGGGTATGCGATAGGGTGAGTTTAGTTATTAAACCTATCCCACTCTCTAGATACCCCTTAGCACGTAAAAGAATATTATTTGGGGGTCCAGCCATGGAGAAGAGTTTAGACACGAGGAGAACACAAGGAACACACCCATTATCAAGAAATCACATTAGGATTCTCTTTTTAACATGTTCCTTAAAACACTAGTGCTTAGGAAATCTATTGGAGGCAGAAGCCGTCAAGGGTAGCTTAGGGTTAGGGTTAGGGTTAGGGTGAGGGTTAGGGTACGGCTTAGGGTACGGGTTCGTGGAGGTGTTCGGGTAGGGCGTAGGGTATGGGTTAGGGTTAGGGTTAGGGCTAGGGTTAGGGTTAGGGCTCGGTTTAGGGTACGGGTTAGGATTAGGGTACGCGTTAGGGTTAGGGTAGGGGTTAGGGTTAGGGTACGCGTTAGGGTGAGGGTAGTTATTAAACCTATCACACTCTCTAGATACCCCTTAGCACATAAAGGAATATTATTTGGGGGTCCAGCCATGGAGAAGAGTTTAGACACGAGGAGAACACAAGGAACACACCCATTATCACGAAATCACATTAGGATTCTCTTTTTAACCTGTTTCTTAAAACACTTGTGCTTAGGAAATTTATTGGAGGCAGAAGCCGTCAAGGGTAGCTTAGGGTTAGGGTTAGGGTTAGGGTGAGGGTTAGGGTACGGCTTAGGGTACGTGTTCGGGGAGGGTTTCGGGTAGGGCGTAGGGTATGGGTTAGGGTTAGGGTTAGTGTTAGGGTTAGGGCTCGGTTTAGGGTACGGGTTAGGATTAGGGTACTCGTTAGGGTTAGGGTAGCGGTTAGGGTTAGGGTACGCGTTAGGGTGAGGGTAGTTATTAAACCTGTCACACTCTCTAGATACCCCTTATCACGTAAAGGAATATTATTTGGGGGTCCAGCCATGGAGAAGAGTTTAGACACTAGGAGAAGATAAGGAACACACCCATTATCACGAAATCACATTAGGATTCTCTTTTTAACCTGTTCCTTAAAACACTAGTGCTTAGGAAATCTATTGGAGGCAGAAGCAGTCAAGGGTAGCTTAGGGTTAGGGTTAGAGTTAGGGTGAGGGGTAGGGTACGGCTTAGGGTACGGGTTCGGGGAGGTGTTCGGGTAGGGCGTAGGGTATGGGTTAGGGTTAGGGTTAGGGCTAGTGTTAGGGTTAGGGCTCGGTTTAGGGTACGGGTTAGGATTAGGGTACGCGTTAGGGTTAGGGTAGGGGTTAGGGTTAGGGTACGCGTTAGGGTGAGGGTAGTTATTAAACCTATCCCACTCTCTAGATAACCCTTAGCACGTAAAGGAATATTATTTGGGGGTCCAGCCATGGAGAAGAGTTTAGACACTAGGAGAAGATAAGGAACACACCCATTATCACGAAATCACATTAGGATTCTCTTTTTAACCTGTTCCTTAAAACACTAGTGCTTAGGAAATCTATTGGAGGCAGAAGCAGTCAAGGGTAGCTTAGGGTTAGTGTTAGGGTTAGGGTGAGGGCTAGGGTATGGCTTAGGGTACGGGTTCGGGGAGGGGTTCGGGTAGGGCGTAGGGTATGGGTTAGGGTTAGGGTTAGGGCTAGTGTTAGGGTTAGGGCTCGGTTTAGGGTACGGGTTAGGATTAGGGTACGCGTTAGGGTTAGGGTAGGGGTTAGGGTTAGGGTACGCGTTAGGGTGAGGGTAGTTATTAAACCTATCCCACTCTCTAGATACCCCTTAGCACGTAAAGGAATATTATTTGGGGGTCCAGCCATGGAGAAGAGTTTAGACACGAGGAGAAGATATGGAACACACCCATTATCACGAAATCACATTAGGATTCTCTTTTTAACCTGTTCCTTAAAACACTAGTGCTTAGGAAATCTATTGGAGGCAGAAGCAGTCAAGGGTAGCTTAGGGTTAGGGTTAGGGTTAGGGTGAGGGTTAGGGTACGGCTTAGGGTACGGGTTCGGGGAGGGGTTCGGGTAGGGCGTAGGGTATGGGTTAGGGTTAGGGTTAGGGCTAGTGTTAGGGTTAGGGCTCGGTTTAGGGTACGGGTTAGGATTAGGGTACGCGTTAGGGATAGGGTAGGGGTTAGGGTTAGGGTACGCGTTAGGGTGAGGGTAGTTATTATACCTATCACACTCTCTAGATTCCCCTTAACACATAAAGGAATATTATTTGGGGGTCCAGCCATGGAGAAGAGTTTAGACACGAGGAGAAGATAAGGAACACACCCATTATCAAGAAATCACATTAGGATTCTCTTTTTAACCTGTTCCTTAAAACACTAGTGCTTAGGAAATCTATTGGAGGCAGAAGCAGTCAAGGGTAGCTTAGGGTTAGGGTTAGGGTTAGGGTGAGGGTTAGAGTACGGCTTAGGGTACGGGTTCGGGGAGGGGTTTGGGTAGGGCGTAGGGTATGGGTTAGGGTTAGGGTTAGGGTTAGTGTTAGGGTTAGGGCTCGGTTTAGGGTACGGGTTAGGATTAGGGTACGTGTTAGGGTTAGGGTAGGGGTTAGGGTTAGGGTACGTGCTAGGGTGAGGGTAGTTATTAAACCTATCACACTCTCTAGATACCCCTTAGCACGTAAAGGAATATTATTTGGGGGTCCAGCCATGGAGAAGGGTTTAGACACGAGGAGAAGATAAGGAACACACCCATTATCAAGAAATCACATTAGGATTCTCTTTTTAACCTGTTCCTTAAAACACTAGTGCTTAGGAAATCTATTGGAGGCAGAAGCAGTCAAGGGTAGCTTAGGGTTAGGGTTAGTGTGAGGGTGAGGGTTAGGGTACGGCTTAGGGTACGGGTTTGGGGAGGGGTTCGGGTAGGGCGTAGGGTATGGGTTAGGGTTAGGGTTAGTGTTAGGGTTAGGGCTCGGTTTAGGGTACGGGTTAGGATTAGGGTACGCGTTAGGGTTAGGGTAGGGGTTAGGGTTAGGATATGCGATAGGGTGAGGTTACTTATTAAACCTATCCCACTCTCTAGATAACCCTTAGCACGTAAAGGAATATTATTTGGGGGTCCAGCCATGGAGAAGAGTTTAGACACTAGGAGAAGATAAGGAACACACCCATTATCAAGAAATCACATTAGGATTCTCTTTTTAACCTGTTCCTTAAAACACTAGTGCTTAGGAAATCTATTGGAGGCAGAAGCAGTGAAGGGTAGCTTAGGGTTAGGGTTAGGGTTAGGGTGAGGGTTAGAGTACGGCTTAGGGTACGGGTTCGGGGAGGGGTTCGGGTAGGGCGTAGGGTATGGGTTAGGGATAGGGTTAGGGCTAGGGTTAGGGTTAGGGCTCGGTTTAGGGTACGGGTTAGGATTAGGGTACGCGTTAGGGTTAGGGTAGGGGTTAGGGTTAGGGTACGCGTTAGGGTGAGGGTAGTTATTAAACCTATCCCACTCTCTAGATACCCCTTAGCACGTAAAGGAATATTATTTGGGGGTCCAGCCATGGAGAAGAGTTTAGACACGAGGAGAAGATAAGGAACACACCCATTATCAAGAAATCACATTAGGATTCTCCTTTAAACCTGTTCCTTAAATCACTAGTGCTTAGGAAATCTATTGGAGGCAGAAGCCGTCAAGGGTAGCTTAGGGTTAGGGTAAGGGTTAGGGTGAGGGTTAGGGTACGGCTTAGGGTACGGGTTCGGGGAGGGGTTCGGGTAGGGCGTAGGGTATGGGTTAGAGTTAGGGTTAGGGTTAGTGTTAGGGTTAGGGCTCAGTTTAGGGTACGGGTTAGGATTAGGGTACGCGTTAGTGTTAGGGTAGGGGTTAGGGTTAGGGTACGCTTTAGGGTGAGGGTAGTTATTAAACCTATCCCACTCTCTAGATACCCCTTGGCACGTAAAGGAATATTATTTGGGGGTCCAGCCATGGAGAAGGGTTTAGACACTAGGAGAAGTTAAGGAACACACCCATTATCAAGAAATCACAATATGATTCTCTTTTTAAACTGTTCCTTAAAACACTAGTGGTTAGGAAATCTATTGGAGGCAGAAGCAGTCAAGGGTAGCTTAGGGTTAGGGTTAGGGTTAGGGTGAGGGTTAGGGTACGGCTTAGGGTACGGGTTCGGGGAGGGGTTCGGGTAGGGCGTAGGCTATGGGTTAGGGTTAGGGCTAGTGTTAGGGTTAGGTCTCTGTTTAGGGTAAAGTTTAGGATTAGGGTACGCGTTAGGGTTAGGGTAGGGGTTACGGTTAGTGTACGCATTAGGGTGAGGGTAGTTATTAAACCTATCCCACTCTCTAGATACCCCTTAGCACGTACAGGAATATTAATGGGGGTCCAGCCATGGAGAAGAGTTTAGACACTAGGAGAAGATAAGGAACACACCCATTATCAAGAAATCACATTAGGATTCTCTTTTTAACCTGTTCCTTAAAACACTAGTGCTTAGGAAATCTATTGGAGGCAGAAGCCATCAAGGGTAGCTTAGGGTTAGGGTTAGGGTTAGGGTGAGGGTTAGGGTACGGTTTAGGGTACGGGTTCAGGGAGGGGTTCGGGTAGGGCGTAGGGTATGGGTTAGGGTTAGGGTTAGAGTTAGTGTTAGGGTTAGGGCTCGGTTTAGGGTACGGGTTAGGATTAGGGTAAGTGCTAGGGTTAGGGTAGGGGTTAGGGTTAGGGTACGCGTTAGGGTGAGGGTAGTTATTAAACCTATCACACTCTCTAGATACCCCTTAGCACATAAAGGAATATTATTTGGGGGTCCAGCCATGGAGAAGAGTTTAGACACGAGGAGAAGATAAGGAACACACCCATTATCAAGAAATCACATTAGGATTCTCTTTGTAACATGTTCCTTAAAACACTAGTGCTTAGGAAATCTATTGGAGGCAGAAGCCGTCAAGGGTAGCTTAGGGTTAGGGTTAGGGTTAGGGGGAGGGTTAGGGTACGGCTTAGGGTACGGGTTCGGGGAGGGGTTCGTGTAGGGCGTAGGGTATGGGTTAGGGTTAGGGTTAGTTCTAGTGTTAGGGTTAGGGCTCGGTTTAGGCTACAGGTTAGGATTAGGGTACGCGTTAGGGTTAGGGTAGGGGTTAGGGTTAGTGTACGCGTTAGGGTGAGGGTAGTTATTAAACCTATCCCACTCTCTAGATACCCCTTAGCACGTAAAGGAATATTATTTGGGGGTCCAGCCATGGAGAAGAGTTTAGACACGAGGAGAAGATAAGGAACACACCCATTATCAAGAAATCACATTAGGATTCTCTTTTTAACCTGTTCCTTAAAACACTAGTGCTTAGGAAATCTATTGGAGGCAGAAGCAGTCAAGGGTAGCTTAGGGTTAGGGTTAGGGTTAGGGTGAGGGTTAGAGTACGGCTTAGGGTACGGGTTCGGGGAGGGGTTTGGGTAGGGCGTAGGGTATGGGTTAGGGTTAGGGTTAGGGTTAGTGTTAGGGTTAGGGCTCGGTTTAGGGTACGGGTTAGGATTAGGGTACGTGTTAGGGTTAGGGTAGGGGTTAGGGTTAGGGTACGTGCTAGGGTGAGGGTAGTTATTAAACCTATCACACTCTCTAGATACCCCTTAGCACGTAAAGGAATATTATTTGGGGGTCCAGCCATGGAGAAGGGTTTAGACACGAGGAGAAGATAAGGAACACACCCATTATCAAGAAATCACATTAGGATTCTCTTTTTAACCTGTTCCTTAAAACACTAGTGCTTAGGAAATCTATTGGAGGCAGAAGCAGTCAAGGGTAGCTTAGGGTTAGGGTTAGTGTGAGGGTGAGGGTTAGGGTACGGCTTAGGGTACGGGTTTGGGGAGGGGTTCGGGTAGGGCGTAGGGTATGGGTTAGGGTTAGGGTTAGTGTTAGGGTTAGGGCTCGGTTTAGGGTACGGGTTAGGATTAGGGTACGCGTTAGGGTTAGGGTAGGGGTTAGGGTTAGGATATGCGATAGGGTGAGGTTACTTATTAAACCTATCCCACTCTCTAGATAACCCTTAGCACGTAAAGGAATATTATTTGGGGGTCCAGCCATGGAGAAGAGTTTAGACACTAGGAGAAGATAAGGAACACACCCATTATCAAGAAATCACATTAGGATTCTCTTTTTAACCTGTTCCTTAAAACACTAGTGCTTAGGAAATCTATTGGAGGCAGAAGCAGTGAAGGGTAGCTTAGGGTTAGGGTTAGGGTTAGGGTGAGGGTTAGAGTACGGCTTAGGGTACGGGTTCGGGGAGGGGTTCGGGTAGGGCGTAGGGTATGGGTTAGGGATAGGGTTAGGGCTAGGGTTAGGGTTAGGGCTCGGTTTAGGGTACGGGTTAGGATTAGGGTACGCGTTAGGGTTAGGGTAGGGGTTAGGGTTAGGGTACGCGTTAGGGTGAGGGTAGTTATTAAACCTATCCCACTCTCTAGATACCCCTTAGCACGTAAAGGAATATTATTTGGGGGTCCAGCCATGGAGAAGAGTTTAGACACGAGGAGAAGATAAGGAACACACCCATTATCAAGAAATCACATTAGGATTCTCCTTTAAACCTGTTCCTTAAATCACTAGTGCTTAGGAAATCTATTGGAGGCAGAAGCCGTCAAGGGTAGCTTAGGGTTAGGGTAAGGGTTAGGGTGAGGGTTAGGGTACGGCTTAGGGTACGGGTTCGGGGAGGGGTTCGGGTAGGGCGTAGGGTATGGGTTAGAGTTAGGGTTAGGGTTAGTGTTAGGGTTAGGGCTCAGTTTAGGGTACGGGTTAGGATTAGGGTACGCGTTAGTGTTAGGGTAGGGGTTAGGGTTAGGGTACGCTTTAGGGTGAGGGTAGTTATTAAACCTATCCCACTCTCTAGATACCCCTTGGCACGTAAAGGAATATTATTTGGGGGTCCAGCCATGGAGAAGGGTTTAGACACTAGGAGAAGTTAAGGAACACACCCATTATCAAGAAATCACAATATGATTCTCTTTTTAAACTGTTCCTTAAAACACTAGTGGTTAGGAAATCTATTGGAGGCAGAAGCAGTCAAGGGTAGCTTAGGGTTAGGGTTAGGGTTAGGGTGAGGGTTAGGGTACGGCTTAGGGTACGGGTTCGGGGAGGGGTTCGGGTAGGGCGTAGGCTATGGGTTAGGGTTAGGGCTAGTGTTAGGGTTAGGTCTCTGTTTAGGGTAAAGTTTAGGATTAGGGTACGCGTTAGGGTTAGGGTAGGGGTTACGGTTAGTGTACGCATTAGGGTGAGGGTAGTTATTAAACCTATCCCACTCTCTAGATACCCCTTAGCACGTACAGGAATATTAATGGGGGTCCAGCCATGGAGAAGAGTTTAGACACTAGGAGAAGATAAGGAACACACCCATTATCAAGAAATCACATTAGGATTCTCTTTTTAACCTGTTCCTTAAAACACTAGTGCTTAGGAAATCTATTGGAGGCAGAAGCCATCAAGGGTAGCTTAGGGTTAGGGTTAGGGTTAGGGTGAGGGTTAGGGTACGGTTTAGGGTACGGGTTCAGGGAGGGGTTCGGGTAGGGCGTAGGGTATGGGTTAGGGTTAGGGTTAGAGTTAGTGTTAGGGTTAGGGCTCGGTTTAGGGTACGGGTTAGGATTAGGGTAAGTGCTAGGGTTAGGGTAGGGGTTAGGGTTAGGGTACGCGTTAGGGTGAGGGTAGTTATTAAACCTATCACACTCTCTAGATACCCCTTAGCACATAAAGGAATATTATTTGGGGGTCCAGCCATGGAGAAGAGTTTAGACACGAGGAGAAGATAAGGAACACACCCATTATCAAGAAATCACATTAGGATTCTCTTTGTAACATGTTCCTTAAAACACTAGTGCTTAGGAAATCTATTGGAGGCAGAAGCCGTCAAGGGTAGCTTAGGGTTAGGGTTAGGGTTAGGGGGAGGGTTAGGGTACGGCTTAGGGTACGGGTTCGGGGAGGGGTTCGGGTAGGGCGTAGGGTATGGGTTAGGGTTAGGGTTAGTTCTAGTGTTAGGGTTAGGGCTCGGTTTAGGCTACAGGTTAGGATTAGGGTACGCGTTAGGGTTAGGGTAGGGGTTAGGGTTAGTGTACGCGTTAGGGTGAGGGTAGTTATTAAACCTATCCCACTCTCTAGATACCCCTTAGCACGTACAGGAATATTATTGGGGGTTCAGCCATGGAGAAGAGTTTAGACACTAGGAGAAGATAAGGAACACACCCATTATCACGAAATCACATTAGGATTCTCTTTTTAACCTGTTCCTTAAAACACTAGTGCTTAGGAAATCTATTGGAGGCAGAAGCAGTCAAGGGTAGCTTAGGGTTAGGGTTAGGGTTAGGGTGAGGGTTAGGGTATGGCTTAGGGTACGGGTTCGGGGAGGGGTTCGCGGAGGGCGTAGGGTATGGGTTAGGGTTAGGGTTAGGGCTCGGTTTAGGGTACGGGTTAGGATTAGGGTACGCGTTAGGGTTAGGGTAGGGGTTAGGGTTAGGGTACGCGTTAGGGTGAGGGTAGTTATTAAACCTATCACACTCTCTAGATACCCCTTAGCACGTAAAGGAATATTATTTGGGGGTCCAGCCATGGAGAAGAGTTTAGACACTAGGAGAAGATAAGGAACACACCCATTATCACGAAATCACATTAGGATTCTCTTTTTAACCTGTTCCTTAAAACACTAGTGCTTAGGAAATCTATTGGAGGCAGAAGCAGTGAAGGGTAGCTTAGGGTTAGGGTTAGGGTTAGGGTGAGGGTTAGGGTACGGCTTAGGGTACGGGTTCGGGGAGGGGTTCGGGTAGGGCGTAGGGTATGGGTTAGGGATAGGGTTAGGGCTAGGGTTAGGGTTAGGGCTCGGTTTAGGGTACGGGTTAGGATTAGGGTACGCGTTAGGGTTAGGGTAGGGGTTAGGGTTAGGGTACGCGTTAGGGTGAGGGTAGTTATTAAACCTATCCCACTCTCTAGATACCCCTTAGCACGTAAAGGAATATTATTTGGGGGTCCTGCCATGGAGAAGAGTTTAGACACGAGGAGAAGGTAAGGAACACACCCATTATCAAGAAATCACATTAGGATTCTCTTTTTAACCTGTTCCTTAAAACACTAGTGCTTAGGAAATCTATTGGAGGCAGAAGCCGTCAAGGGTAGCTTAGGGTTAGGGTTAGGGTTAGGGTGAGGGTTAGGGTACGGTTTAGGGTACGGGTTCAGGGAGGGGTTCGGGTAGGGCATAGGGTATGGGTTAGGGTTAGGGTTAGAGTTAGTGTTAGGGTTAGGGCTCGGTTTAGGCTACGGGTTAGGATTAGGGTACGCGCTAGGGTTAGGGTAGGGGTTAGGGTTAGGGTACGCGTTAGGGTGAGGGTAGTTATTATACCTATCACACTCTCTAGATACCCCTTAGCACATAAAGGAACATTATTTGGGGGTCCAGCCATGGAGAAGAGTTTAGACACGAGGAGAAGATAAGGAACACACCCATTATCAAGAAATCACATTAGGATTCACTTTTTAACCTGTTCCTTAAAACACTAGTGCTTAGGAAATCTATTGGAGGCAGAAGCCGTCAAGGGTAGCTTAGGGTTAGGGTTAGGGTTAGGGTGAGGGTTAGGGTACGGCTTACGATACGGGTTTGGGGAGGGGTTCGAGTAGGGCGTAGGGTATGGGTTAGGGTTAGGGTTAGGGCTAGTGTTAGGGTTAGGGCTCGGTTTAGGGTACGGGTTAGGATTAGGGTATGCGTTAGGGTTAGGGTAGGGGTTAGGTTTAGGGTACGCGTTAGGGTGAGGGTAGTTATTAAACCTATCCCACTCTCTAGATACCCCTTAGCACGTAAAGGAATATTATTTGGGGGTCCAGCCATGGAGAAGAGTTTAGACACGAGGAGAAGATAAGGAACACACCCATTATCAAGAAATCACATTAGGATTCTCCTTTAAACCTGTTCCTTAAATCACTAGTGCTTAGGAAATCTATTGGAGGCAGAAGCCGTCAAGGGTAGCCTAGGGTTAGGGTTAGGGTTAGGGTGAGGGTTAGGGTACGGCTTAGGGTACGGGTTCGGGGAGGGATTCGGGTAGGGCGTAGGGTATGGGTTAGAGTTAGGGTTAGGGTTAGTGTTAGGGTTAGGGCTCAGTTTAGGGTACGGGTTAGGATTAGGGTACGCGTTAGTGTTAGGGTAGGGGTTAGGGTTAGGGTACGCTTTAGGGTGAGGGTAGTTATTAAACCTATCCCACTCTCTAGATACCCCTTAGCAAGTAAAGGAATATTATTTGGGGGTCCAGCCATGGAGAAGGGTTTATACACTAGGAGAAGATAAGGAACACACCCATTATCAAGAAATCACAATATGATTCTCTTTTTAAACTGTTCCTTAAAACACTAGTGGTTAGGAAATCTATTGGAGGCAGAAGCAGTCAAGGGTAGCTTAGGGTTAGGGTTAGGGTTAGGGTGAGGGTTAGGGTACGGCTTAGGGTACGGGTTCGGGGAGGGTTTCGGGTAGGGCGTAGGGTATGGGTTAGGGTTAGGGTTAGGGTTAGTGTTAGGGTTAGGGCTCGGTTTAGGGTACGGGTTAGGATTAGGGTACTCGTTAGGGTTAGGGTAGCGGTTAGGGTTAGGGTACGCGTTAGGGTGAGGGTAGTTATTAAACTTATCACACTCTCTAGATACCCCTTAGCACGTAAAGGAATATTATTTGGGGGTCGAGCCATGGAGAAGAGTTTAGACACTAGGAGAAGATAAGGAACACACCCATTATCACGAAATCACATTAGGATTCTCTTTTTAACCTGTTCCTTAAAACACTAGTGCTTAGGAAATCTATTGGAGGCAGAAGCAGTCAAGGGTAGCTTAGCGTTAGGGTTAGGGTTAGGGTGAGGGTTAGGGTACGGCTTAGGGTACGGGTTCGGGGAGGGGCTCGGGTAGGGCGTAGGGTATGGGTTAGGGTTAGGGTTAGGGCTAGTGTTAGGGTTGGGGCTCGGTTTAGGGTACGGGTTAGGATTAGGGTACGCGTTAGGGTTAGGGTAGGGGTTAGGGTTAGGATACGCGTTAGGGTGAGGGTTATTATTAAACCTATCCCACTCTCTAGATACCCCTTAGCACGTAAAGGAATATTATTTGGGGGTCCAGCCATGGAGAAGAGTTTAGACACGAGGAGAAGATAAGGAACACACCCATTATCAAGAAATCACATTAGGATTCTCTTTTTAACCTGTTCCTTAAAACACTAGTGCTTAGGAAATCTATTGGAGGCAGAAGCCGTCAAGGGTAGCTTAAAGGTTAGGGTTAGGGTTAGGGTGAGGGTTAGGGTACGGTTTAGGGTACGGGTTCAGGGAGGGGTTCGGGTAGGGCGTAGGGTATTGGTTAGGGTTAGGGTTAGAGTTAGTGTTAGGGTTAGGGCTCGGTTTAGTGTACGGGTTAGGATTAGGGTACGCGCTAGGGTTAGGGTAGGGGTTAGGGTTAGGGTACGCGTTAGGGTGAGGGTAGTTATTAAACCTATCACACTCTCTAGATACCCCTTAGCACGTAAAGGAATATTATTTGGGGGTCCAGCCATGGAGAAGAGTTTAGACACTAGGAGAAGATAAGGAACACACCCATTATCAAGAAATCACATTAGGATTCTCCTTTAAACCTGTTCCTTAAATCACTAGTGCTTAGGAAATCTATTGGAGGCAGAAGCCGTCAAGGGTAGCTTAGGGTTAGGGTAAGGGTTAGGGTGAGGGTTAGGGTACGGCTTAGGGTACGGGTTCGGGGAGGGGTTCGGGTAGGGCCTAGGGTATGGGTTAGGGTTAGGGTTAGGGTTAGTGTTAGGGTTAGGGCTCGGTTTAGGGTACGGGTTAGGATTAGGGTACTCGTTAGGGTTAGGGTAGCGGTTAGGGTTAGGGTACGCGTTAGGGTGAGGGTAGTTATTAAACCTATCACACTCTCTAGATACCCCTTAGCACGTAAAGGAATATTATTTGGGGGTCGAACCATGGAGAAGAGTTTAGACACTAGGAGAAGATAAGGAACACACCCATTATCAAGAAATCACATTAGGATTCTCCTTTAAACCTGTTCCTTAAATCACTAGTGCTTAGGAAATCTATTGGAGGCAGAAGCCGTCAAGGGTAGCTTAGGGTTAGGGTAAGGGTTAGGGTGAGGGTTAGGGTACGGCTTAGGGTACGGGTTCGGGGAGGGGTTCGGGTAGGGCGTAGGGTATGGGTTAGAGTTAGGGTTAGGGTTAGTGTTAGGGTTAGGGCTCTGTTTAGGGTACGGGTTAGGATTAGGGTACGCGTTAGTGTTAGGATAGGGGTTAGGGTTAGGGTACGCTTTAGGGTGAGGGTAGTTATTAAACCTATCCCACTCTCTAGATACCCCTTGGCACGTAAAGGAATATTATTTGGGGGTCCAGCCATGGAGAAGGGTTTAGACACTAGGAGAAGATAAGGAACACACCCATTATCAAGAAATCACAATATGATTCTCTTTTTAAACTGTTCCTTAAAACACTAGTGGTTAGGAAATCTATTGGAGGCAGAAGCAGTCAAGGGTAGCTTAGGGTTAGGGTTAGGGTTAGGGTGAGGGTTAGGGTACGGCTTAGGGTACGGGTTCGGGGAGGGGTTCGGGTAGGGCGTAGGCTATGGGTTAGGGTTAGGGTTAGGGTTAGTGTTAGGGTTAGGGCTCGGTTTAGGGTACGGGTTAGGATTAGGGTACTCGTTAGGGTTAGGGTAGCGGTTAGGGTTAGGGTACGCGTTAGGGTGAGGGTAGTTATTAAACCTATCACACTCTCTAGATACCCCTTAGCACGTAAAGGAATATTATTTGTGGGTCGAGCCATGGAGAAGAGTTTAGACACTAGGAGAAGATAAGGAACACACCCATTATCACGAAATCACATTAGGATTCTCTTTTTAACCTGTTCCTTAAAACACTAGTGCTTAGGAAATCTATTGGAGGCAGAAGCAGTCAAGGGTAGCTTAGGGTTAGGGTTAGGGTTAGGGTGAGGGTTAGGGTACGGCTTAGGGTACGGGTTCGGGGAGGGGTTCGGGTAGGGCGTAGGGTATGGGTTAGGGTTAGGGTTAGGGCTAGTGTTAGGGTTAGGGCTCGGTTTAGGGTACGGGTTAGGATTAGGGTACGCGTTAGGGTTAGGGTAGGGGTTAGGGTTATGGTACGCGTTAGGGTGAGGGTAGTTATTAAACCTATCCCACTCTCTAGATACCCCTTAGCACGTAAAGGAATATTATTTGGGGGTCCAGCCATGGAGAAGAGTTTAGACACGAGGAGAAGGTAAGGAACACACCCATTATCAAGAAATCACATTAGGATTCTCTTTTTAACCTGTTCCTTAAAACACTAGTGCTTAGGAAATCTATTGGAGGCAGAAGCCGTCAAGGGTAGCTTAGGGTTAGGGTTAGGGTTAGGGTGAGGGTTAGGGTACGGTTTAGGGTACGGGTTCAGGGAGGGGTTCGGGTAGGGCGTAGGGTATGGGTTAGGGTTAGGGTTAGAGTTAGTGTTAGGGTTAGGGCGCGGTTTAGGCTACGGGTTAGGATTAGGATACGCGCTAGGGTTAGGGTAGGGGTTAGGGTTAGGGTACGCGTTAGGGTGAGGGTAGTTATTATACCTATCACACTCTCTAGATACCCCTTAGCACATAAAGGAACATTATTTGGGGGTCCAGCCATGGAGAAGAGTTTAGACACGAGGAGAAGATAAGGAACACACCCATTATCAAGAAATCACAATATGATTCTCTTTTTAAACTGTTCCTTAAAACACTAGTGGTTAGGAAATCTATTGGAGGCAGAAGCAGTCAAGGGTAGCTTAGGGTTAGGGTTAGGGTTAGGGTGAGGGTTAGGGTACGGCTTAGGGTACGGGTTCGGGGAGGGTTTCGGGTAGGGCGTAGGGTATGGGTTAGGGTTAGGGTTAGGGTTAGTGTTAGGGTTAGGGCTCGGTTTAGGGTACGGGTTAGGATTAGGGTACTCGTTAGGGTTAGGGTAGCCGTTAGGGTTAGGGTACGCGTTAGGGTGAGGGTAGTTATTAAACTTATCACACTCTCTAGATACCCCTTAGCACGTAAAGGAATATTATTTGGGGGTCGAGCCATGGAGAAGAGTTTAGACACTAGGAGAAGATAAGGAACACACCCATTATCACGAAATCACATTAGGATTCTCTTTTTAACCTGTTCCTTAAAACACTAGTGCTTAGGAAATCTATTGGAGGCAGAAGCAGTCAAGGGTAGCTTAGGGTTAGGGTTAGGGTTAGGGTGAGGGTTAGGGTACGGCTTAGGGTACGGGTTCGGGGAGGGGCTCGGGTAGGGCGTAGGGTATGGGTTAGGGTTAGGGTTAGGGCTAGTGTTAGGGTTGGGGCTCGGTTTAGGTTACGGGTTAGGATTAGGGTACGCGTTAGGGTTAGGGTAGGGGTTAGGGTTAGGATACGCGTTAGGGTGAGGGTAATTATTAAACCTATCCCACTCTCTAGATACCCCTTAGCATGTAAAGGAATATTATTTGGGGGTCCAGCCATGGAGAAGAGTTTAGACACGAGGATAAGATAAGGAACACACCCATTATCAAGAAATCACATTAGGATTCTCTTTTTAACCTGTTCCTTAAAACACTAGTGCTTAGGAAATCTATTGGAGGCAGAAGCCGTCAAGGGTAGCTTAAAGGTTAGGGTTAGGGTTAGGGTGAGGGTTAGGGTACGGTTTAGGGTACGGGTTCAGGGAGGGGTTCGGGTAGGGCGTAGGGTATTGGTTAGGGTTAGGGTTAGAGTTAGTGTTAGGGTTAGGGCTCGGTTTAGGGTACGGGTTAGGATTAGGGTACGCGCTAGGGTTAGGGTAGGGGTTAGGGTTAGGGTACGCGTTAGGGTGAGGGTAGTTATTAAACCTATCACACTCTCTAGATACCCCTTAGCACGTAAAGGAATATTATTTGGGGGTCCAGCCATGGAGAAGAGTTTAGACACGAGGAGAAGATAAGGAACACACCCATTATCAAGAAATCACAATATGATTCTCTTTTTAAACTGTTCCTTAAAACACTAGTGGTTAGGAAATCTATTGGAGGCAGAAGCAGTCAAGGGTAGCTTAGGGTTAGGGTTAGGGTTAGGGTGAGGGTTAGGGTACGGCTTAGGGTACGGGTTCGGGGAGGGTTTCGGGTAGGGCGTAGGGTATGGGTTAGGGTTAGGGTTAGGGTTAGTGTTAGGGTTAGGGCTCGGTTTAGGGTACGGGTTAGGATTAGGGTACTCGTTAGGGTTAGGGTAGCGGTTAGGGTTAGGGTACGCGTTAGGGTGAGGGTAGTTATTAAACCTATCACACTCTCTAGATACCCCTTAGCACGTAAAGGAATATTATTTGGGGGTCGAGCCATGGAGAAGAGTTTAGACACTAGGAGAAGATAAGGAACACACCCATTATCACGAAATCACATTAGGATTCTCTTTTTAACCTGTTCCTTAAAACACTAGTGCTTAGGAAATCTATTGGAGGCAGAAGCAGTCAAGGGTAGCTTAGGGTTAGGGTTAGGGTTAGGGTGAGGGTTAGGGTACGGCTTAGGGTACGGGTTCGGGGAGGGGTTCGGGTAGGGCGTAGGGTATGGGTTAGGGTTAGGGTTAGGGCTAGTGTTAGGGTTAGGGCTCGGTTTAGGGTACGGGTTAGGATTAGGGTACACGTTAGGGTTAGGGTAGGGGTTAGGGTTAGGGTACGCGTTAGGGTGAGGGTAATTATTAAACCTATCCCACTCTCTAGATACCCCTTAGCACGTAAAGGAATATTATTTGGGGGTCCAGCCATGGAGAAGAGTTTAGACACGAGGAGAAGATAAGGAACACACCCATTATCAAGAAATCACATTAGGATTCTCTTTTTAACCTGTTCCTTAAAAGACTAGTGCTTAGGAAATCTATTGGAGGCAGAAGCCGTCAAGGGTAGCTTAAAGGTTAGGATTAGGGTTAGGGTGAGGGTTAGGGTACGGTTTAGGGTACGGGTTCAGGGAGGGGTTCGGGTAGGGCGTAGGGTATTGGTTAGGGTTAGGGTTAGAGTTAGTGTTAGGGTTAGGGCTCGGTTTAGGGTACGGGTTAGGATTAGGGTACGCGCTAGGGTTAGGGTAGGGGTTAGGGTTAGGGTACGCGTTAGGGTGAGGGTAGTTATTAAACCTATCACACTCTCTAGATACCCCTTAGCACGTAAAGGAATATTATTTGGGGGTCCAGCCATGGAGAAGAGTTTAGACACGAGGAGAAGATAAGGAACACACCCATTATCAAGAAATCACATTAGGATTCTCCTTTAAACCTGTTCCTTAAATCACTAGTGCTTAGGAAATCTATTGGAGGCAGAAGCCGTCAAGGGTAGCTTAGGGTTAGGGTAAGGGTTAGGGTGAGGGTTAGGGTACGGCTTAGGGTACGGGTTCGGGGAGGGGTTCGGGTAGGGCGTAGGGTATGGGTTAGAGTTAGGGTTAGGGTTAGTGTTAGGGTTAGGGCTCAGTTTAGGTTACGGGTTAGGATTAGGGTACGCGTTAGTGTTAGGGTAGGGGTTAGGGTTAGGGTACGCTTTAGGGTGAGGGTAGTTATTAAACCTATCCCACTCTCTAGATACCCCTTGGCACGTAAAGGAATATTATTTGGGGGTCCAGCCATGGAGAAGGGTTTAGACACTAGGAGAAGATAAGGAACACACCCATTATCAAGAAATCACAATATGATTCTCTTTTTAAACTGTTCCTTAAAACACTAGTGGTTAGGAAATCTATTGGAGGCAGAAGCAGTCAAGGGTAGCTTGGGGTTAGGGTTAGGGTTAGGGTGAGGGTTAGGGTACGGCTTAGGGTACGGGTTCGGGGAGGGGTTCGGGTAGGGCGTAGGGTATGGGTTAGGGTTAGGGTTAGGGCTAGTGTTAGGGTTAGGGCTCGGTTTAGGGTACGGGTTAGGATTAGGGTACGCGTTAGGGTTAGGGTAGGGGTTAGGGTTAGGGTACGCGTTAGGGTGAGGGTAGTTATTAAACCTATCCCACTCTCTAGATACCCCTTAGCACGTAAAGGAATATTATTTGGGGGTCCAGCCATGGAGAAGAGTTTAGACACGAGGAGAAGATAAGGAACACACCCATTATCAAGAAATCACATTAGGATTCTCTTTTTGACCTGTTCCTTAAAACACTAGTGCTTAGGAAATCTATTGGAGGCAGAAGCCGTCAAGGGTAGCTTAGGGTTAGGGTTAGGGTTAGGGTGAGGGTTAGGGTACGGCTTAGGGTACGGGTTCGGGGAGGGGTTCGGGTAGGGCGTAGGGTATGGGTTAGGGTTAGGGTTAGGGCTAGTGTTAGGGTTAGGGCTCGGTTTAGGCTACAGGTTAGGATTAGGGTACGCGTTAGGGTAAGGGTAGGGGTTAGGGTTAGTGTACGCGTTAGGGTGAGGGTAGTTATTAAACCTATCCCACTCTCTAGATACCCCTTAGCACGTACAAGAATATTATTGGGGGTCCAGCCATGGAGAAGAGTTTAGACACTAGGAAAAGATAAGGAACACACCCATTATCACGAAATCACATTAGGATTCTCTTTTTAACCTGTTCCTTAAAACACTAGTGCTTAGGAAATCTATTGGAGGCAGAAGCAGTCAAGGGTAGCTTAGGGTTAGGGTTAGGGTTAGGGTGAGGGTTAGGGTATGGCTTAGGGTACGGGTTCGGGGAGGGGTTCGGGTAGGGCGTAGGTTATGGGTTAGGGTTAGGGTTAGGGTTAGTGTTAGGGTTAGGGCTCGGTTTAGGGTACGGGTTAGGATTAGGGTACCCGTTAGGGTTAGGGTAGGGGTTAGGGTTAGGGTACGCGTTAGGGTGGGGGTAGTTATTAAACCTATCCCACTCTCTAGATACCCCTTAGCACGTAAAGGAATATTATTTGGGGGTCCAGACATGGAGAAGAGTTTAGACACTAGGAGAAGATAAGGAACACACCCATTATCACGAAATCACATTAGGATTCTCTTTTTAACATGTTCCTTAAAACACTAGTGCTTAGGAAATCTATTGGAGGCAGAAGCCGTCAAGGGTAGCTTAGGGTTAGGGTTAGGGTTAGGGTGAGGGTTAGGGTACGGCTTAGGGTACGGGTTCGGGGAGGTGTTCGGGTAGGGCGTAGGGTATGGGTTAGGGTTAGGGCTAGTGTTAGGGTTAGGTCTCTGTTTAGGGTAAAGGTTAGGATTAGGGTACGCGTTAGGGTTAGGGTAGGGGTTACGGTTAGTGTACGCGTTAGGGTGAGGGTAGTTATTAAACCTATCCCACTCTCTAGATACCCTTTAGCACGTACAGGAATATTATTGGGGGTCCAGCCATGGAGAAGAGTTTAGACACTAGGAGAAGATAAGGAACACACCCATTATCACGAAATCACATTAGGATTCTCTTTTTAACCTGTTCCTTAAAACACTAGTGCTTAGGAAATCTATTGGAGGCAGAAGCAGTCAAGGGTAGCTTAGGGTTACGGTTAGGGTTAGGGTGAGGGTTAGGGTACGGCTTAGGGTACAGGTTCGGGGAGGGGTTCGGGTAGGGTGTAGGCTATGGGTTAGGGTTAGGTTTAGGGTTAGTGTTAGGGTTAGGGCTCGGTTTAGGGTACGGGTTAGGATTAGGGTACGCGTTAGGGTTAGGGTAGGGGTTAGGGTTAGGGTATGTGATAGGGTGAGGTTAGTTATTAAACCTATCCCACTCTCTAGATACCCCTTAGCACGTAAAGGAATATTATTTGGGGGTCCAGCCATGGAGAAGAGTTTAGACACTAGGAGAAGATAAGAAACACACCCATTCTCAAGAAATCACATTAGGATTCTCTTTTTAACCTGTTCCTTAAAACACTAGTGCTTAGGAAATCTATTGGAGGCAGAAGCCGTCAAGGGTAGCTTAGGGTTAGGGTTAGGGTTACGGTGAGGGTTAGGGTACGGCTTACGATACGGGTTCGGCGAGGGGTTCGGGTAGGGCGTAGGGTATGGGTTAGGGTTAGGGTTAGGGCTAGTGTTAGGGTTAGGGCTCAGTTTAGGGTACGGGTTAGGATTAGGGTATGCGTTAGGGTTAGGGTAGGGGTTAGGGTTAGGATACGCGTTAGGGTGAGTGTAGTTATTAAACCTATCCCACTCTCTAGATACCCCTTAGCACGTAAAGGAATATTATTTGGGGGTCCAGCCATGGAGAAGGGTTTAGACACTAGGAGAAGATAAGGAACACACCCATTATCAAGAAATCACAATATGATTCTCTTTTTAAACTGTTCCTTAAAACACTAGTGGTTAGGAAATCTATTGGAGGCAGAAGCAGTCAAGGGTAGCTTAGGGTTAGGGTTAGGGTTAGGGTGAGGGTTAGGGTACGGCTTAGGGTACGGGTTCGTGGAGGGTTTCGGGTAGGGCGTAGGGTATGGGTTAGGGTTAGGGTTAGGTTTAGTGTTAGGGTTAGGGCTCGGTTTAGGTTACGGGTTAGGATTAGGGTACTCGTTAGGGTTAGGGTAGTGGTTAGGGTTAGGGTACGCGTTACGGTGAGGGTAGTTATTAAACCTATCACACTCTCTAGATACCCCTTAGCACGTAAAGGAATATTATATGGGGCTCCAGCCATCGAGAAGAGTTTAGACACTAGGAGAAGATAAGGAACACACCCATTATCACAAAATCACATTAGGATTCTCTTTTTAACCTGTTCCTTAAAACACTAGTGCTTAGGAAATCTATTGGAGGCAGAAGAAGTCAAGGGTAGCTTAGGGTTAGGGTTAGGGTTAGGGTGAGGGTTAGGGTACGGCTTAGGGTACGGGTTCGGGGAGGGGTTCGGGTAGGGCGTAGGGTATGGGTTAGGGTTAGGGTTAGGGCTAGTGTTAGGGTTAGGGCTCGGTTTAGGGTACGGGTTAGGATTAGGGTAAGTGCTAGGGTTAGGGTAGGGATTAGGGTTAGGGTACGCGTTAGGGTGAGGGTAGTTATTAAACCTATCACACTCTCTAGATACCCCTTAGCACATAAAGCAATATTATTTGGGGGTCCAGCCATGGAGAAGAGTTTAGACACGAAGAGAAGATAAGGAACACACCCATTATCAAGAAATCACATTAGGATTCTCTTTTTAACATGTTCCTTAAAACACTAGTGCTTAGGAAATCTATTGGAGGCAGAAGCCGTCAAGGGTAGCTTAGGGTTAGGGTTAGGGTTAGGGTGAGGGTTAGGGTACGGCTTAGGGTACGGGTTCGGGGAGGGGTTCGGGTAGGGCGTAGGGTATGGGTTAGGGTTAGGGTTAGGGCTAGTGTTAGGGTTAGGGCTCGGTTTAGGCTACAGGTTAGGATTAGGGTACGCGTTAGGGTTAGGGTAGTGGTTAGGGTTAGTGTACGCGTTAGGGTGAGGGTAGTTATTAAACCTATCCCACTCTCTAGATACCCCTTAGCACGTACAGGAATATTATTGGGGGTCCAGCCATGGAGAAGAGTTTAGACACTAGGAAAAGATAAGGAACACACCCATTATCACGAAATCACATTAGGATTCTCTTTTTAACCTGTTCTTTAAAACACTAGTGCTTAGGAAATCTATTGGAGGCAGAAGCAGTCAAGGGTAGCTTAGGGATAGGGTTAGGGTTAGGGTGAGGGTTAGGGTATGGCTTAGGGTAAGGGTTCGGGGAGGGGTTCGTGTAGGGCGTAGGGTATGGGTTAGGGTTAGGGTTAGGGTTAGTGTTAGGGTTAGGGCTCGGTTTAGGGTACGGGTTAGGATTAGGGTACGCGTTAGGGTTAGGGTAGGGGTTAGGGTTAGGGTACGCGTTAGGGTGGGGGTAGTTATTAAACCTATCACACTCTCTAGATACCCCTTAGCACGTAAAGGAATATTATTTGGGGGTCCAGACATGGAGAAGACTTTAGACACTAAGAGAAGATAAGGAACACACCCATTATCACGAAATCACATTAGGATTCTCTTTTTAACATGTTCCTTAAAACACTAGTGCTTAGGAAATCTATTGGAGGCATAAGCCGTCAAGGGTAGCTTAGGGTTAGGGTTAGGGTTAGGGTGAGTGTTAGGGTACGGCTTAGGGTACAGGTTCGGGGAGGTGTTCGGTTAGGGCGTAGGGTATGGGTTAAGGTTAGGGCTAGTGTTAGGGTTAGGTCTCTGTTTAGGGTAAAGGTTAGGATTAGGGTACGCGTTAGGGTTAGGGTAGGGGTTACGGTTAGTGTACGCATTAGGGTGAGGGTAGTTATTAAACCTATCCCACTCTCTAGATACCCCTTAGCACGTACAGGAATATTATTGGGGGTCCAGCCATGGAGAAGAGTTTAGACACTAGGAGAAGATAAGGAACACACCCATTATCAAGAAATCACATTAGGATTCTGTTTTTAACATATTCCTTAAAACACTAGTGCTTAGCAAATCTATTGGAGGCACAAGCCGTCAAGGGTAGCTTAGGGTTAGGGTTAGGGTTAGGGTGAGGGTTAGGGTACGGCTTAGGGTACGGGTTCGGGGAGGGGTTCGGGTAGGGCGTAGGGTATGGGTTAGGGTTAGGGTTAGGGCTAGTGTTAGGGTTAGGGCTCGGTTTAGGGTACAGGTTAGGATTAGGGTACGCGTTAGGGTTAGGGTAGGGGTTAGGGTTAGTGTACACGTTCGGGTGAGGGTAGTTATTAAACCTACCCACTCTCTAGATACCCCTTAGCACGTAAAGGAATATTATTTGGGGGTCCAGCCATGGAGAACGCTTTAGACACTAGGAGAAGATAAGGAACACACCCATTATCAAGAAATCACAATATGATTCTCTTTTTAAACTGTTCCTTAAAACACTAGTGGTTAGGAAATCTATTGGAGGCAGAAGCAGTCAAGGGTAGCTTAGGGTTAGGGTTAGGGTTAGGGTGAGGGTTAGGGTACGGCTTAGGGTACGGGTTCGGGGAGGGGTTCGGGTAGGGCGTAGGTTATGGGTTAGGGTTAGGGTTAGGGTTAGTGTTAGGGTTAGGGCTCGGTTTAGGTTACGGGTTAGGATTAGGGTACTCGTTAGGGTTAGGGTAGCGGTTAGGGTTAGGGTACGCGTTACGGTGAGGGTAGTTATTAAACCTATCACACTCTCTAGATACCCCTTAGCACGTAAAGGAATATTATTTGGGGGTCCAGCCATGGAGAAGAGTTTAGACACTAGGAGAAGATAAGGAACACACCCATTATCACGAAATCACATTAGGATTCTCTTTTTAACCTGTTCCTTAAAACACTAGTGCTTAGGAAATCTATTGGAGGCAGAAGCAGTGAAGGGTAGCTTAGGGTTAGAGTTAGGGTTAGGGTGAGGGTTAGGGTACGGCTTAGGGTACGGGTTCGGGGAGGGGTTCGGGTAGGGCGTAGGTTATGGGTTAGGGTTAGGGGTAGGGCTAGTGTTAGGGTTAGGGCTCGGTTTAGGGTACGGGTTAGGATTAGGGTACGCGTTAGGGTTAGGGTAGGGGTTAGGGTTAGGGTACGCGTTAGGGTGAGGGTAGTTATTAAACCTATCCCACTCTCTAGATACCCCTTAGCACGTAAAGGACTATTATTTGGGGGTCCAGCCATGGAGAACAGTTTAGACACGAGGAGAAGATAAGGAACACACCCATTATCAAGAAATCACATTAGGATTCTCTTTTTAACCTGTTCCTTAAAACACTAGTGCTTAGGAAATCTATTGGAGGCAGAAGCCGTCAAGGGTAGCTTAGGGTTAGGGTTAGGGTTAGGGTGAGGGTTAGGGTACGGTTTAGGGTACGGATTCAGGGAGGGGTTCGGGTAGGGCGTAGGGTATGGGTTAGGGTTAGGGTTAGAGTTAGTGTTAGGGTTAGGGCTCGGTTTAGGGTACGGGTTAGGATTAGGGTAAGTGCTAGGGTTAGGGTAGGGGTTAGGGTTAGGGTACGCGTTAGGGTGAGGGTAGTTATTAAACCTATCACACTCTCTAGATACCCCTTAGCACATAAAGGAATATTATTTGGGGGTCCAGCCATGGAGAAGAGTTTAGACACGAGGAGAAGATAAGGAACACACCCATTATCAAGAAATCACATTAGGATTCTCTTTTTAACATGTTCCTTAAAACACTAGTGCTTAGGAAATCTATTGGAGGCAGAAGCCGTCAAGGGTAGCTTAGGGTTAGGGTTAGGGTTAGGGTGAGGGTTAGGGTACGGCTTAGGGTACGGGTTCGGGGAGGGGTTCGGGTAGGGCGTAGGGTATGGGTTAGGGTTAGGGTTAGGGCTAGTGTTAGGGTTAGGGCTCGGTTTAGGCTACAGGTTAGGATTAGGGTACGCGTTAGGGTTAGGGTAGGGGTTAGGGTTAGTGTACGCGTTAGGGTGAGGGTAGTTATTAAACCTATCCCACTCTCTAGATACCCCTTAGCACGTACAGGAATATTATTGGGGGTCCAGCCATGGAGAAGAGTTTAGACACTAGGAAAAGATAAGGAACACACACATTATCACGAAATCACATTAGGATTCTCTTTTTAACCTGTTCCTTAAAACACTAGTGCTTAGGAAATCTATTGGAGGCAGAAGCAGTCAAGGGTAGCTTAGGGTTAGGGTTAGGGTTAGGGTGAGGGTTAGGGTATGGCTTAGGGTACGGGTTCGGGGAGGGGTTCGGGTAGGGCGTAGGGTATGGGTTAGGGTTAGGGTTAGGGTTAGTGTTAGGGTTAGGGCTCGGTTTAGGGTACGGGTTAGGATTAGGGTACGCGTTAGGGTTAGGGTAGGGGTTAGGGTTAGGGTACGCGTTAGGGTGGGGGTAGTTATTAAACCTATCACACTCTCTAGATACCCCTTAGCACATAAAGGAATATTATTTGGGGGTCCAGACATGGAGAAGAGTTTAGACACTAGGAGAAGATAAGGAACACACCCATTATCACGAAATCACATTAGGATTCTCTTTTTAACATGTTCCTTAAAACACTAGTGCTTAGGAAATCTATTGGAGGCATAAGCCGTCAAGGGTAGCTTAGGGTTAGGGTTAGGGTTAGGGTGAGGGTTTGGGTACGGCTTAGGGTACAGGTTCGGGGAGGTGTTCGGGTAGGGCGTAGGGTATGGGTTAAGGTTAGGGCTAGTGTTAGGGTTAGGTCTCTGTTTAGGGTAAAGGTTAGGATTAGGGTACGCGTTAGGGTTAGGGTAGGGGTTACGGTTAGTGTACGCGTTAGGGTGAGGGTAGTTATTAAACCTATCCCACTCTCTAGATACCCCTTAGCACGTAAAGTAATATTATTTGGGGGTCCAGCCATGGAGAAGAGTTTAGACACGAGGAGAACATAAGGAACACCCCCATTATCAAGAAATCACATTAGGATTCTCTTTTTAACCTGTTCCTTAAAACACTAGTGCTTAGGAAATCTATTGGAGGCAGAAGCAGTCAAGGGTAGCTTAGGGTTAGGGTTAGGGTTAGGGTGAGGGTTAGGGTACGGCTTATGGTACGCGTTCGGGGAGGGGTTCGGGTAGGCCGTAGGGTATGGGTTAGGATTAGGGTTAGGGTTAGTGTTAGGGTTAGGGCTCGGTTAAGGGTACGGGTTAGGATTAGGGTACGCGTTAGAGTTAGGGTAGTGGTTAGGGTTAGGGTACGCTTTAGGGTGAGGGTAGTTATTAAACCTATCCCACTCTCTAGAAACCCCTTAGCACGTAAAGGAATATTATTTGGGGGTCCAGCCATGGAGAAGAGTTTAGACACTAGGAGAAGATAAGGAACACACCCATTATCAAGAAATCTCATTAGGATTCTCTTTTTAACCTGTTCCTTAAAACACTAGTGCTTAGGAAATCTATTGGAGGAAGAAGCAGTCAAGGGTAGCTTAGGGTTAGGGTTAGGGTTAGGGTGAGGGTTAGGGTACGACTTAGGGTACGGGTTCGGGGAGGGGTTTGGGTAGGGCGTAGGGTATGGGTTAGTGTTAGGGTTAGGGTTAGTGTTAGGGTTAGGGCTCGGTTAAGGGTACGGGTTAGGATTAGGGTACGCGTTAGTGTTAGGGTAGTGGTTAGGGTTAGGGTACGCTTTAGGGTGAGGTTAGTTATTAAACCTATCCCACTCTCTAGATACCCCTTAGCACGTAAAGTAATATTATTTGGGGGTCCAGCCATGGAGAAGACTTTAGACACTAGGAGAAGATAAGGAACACACCCATTATCAAGAAATCACATTAGGATTCTCTTTTTAACCTGTTCCTTAAAACACTAGTGCTTAGCAAATCTATTGGAGGCAGAAGCCGTCAAGGGTAGCTTAGGGTTAGGGTTAGGGTTAGGGTGAGGGTTAGGGTACGGCTTAGGGTACGGGTTCGGGGAGGGGTTCGGGTAGGGCGTAGGGTATGGGTTAGGGTTAGGGTTAGGGTTAGTGTTAGGGTTAGGGCTCGGTTTAGGGTACGGGTTAGGATTAGGGTACGCGTTAGGGTTAGGGTAGGGGTTAGGGTTAGTGTACGCGTTAGGGTGAGGGTAGTTATTAAACCTATCCCACTCTCTAGATACCCCTTAGCACGTACAGGAATATTATTGGGGGTCCAGCCATGGAGAAGAGTTTAGACACTAGGAGAAGATAAGGAACACACCCATTATCACGAAATCACATTAGGATTCTCTTTTTAACCTGTTCCTTAAAACACTAGTGCTTAGGAAATCTATTGGAGGCAGAAGCAGTCAAGGGTAGCTTAGGGTTAGGGTTAGGGTTAGGGTGAGGGTTAGGGTATGGCTTAGGGTACGGGTTCGGGGAGGGGTTCGGGTAGGGCGTAGGGTATGGGTTAGGTATAGCGTTAGGGCTAGTGTTAGGTTTAGGGCTCGGTTTAGGGTATGGGTTAGGATTAGGGTACGCGCTAGGGTTAGGGTAGGGGTTAGGGTTAGGGTACGCGTTAGGGTGGGGGTAGTTATTAAACCTATCCCACTCTCTAGATACCCCTTAGCACGTAAAGGAATATTATTTGGGGGTCCAGCCATGGAGAAGAGTTTAGACACGAGGAGAAGATAAGGAACACACCCATTATCAAGAAATCACATTAGGATTCTCTTTTCACCTGTTCCTTAAAACACTAGTGCTTAGGAAATCTATTGGAGGCAGAAGCAGTCAAGGGTAGCTTAGGGTTAGGGTTAGGGTTAGGGTGAGGGTTAGGGTATGGCTTAGGGTACGGGTTCGGGGAGGGGTTCGGGGAGGGCGTAGGGTATGGGTTAGGGTTAGGGTTAGGGTTAGTGTTAGGGTTAGGGCTCGGTTTAGGGTACGGGTTAGGATTAGGGTACGCGTTAGGGTTAAGGTAGGGGTTAGAGTTAGTGTACGCGTTAGGGAGAGGGTAGTTATTAAACCTATCCCACTCTCTAGATACCCCTTAGCACGTAAAGGAATATTATTTGGGGGTCCAGCCTTGGAGAAGAGTTTAGACACTAGGAGAAGATAAGGAACACACCCATCATCAAAAAATCACATTAGGATTCTCTTTTTAACCTGTTCCTTAAAACACTAGTGCTTAGGACATCTATTGGAGGCAGAAGCAGTGAAGGGTAGCTTAGGATTAGGGTTAGGGTTAGGGTACGGCTTAGGGTACGAGTTCGTGGAGGGGTTCGGGTACGGCGTATGGTATGGGTTAGGGTTAGGGTTAGGGCTCGGTTCAACGTACGGGTTAGGATTAGGGTACGCGTTAGGGTTAGGGTAGGGGTTAGGGTGAGGGTAGTTATTAAACCTATCCCACTCTCTAGATACCCCTTAGCACGTAAAGGAATATTATTTGGGGGTCCAGCCATGGAGAAGAGTTTAGACACTAGGAGAAGATAAGGAACAAACCCATTATCAAGAAATCACATTAGGATTCTCTTTTTAAACTGTTCCTTAAAACACTAGTGCTTAGGAAATCTATTGGAGGCAGAAGCAGTAAAGGGTAGCTTAGGGTTAGGGTTAGGGTTAGGGTGAGGGTTAGGGTACGGCTTAGGTTACGGCTTTGGGGAGGGGTTCGGGTATGGGGTAGTGTATGGGTTAGGGTTAGGGTTAGGGCTAGTGTTAGGGTTAGGGCTCGGTTTAGGGTACGGGTTAGGATTAGGGTACGCGTTAGGGTTAGGGTAGGGGTTAGGGTTAGGGTACGCGTTAGGGTGAGGGTAGTTATTAAACCTATCCCACTCTCTAGATACCCCTTAGCACGTAAAGGAATATTATTTGGGGGTCCAGCCATGGGGAAGAGTTTAGACACTAGGAGAAGATAAGGAACACACCCATTATCAAGAAATCACATTAGGATTCTCTTTTTAACCTGTTCCTTAAAACACTAGTGCTTAGGAAATCTATTGGAGGCAGAATCAGTCAAGGGTAGCTTAGGGTTCGGGTTAGGGTTAGGGTGAGGGCTAGGGTATGGCTTAGGGTACGGGTACGGGGAGGGGTTCGGGTAGGGCGTAGGGTATGGGTTAGGGTTAGGGTTAGGGCTAGTGTTAGGTTTAGGGCTCGGTTTAGGGTACGGGTTAGGATTAGGGTACGCGTTAGGGTTAGGGTAGGGGTTAGGGTTAGGGTACGCGTTAGGGTGAGGGTAGTTATTAAACCTATCCTACTCTCTAAATACCCCTTAGCACGTAAAGGAATATTATTTGGGGGTCCAGCCATGGAGAAGAGTTTAGACACGAGGAGAAGATAAGGAACACAGCCATTATCAAGAAATCACATTAGGATTCTCTTTTTAACCTGTTCCTTAAAACACTAGTGCTTAGGAAATCTATTGGAGGCAGAAGCCGTCAAGGGTAGCTTAGGGTTAGGGTTAGGGTTAGGGTGAGTGTTAGGGTACGGCTTAGGGTACGGGTTCGGGGAGGGGTTCGGGTAGGGCGTAGGGTATGTGTTAGGGTTAGGGTTAGGGTTAGTGTTAGGGTTAGGCCTCGGTTTAGGGTACGCGTTAGGAGTAGGGTACGCGTTAGGGTTAGGGTAGGGGTTAGGGTTAGTGTACGCGTTAGGGTGAGGGTAGTTATTAAACCTATCCCACTCTCTAGATACCCCTTAGCACGTACAGGAATATTATTGGGGGTCCAGCCATGGAGAAGAGTTTAGACACTAGGAGAAGATAAGGAACACACCCATTACACGAAATCACATTAGGATTCTCTTTTTAACCTGTTCCTTAAAACACTAGTGCTTACGAAATCTATTGGAGGCAGAAGCCGTCAAGGGTAGCTTAGGGTTAGGGTTAGGGTTAGGGTGAGGGTTAGGGTACGGCTTAGGGTACGGGTTCGGGGAGGGTTTCGGGTAGGGCGTAGTGTATGGGTTAGGGTTAGGGTTAGGGTTAGTGTTAGGGTTAGGGCTCGGTTTAGGGTACGGGTTAGGATTAGGGTACGCGTTAGGGTTAGGGTAGGGGTTAGGGTGAGGGTAGTTATTAAACCTATCCCACTCTCTAGATACCCCTTAGCAGGTAAAGGAATATTATTTGGGGGTCCAGCCATGGAGAAGAGTTTAGACACTAGGAGAAGATAAGGAACAAACCCATTATCAAGAAATCACATTAGGATTCTCTTTTTAAACTGTTCCTTAAAACACTAGTGCTTAGGAAATCTATTGGAGGCAGAAGCAGTAAAGGGTAGCTTAGGGTTAGGGTTAGGGTTAGGGTGAGGGTTAGGGTACGGCTTAGGTTACGGCTTTGGGGAGGGGTTCGGGTAGGGGGTAGTGTATGGGTTAGGGTTAGGGTTAGGGCTAGTGTTAGGGTTAGGGCTCGGTTTAGGGTACGGGTTAGGATTAGGGTATGCGTTAGGGTTAGGGTAGGGGTTAGGGTTAGGGTACGCGTTAGGGTGAGGGTAGTTATTAAACCTATCCCACTCTCTAGATACCCCTTAGCACGTAAAGGAATATTATTTGGGGGTCCAGCCATGGGGAAGAGTTTAGACACTAGGAGAAGATAAGGAACACACCCATTATCAAGAAATCACATTAGGATTCTCTTTTTAACTTGTTCCTTAAAACACTAGTGCTTAGGAAATCTATTGGAGGCAGAATCAGTCAAGGGTAGCTTAGGGTTAGGGTTAGGGTTAGGGTGAGGGCTAGGGTATGGCTTAGGGTACGGGTACGGGGAGGGGTTCGGGAAGGGCGTAGGGTATGGGTTAGGGTTAGGGTTAGGGCTAGTGTTAGGTTTAGGGCTCGGTTTAGGGTACGGGTTAGGATTAGGGTACGCGTTAGGGTTAGGGTAGGGGTTAGGGTTAGGGTACGCGTTAGGGTGAGGGTAGTTATTAAACCTATCCTACTCTCTAAATACCCCTTAGCACGTAAAGGAATATTATTTGGGGGTCCAGCCATGGAGAAGAGTTTAGACACGAGGAGAAGATAAGGAACACAGCCATTATCAAGAAATCACATTAGGATTCTCTTTTTAACCTGTTCCTTAAAACACTAGTGCTTAGGAAATCTATTGGAGGCAGAAGCCGTCAAGGGTAGCTTAGGGTTAGGGTTAGGGTTAGGGTGAGGGTTAGGGTACGGCTTAGGGTACGGGTTCGGGGAGGGGTTCGGGTAGGGCGTAGGGTATGGGTTAGGGTTAGGGTTAGGGCTAGTGTTAGGGTTAGGGCTCGGTTTAGGCTACAGGTTAGGATTAGGGTACGCGTTAGGGTTAGGGTAGGGGTTAGGGTTAGTGTACGCGTTAGGGTGAGGGTAGTTATTAAACCTATCCCACTCTCTAGATACCCCTTAGCACGTACAGGAATATTATTGGGGGTCCAGCCATGGAGAAGAGTTTAGACACTAGGAGAGATAAGGAACACACCCATTATCACGAAATCACATTAGGATTCTCTTTTTAACCTGTTCCTTAAAACACTAGTGCTTAGGAAATCTATTGGAGGCAGAAGCAGTCAAGGGTAGCTTAGGGTTAGGGTTAGGGTTAGGGTGAGGGTTAGGGTATGGCTTAGGGTACGGGTTCGGGGAGGGGTTCGGGTAGGGCGTAGGGTATGGGTTAGGTATAGCGTTAGGGCTAGTGTTAGGTTTAGGGCTCGGTTTAGGGTATGGGTTAGGATTAGGGTACGCGCTAGGGTTAGGGTAGGGGTTAGGGTTAGGGTACGCGTTAGGGTGGGGGTAGTTATTAAACCTATCACACTCTCTAGATACCCCTTAGCACGTAAAGGAATATTATTTGGGGGTCCAGCCATGGAGAAGAGTTTAGACACGAGGAGAAGATAAGGAACACACCCATTATCAAGAAATCACATTAGGATTCTCTTTTCACCTGTTCCTTAAAACACTAGTGCTTAGGAAATCTATTGGAGGCAGAAGCAGTCAAGGGTAGCTTAGGGTTAGGGTTAGGGTTAGGGTGAGGGTTAGGGTATGGCTTAGGGTACGGGTTCGGGGAGGGGTTCGGGGAGGGCGTAGGGTATGGGTTAGGGTTAGGGTTAGGGTTAGTGTTAGGGTTAGGGCTCGGTTTAGGGTACGGGTTAGGATTAGGGTACGCGTTAGGGTTAAGGTAGGGGTTAGAGTTAGTGTACGCGTTAGGGAGAGGGTAGTTATTAAACCTATCCCACTCTCTAGATACCCCTTAGCACGTAAAGGAATATTATTTGGGGGTCCAGCCTTGGAGAAGAGTTTAGACACTAGGAGAAGATAAGGAACACACCCATCATCAAAAAATCACATTAGGATTCTCTTTTTAACCTGTTCCTTAAAACACTAGTGCTTAGGACATCTATTGGAGGCAGAAGCAGTGAAGGGTAGCTTAGGATTAGGGTTAGGGTTAGGGTACGGCTTAGGGTACGAGTTCGTGGAGGGGTTCGGGTACGGCGTATGGTATGGGTTAGGGTTAGGGTTAGGGCTCGGTTCAACGTACGGGTTAGGATTAGGGTACGCGTTAGGGTTAGGGTAGGGGTTAGGGTGAGGGTAGTTATTAAACCTATCCCACTCTCTAGATACCCCTTAGCACGTAAAGGAATATTATTTGGGGGTCCAGCCATGGAGAAGAGTTTAGACACTAGGAGAAGATAAGGAACAAACCCATTATCAAGAAATCACATTAGGATTCTCTTTTTAAACTGTTCCTTAAAACACTAGTGCTTAGGAAATCTATTGGAGGCAGAAGCAGTAAAGGGTAGCTTAGGGTTAGGGTTAGGGTTAGGGTGAGGGTTAGGGTACGGCTTAGGTTACGGCTTTGGGGAGGGGTTCGGGTAGGGGGTAGTGTATGGGTTAGGGTTAGGGTTAGGGCTAGTGTTAGGGTTAGGGCTCGGTTTAGGGTACGGGTTAGGATTAGGGTACGCGTTAGGGTTAGGGTAGGGGTTAGGGTTAGGGTACGCGTTAGGGTGAGGGTAGTTATTAAACCTATCCCACTCTCTAGATACCCCTTAGCACGTAAAGGAATATTATTTGGGGGTCCAGCCATGGGGAAGAGTTTAGACACTAGGAGAAGATAAGGAACACACCCATTATCAAGAAATCACATTAGGATTCTCTTTTTAACCTGTTCCTTAAAACACTAGTGCTTAGGAAATCTATTGGAGGCAGAATCAGTCAAGGGTAGCTTAGGGTTAGGGTTAGGGTTAGGGTGAGGGCTAGGGTATGGCTTAGGGTACGGGTACGGGGAGGGGTTCGGGTAGGGCGTAGGGTATGGGTTAGGGTTAGGGTTAGGGCTAGTGTTAGGTTTAGGGCTCGGTTTAGGGTACGGGTTAGGATTAGGGTACGCGTTAGGGTTAGGGTAGGGGTTAGGGTTAGGGTACGCGTTAGGGTGAGGGTAGTTATTAAACCTATCCTACTCTCTAAATACCCCTTAGCACGTAAAGGAATATTATTTGGGGGTCCAGCCATGGCGAAGAGTTTAGACACGAGGAGAAGATAAGGAACACAGCCATTATCAAGAAATCACATTAGGATTCTCTTTTTAACCTGTTCCTTAAAACACTAGTGCTTAGGAAATCTATTGGAGGCAGAAGCCGTCAAGGGTAGCTTAGGGTTAGGGTTAGGGTTAGGGTGAGTGTTAGGGTACGGCTTAGGGTACGGGTTCGGGGAGGGGTTCGGGTAGGGCGTAGGGTATGTGTTAGGGTTAGGGTTAGGGTTAGTGTTAGGGTTAGGCCTCGGTTTAGGGTACGCGTTAGGATTAGGGTACGCGTTAGGGTTAGGGTAGGGGTTAGGGTTAGTGTACGCGTTAGGGTGAGGGTAGTTATTAAACCTATCCCACTCTCTAGATACCCCTTAGCACGTACAGGAATATTATTGGGGGTCCAGCCATGGAGAAGAGTTTAGACACTAGGAGAAGATAAGGAACACACCCATTACACGAAATCACATTAGGATTCTCTTTTTAACCTGTTCCTTAAAACACTAGTGCTTACGAAATCTATTGGAGGCAGAAGCCATCAAGGGTAGCTTAGGGTTAGGGTTAGGGTTAAGGTGAGGGTTAGGGTACGGCTTAGGGTACGGGTTCGGGGAGGGTTTCGGGTAGGGCGTAGTGTATGGGTTAGGGTTAGGGTTAGGGTTAGTGTTAGGGTTAGGGCTCGGTTTAGGGTACGGGTTAGGATTAGGGTACGCGTTAGGGTTAGGGTAGGGGTTAGGGTGAGGGTAGTTATTAAACCTATCCCACTCTCTAGATACCCCTTAGCACGTAAAGGAATATTATTTGGGGGTCCAGCCATGGAGAAGAGTTTAGACACTAGGAGAAGATAAGGAACAAACCCATTATCAAGAAATCACATTAGGATTCTCTTTTTAAACTGTTCCTTAAAACACTAGTGCTTAGGAAATCTATTGGAGGCAGAAGCAGTAAAGGGTAGCTTAGGGTTAGGGTTAGGGTTAGGGTGAGGGTTAGGGTACGGCTTAGGTTACGGCTTTGGGGAGGGGTTCGGGTAGGGGGTAGTGTATGGGTTTGGGTTAGGGTTAGGGCTAGTGTTAGGGTTAGGGCTCGGTTTAGGGTACGGGTTAGGATTAGGGTATGCGTTAGGGTTAGGGTAGGGGTTAGGGTTAGGGTACGCGTTAGGGTGAGGGTAGTTATTAAACCTATCCCACTCTCTAGATACCCCTTAGCACGTAAAGGAATATTATTTGGGGGTCCAGCCATGGGGAAGAGTTTAGACACTAGGAGAAGATAAGGAACACACCCATTATCAAGAAATCACATTAGGATTCTCTTTTTAACCTGTTCCTTAAAACACTAGTGCTTAGGAAATCTATTGGAGGCAGAATCAGTCAAGGGTAGCTTAGGGTTAGGGTTAGGGTTAGGGTGAGGGCTAGGGTATGGCTTAGGGTACGGGTACGGGGAGGGGTTCGGGAAGGGCGTAGGGTATGGGTTAGGGTTAGGGTTAGGGCTAGTGTTAGGTTTAGGGCTCGGTTTAGGGTACGGGTTAGGATTAGGGTACGCGTTAGGGTTAGGGTAGGGGTTAGGGTTAGGGTACGCGTTAGGGTGAGGGTAGTTATTAAACCTATCCTACTCTCTAAATACCCCTTAGCACGTAAAGGAATATTATTTGGGGGTCCAGCCATGGAGAAGAGTTTAGACACGAGGAGAAGATAAGGAACACAGCCATTATCAAGAAATCACATTAGGATTCTCTTTTTAACCTGTTCCTTAAAACACTAGTGCTTAGGAAATCTATTGGAGGCAGAAGCCGTCAAGGGTAGCTTAGGGTTAGGGTTAGGGTTAGGGTGAGGGTTAGGGTACGGCTTAGGGTACGGGTTCGGGGAGGGGTTCGGGTAGGGCGTAGGGTATGGGTTAGGGTTAGGGTTAGGGCTAGTGTTAGGGTTAGGGCTCGGTTTAGGCTACAGGTTAGGATTAGGGTACGCGTTAGGGTTAGGGTAGGGGTTAGGGTTAGTGTACGCGTTAGGGTGAGGGTAGTTATTAAACCTATCCCACTCTCTAGATACCCCTTAGCACGTACAGGAATATTATTGGGGGTCCAGCCATGGAGAAGAGTTTAGACACTAGGAAAAGATAAGGAACACACCCATTATCACGAAATCACATTAGGATTCTCTTTTTAACCTGTTCCTTAAAACACTAGTGCTTAGGAAATCTATTGGAGGCAGAAGCAGTCAAGGGTAGCTTAGGGTTAGGGTTAGGGTTAGGGTGAGGGTTAGGGTATGGCTTAGGGTACGGGTTCGGGGAGGGGTTCGGGTAGGGCGTAGGGTATGTGTTAGGGTTAGGGTTAGGGTTAGTGTTAGGGTTAGGGCTCGGTTTAGGGTACGGGTTAGGATTAGGGTACGCGTTAGGGTTAGGGTAGGGGTTAGGGTTAGGGTACGCGTTAGGGTGGGGGTAGTTATTAAACCTATCACACTCTCTAGATACCCCTTAGCACGTAAAGGAATATTATTTGGGGGTCCAGACATGGAGAAGAGTTTAGACACTAGGAGAAGATAAGGAACACACCCATTATCACGAAATCACATTAGGATTCTCTTTTTAACATGTTCCTTAAAACACTAGTGCTTAGGAAATCTATTGGAGGCATAAGCCGTCAAGGGTAGCTTAGGGTTAGGGTTAGGGTTAGGGTGAGGGTTAGGGTACGGCTTAGGGTACAGGTTCGGGGAGGTGTTCGGGTAGGGCGTAGGGTATGGGTTAAGGTTAGGGCTAGTGTTAGGGTTAGGTCTCTGTTTAGGGTAAAGGTTAGGATTAGGGTACGCGTTAGGGTTAGGGTAGGGGTTACGGTTAGTGTACGCGTTAGGGTGAGGGTAGTTATTAAACCTATCCCACTCTCTAGATACCCCTTAGCACGTAAAGGAATATTATTTGGGGGTCCAGCCATGGAGAAGAGTTTAGACACGAGGAGAATATAAGGAACACCCCCATTATCAAGAAATCACATTAGGATTCTGTTTTTAACATATTCCTTAAAACACTAGTGCTTAGCAAATCTATTGGAGGCACAAGCCGTCAAGGGTTGCTTAGGGTTAGGGTTAGGGTTAGGGTGAGGGTAGGGTACGGCTTAGGGTACGGGTTCGGGGAGGGGTTCGGGTAGGGCGTAGGGTATGGGTTAGGGTTAGGGTTAGGGCTAGTGTTAGGGTTAGGGCTCGGTTTAGGGTACAGGTTAGGATTAGGGTACGCGTTAGGGTTAGGGTAGGGGTTAGGGTTAGTGTACACGTTCGGGTGAGGGTAGTTATTAAACCTACCCACTCTCTAGATACCCCTTAGCACGTAAAGGAATATTATTTGGGGGTCCAGCCATGGAGAACGCTTTAGACACTAGGAGAAGATAAGGAACACACCCATTATCAAGAAATCACAATATGATTCTCTTTTTAAACTGTTCCTTAAAACACTAGTGGTTAGGAAATCTATTGGAGGCAGAAGCAGTCAAGGGTAGCTTAGGGTTAGGGTTAGGGTTAGGGTGAGGGTTAGGGTACGGCTTAGGGTACGGGTTCGGGGAGGGGTTCGGGTAGGGCGTAGGCTATGGGTTAGGGTTAGGGTTAGGGTTAGTGTTAGGGTTAGGGCTCGGTTTAGGTTACGGGTTAGGATTAGGGTACTCGTTAGGGTTAGGGTAGCGGTTAGGGTTAGGGTACGCGTTACGGTGAGGGTAGTTATTAAACCTATCACACTCTCTAGATACCCCTTAGCACGTAAAGGAATATTATTTGGGGGTCCAGCCATGGAGAAGAGTTTAGACACTAGGAGAAGATAAGGAACACACCCATTATCACGAAATCACATTAGGATTCTCTTTTTAACCTGTTCCTTAAAACACTAGTGCTTAGGAAATCTATTGGAGGCAGAAGCAGTGAAGGGTAGCTTAGGGTTAGGGTTAGGGTTAGGGTGAGGGTTAGGGTACGGTTTAGGGTACGGGTTCAGGGAGGGGTTCGTGTAGGGCGTAGGGTATGGGTTAGGGTTAGGGTTAGAGTTAGTGTTAGGGTTAGGGCTCGGTTTAGGGTACGGGTTAGGATTAGGGTAAGTGCTAGGGTTAGGGTAGGGGTTAGGGTTAGGGTACGCGTTAGGGTGAGGGTAGTTATTAAACCTATCACACTCTCTAGATACCCCTTAGCACATAAAGGAATATTATTTGGGGGTCCAGCCATGGAGAAGAGTTTAGACACGAGGAGAAGATAAGGAACACACCCATTATCAAGAAATCACATTAGGATTCTCTTTTTAACATGTTCCTTAAAACACTAGTGCTTAGGAAATCTATTGGAGGCAGAAGCCGTCAAGGGTAGCTTAGGGTTAGGGTTAGGGTTAGGGTGAGGGTTAGGGTACGGCTTAGGGTACGGGTTCGGGGAGGGGTTCGGGTAGGGCGTAGGGTATGGGTTAGGGTTAGGGTTAGGGCTAGTGTTAGGGTTAGGGCTCGGTTTAGGCTACAGGTTAGGATTAGGGTACGCGTTAGGGTTAGGGTAGGGGTTAGGGTTAGTGTACGCGTTAGGGTGAGGGTAGTTATTAAACCTATCCCACTCTCTAGATACCCCTTAGCACGTACAGGAATATTATTGGGGGTCCAGCCATGGAGAAGAGTTTAGACACTAGGAAAAGATAAGGAACACACACATTATCACGAAATCACATTAGGATTCTCTTTTTAACCTGTTCCTTAAAACACTAGTGCTTAGGAAATCTATTGGAGGCAGAAGCAGTCAAGGGTAGCTTAGGGTTAGGGTTAGGGTTAGGGTGAGGGTTAGGGTATGGCTTAGGGTACGGGTTCGGGGAGGGGTTCGGGTAGGGCGTAGGGTATGGGTTAGGGTTAGGGTTAGGGTTAGTGTTAGGGTTAGGGCTCGGTTTAGGGTACGGGTTAGGATTAGGGTACGCGTTAGGGTTAGGGTAGGGGTTAGGGTTAGGGTACGCGTTAGGGTGGGGGTAGTTATTAAACCTATCACACTCTCTAGATACCCCTTAGCACATAAAGGAATATTATTTGGGGGTCCAGACATGGAGAAGAGTTTAGACACTAGGAGAAGATAAGGAACACACCCATTATCACGAAATCACATTAGGATTCTCTTTTTAACATGTTCCTTAAAACACTAGTGCTTAGGAAATCTATTGGAGGCATAAGCCGTCAAGGGTAGCTTAGGGTTAGGGTTAGGGTTAGGGTGAGGGTTTGGGTACGGCTTAGGGTACAGGTTCGGGGAGGTGTTCGGGTAGGGCGTAGGGTATGGGTTAAGGTTAGGGCTAGTGTTAGGGTTAGGTCTCTGTTTAGGGTAAAGGTTAGGATTAGGGTACGCGTTAGGGTTAGGGTAGGGGTTACGGTTAGTGTACGCGTTAGGGTGAGGGTAGTTATTAAACCTATCCCACTCTCTAGATACCCCTTAGCACGTAAAGTAATATTATTTGGGGGTCCAGCCATGGAGAAGAGTTTAGACACGAGGAGAAGATAAGGAACACCCCCATTATCAAGAAATCACATTAGGATTCTCTTTTTAACCTGTTCCTTAAAACACTAGTGCTTAGGAAATCTATTGGAGGCAGAAGCAGTCAAGGGTAGCTTAGGGTTAGGGTTAGGGTTAGGGTGAGGGTTAGGGTACGGCTTATGGTACGCGTTCGGGGAGGGGTTCGGGTAGGCCGTAGGGTATGGGTTAGGATTAGGTTTAGGGTTAGTGTTAGGGTTAGGGCTCGGTTAAGGGTACGGGTTAGGATTAGGGTACGCGTTAGAGTTAGGGTAGTGGTTAGGGTTAGGGTACGCTTTAGGGTGAGGGTAGTTATTAAACCTATCCCACTCTCTAGAAACCCCTTAGCACGTAAAGGAATATTATTTGGGGGTCCAGCCATGGAGAAGAGTTTAGACAGGAGGAGAAGATAAGGAACACACCCATTATCAAGAAATCACATTAGGATTCTCTTTTTAACATGTTCCTTAAAACACTAGTGCATAGGAAATCTATTGGAGGCACAAGCCGTCAAGGGTAGCTTAGGGTTAGGGTTAGGGTTAGGGTGAGGGTTAGGGTACGGCTTAGGGTACGGGTTCGGGGAGGGGTTCGGTTAGGGCGTAGGGTATGGGTTAGGGTTAGGGTTAGGGCTAGTGTTAGGGTTAGGGCTCGGTTTAGGGTACAGGTTAGGATTAGGGTACGCGTTAGGGTTAGGGTAGGGGTTAGGGTTAGTGTACACGTTCGGGTGAGGGTAGTTATTAAACCTATCCCACTCTCTAGATAACCCTTAGCACGTACAGGAATATTATTGGGGGTCCAGCCATGGAGAAGAGTTTAGACACTAGGAGAAGATAAGGAACAAACCCATTATCACGAAATCACATTAGGATTCTCTTTTTAACCTGTTCCTTAAAACACTAGTGCTTAGGAAATCTATTGGAGGCAGAAGCAGTCAAGGGTAGCTTAGGGTTAGGGTTAGGGTTAGGGTGAGGGTTAGGGTATGGCTTAGGGTACGGGTTCGGGGAGGGGTTCGGGTAGGGCGTAGGGTATGGGTTAGGGTTAGGGTTAGGGTTAGTGTTAGGGTTAGGGCTCGGTTTAGGGTACGGGTTAGGATTAGGGTACGCGTTAGTGTTAGGGTAGGGGTTAGGGTTAGGGTACGCGTTAGGATGGGGGTAGTTATTAAACCTATCACACTCTCTAGATACCCCTTAGCACGTAAAGGAATATTATTTGGGGGTCCAGCCATGGAGAAGAGTTTAGACACTAGGAAAAGATAAGGAACACACCCATTATCACGAAATCACATTAGGATTCTCTTTTTAACCTGTTCCTTAAAACACTAGTGCTTAGGAAATCTATTGGAGGTAGAAGCCGTCAAGGGTAGCTTAGGGTTAGGGTTAGGGTTAGTGTGAGGGTGAGGGTTAGGGTACGGCTTAGGGTACGGGTTCTTGGAGGTGTTCGGGTAGGGCGTAGGGTATGGGTTAGGGTTAGGGTTAGGGTTAGTGTTAGGGTTAGGGCTCGGTTTAGTGTACGGGTTAGGATTAGGGTACGCGTTAGTGTTAGGGTAGGTGTTAGGGTTAGGGTACGCGAGAGGCTGAGGTTAGTTATTAAACCTATCCCACTCTCTAGATACCCCTTAGTACGTAAAGGAATATTATTTGGGGGTCCAGCCATGGAGAAGAGTTTAGACACTAGGAGAAGATAAGGAACACACCCATTATCAAGAAATCACATTAGGATTCTCTTTTTAACCTGTTCCTTAAAACACTAGTGCTTAGGAAATCTATTGGAGGCAGAAGCAGTCAAGGGTAGCTTAGGGTTAGGGTTAGGGTTAGGGTGAGGGTTAGGGTATGGCTTAGGGTACGGGTTCGGGGAGGGCGTAGGGTATGGGTTAGGGTTAGGGTTAGGGTTAGTGTTAGGGTTAGGGCTCGGTTTAGGGTACGGGTTAGGATTAGGGTACGCGTTAGGGTTAGGGTAGGGGTTATGGTTAGGGTACGCGTTAGGGTGGGGGTAGTTATTAAACCTATCACACTCTCTAGATACCCCTTAGCACGTAAAGGACTATTATTTGGGGGTCCAGCCAAGGAGAACAGTTTAGACACGAGGAGAAGATAAGGAACACACCCATTATCAAGAAATCACAATGTGATTCTCTTTTTAAACTGTTCCTTAAAACACTAGTGCTTAGGAAATCTATTGGAGGCAGAAGCAGTCAAGGGTAGCTTAGGGTTAGGGTTCGGGTTAGGGTGAGGGTTAGGGTACGGCTTACGATACGGGTTCGGGGAGGGGTTCGGGTAGGGCGTAGGGTATGGGTTAGGGTTAGGGATAGGGCTAGTGTTAGGGTTAGGGCTCGGTTTAGGGTACGGGTTAGGATTAGGGTATGCGTTAGGGTTAGGGTAGGGGTTAGGGTTAGGATACGCGTTAGGGTGAGGGTAGTTATTAAACCTATCCCACTCTCTAGATACCCCTTAGCATGTAAAGGAATATTATTTGGGGGTCCAGCCATGGAGAAGAGTTTAGACACGAGGAGAAGATAAGGAACACACCCATTATCAAGAAATCACATTAGGATTCTCCTTTAAACCTGTTCCTTAAATCACTAGTGCTTAGGAAATCTATTGGAGGCAGAAGCCGTCAACGGTAGCCTAGGGTTAGGGTTAGGGTTAGGGTGAGGGTTAGGGTACGGCTTAGGGTATGGGTTCGGGGAGGGATTCGGTTAGGGCGTAGGGTATGGGTTAGAGTTAGGGTTAGGGTTAGTGTTAGGGTTAGGGCTCAGTTTAGGGTAAGGGTTAGGATTAGGGTACGCGTTAGTGTTAGGGTAGGGGTTAGGGTTAGGTTACGCTTTAGGGTGAGGGTAGTTATTAAACCTATCCCACTCTCTAGATACCCCTTAGCACGTAAAGGAATATTATTTGGGGGTCCAGCCATGGAGAAGGGTTTAGACACTAGGAGAAGATAAGGAACACACCCATTATCAAGAAATCACAATATGATTCTCTTTTTAAACTGTTCCTTAAAACACTAGTGGTTAGGATATCTATTGGAGGCAGAAGCAGTCAAGGGTAGCTTAGGGTTAGGGTTAGGGTTAGGGTGAGGGTTAGGGTACGGCTTAGGGTACGGGTTCGGGGAGGGTTTCGGGTAGGGATTAGGGTATGGGTTAGGGTTAGGGTTAGTGTTAGGGTTAGGGCTCGGTTTAGGGTACGGGTTAGGATTAGGGTACTCGTTAGGGTTAGGGTAGCGGTTAGGGTTAGGGTACGCGTTCGGGTGAGGGTAGTTATTAAACCTATCACACTCTCTAGATACCCCTTAGCACGTAAAGGAATATTATTTGGGCGTCGAGCCATGGAGAAGAGTTTAGACACTAGGAGAAGATAAGGAACACACCCATTATCACGAAATCACATTAGGATTCTCTTTTTAACTTGTTCCTTAAAACACTAGTGCTTAGGAAATCTATTGGAGGCAGAAGCAGTCAAGGGTAGCTTAGAGTTAGGGTTAGGGTTAGGGTGAGGGTTAGGGTACGGCTTAGGGTACGGATTCGGGGAGGGGTTCGGGTAGGGCGTAGGGTATGGGTTAGGGTTAGGGTTAGGGCTAGTGTTAGGGTTAGGGCTCGGTTTAGGGTACGGGTTAGTATTAGGGTACGCGTTAGGGTTAGGGTAGGGGTTAGGGTTAGTGTACGCGTTAGGGTGAGGGTAGTTATTAAACCTATCCCACTCTCTAGATACCCCTTAGCACGTAAAGGAATATTATTTGGGGGTCCAGTCATGGAGAAGAGTTTAGACACGAGGAGAAGATAAGGAACACACCCATTATCAAGAAATCACATTAGGATTCTCTTTTTAACCTGTTCCTTAAAACACTAGTGCTTAGGAAATCTATTGGAGGAAGAAGCGGTCAAGGGTAGCTTAGGGTTAGGGTTAGGGTTAGGGTGAGGGTTAGGGTATGGCTTACGTTACGGGTTCCGGGAGGGGTTCGGGTAGGGAGTAGGGTATGGGTTAGGGTTAGGGTTAGGGTTAGTGTGAGGGTTAGGGCTCGGTTTAGGGTACGGGTTAGGATTAGGGTACGCGTTAGGGTTAGGGTAGGGGTTATGGTTAGGGTACGCGTTAGGGTGGGGGTAGTTATTAAACCTATCACACTCTCTAGATACCCCTTAGCACGTAAAGGACTATTATTTGGGGGTCCAGCCATGAAGAACAGTTTAGACACGAGGAGAAGATAAGGAACACACCCATTATCAAGAAATCACAATGTGATTCTCTTTTTAAACTGTTCCTTAAAACACTAGTGCTTAGGAAATCTATTGGAGGCAGAAGCAGTCAAGGGTAGCTTAGGGTTAGGGTTAGGGTTAGGGTGAGGGTTAGGGTACGGCTTAGGGTACGGGTTCGGGGAGGGGTTCGGGTAGGCCGTAGGGTATGGGTTAGGGTTAGGATTAGGGTTAGTGTTAGGGTTAGGGCTCGGTTTAGGGTACGGGTTAGGATTAGGGTACGCGTTAGTGTTAGGGTAGTGGTTAGGGTTAGGGTACGCTTTAGGGTGAGGGTAGTTATTAAACCTATCCCACTCTCTAGATACCCCTTAGCACGTACAGGAATATTATTGGGGGTCCAGCCATGGAGAAGAGTTTAGACACTAGGAGAAGATAAGGAACACACCCATTATCAAGAAATCACATTAGGATTCTCTTTTTAACCTGTTCCTTAAAACACTAGTGCTTAGGAAATCTATTGGCGGGAGAAGCAGTCAAGGGTAGCTTAGGGTTAGGGTTAGGGTTAGGGTGAGGGTTAGGGTATGGCTTAGGGTACGGGTTCGGGGAGGGGTTCGGGTAGGGCGTAGGTCATGGGTTAGGGTTAGGGTTAGGGTTAGTGTTAGGGTTAGGGCTCGGTTTAGGGTACGGGTTAGGATTAGGGTACCCGTTAGGGTTAGGGTAGGGGTTAGGGTTAGGGTACGCGTTAGGGTGGGGGTAGTTATTAAACCTATCACACTCTCTAGATACCCCTTAGCACGTAAAGGAATATTATTTGGGGGTCCAGACATGGAGAAGAGTTTAGACACTAGGAGAAGATAAGGAACACACCCATTATCACGAAATCACATTAGGATTCTCTTTTTAACATGTTCCTTAAAACACTAGTGCTTAGGAAATCTATTGGAGGCAGAAGCCGTCAAGGGTAGCTTAGGGTTAGGGTTAGGGTTAGGGTGAGGGTTAGGGTACGGCTTAGGGTACGGGTTCGGGGAGGTGTTCGGGTAGGGCGTAGGGTATGGGTTAGGGTTAGGGCTAGTGTTAGGGTTAGGTCTCTGTTTAGGGTAAAGGTTAGGATTAGGGTACGCGTTAGGGTTAGGGTAGGGGTTACGGTTAGTGTACGCGTTAGGGTGAGGGTAGTTATTAAACCTATCCCACTCTCTAGATACCCTTTAGCACGTACAGGAATATTATTGGGGGTCCAGCCATGGAGAAGAGTTTAGACACTAGGAGAAGATAAGGAACACACCCATTATCACGAAATCACATTAGGATTCTCTTTTTAACCTGTTCCTTAAAACACTAGTGCTTAGGAAATCTATTGGAGGCAGAAGCAGTCAAGGGTAGCTTAGGGTTAGGGTTAGGGTTAGGGTGAGGGTTAGGGTACGGCTTAGGGTACAGGTTCGGGGAGGGGTTCGGGTAGGGCATAGGCTATGGGTTAGGGTTAGGTTTAGGGTTAGTGTTAGGGTTAGGGCTCGGTTTAGGGTACGGGTTAGGATTAGGGTACGCGTTAGGGTTAGGGTAGGGGTTAGGGTTAGGGTATGTGATAGGGTGAGGTTAGTTATTAAACCTATCCCACTCTCTAGATACCCCTTAGCACGTAAAGGAATATTATTTGGGGGTCCAGCCATGGAGAAGAGTTTAGACACTAGGAGAAGATAAGAAACACACCCATTCTCAAGAAATCACATTAGGATTCTCTTTTTAACCTGTTCCTTAAAACACTAGTGCTTAGGAAATCTATTGGAGGCAGAAGCCGTCAAGGGTAGCTTAGGGTTAGGGTTAGGGTTAGGGTGAGGGTTAGGGTACGGCTTACGATACGGGTTCGGCGAGGGGTTCGGGTAGGGCGTAGGGTATGGGTTAGGGTTATGGTTAGGGCTAGTGTTAGGGTTAGGGCTCGGTTTAGGGTACGGGTTAGGATTAGGGTATGCGTTAGGGTTAGGGTAGGGGTTAGGGTTAGGATACGCGTTAGGGTGAGTGTAGTTATTAAACCTATCCCACTCTCTAGATACCCCTTAGCACGTAAAGGAATATTATTTGGGGGTCCAGCCATGGAGAAGGGTTTAGACACTAGGAGAAGATAAGGAACACACCCATTATCAAGAAATCACAATATGATTCTCTTTTTAAACTGTTCCTTAAAACACTAGTGGTTAGGAAATCTATTGGAGGCAGAAGCAGTCAAGGGTAGCTTAGGGTTAGGGTTAGGGTTAGGGTGAGGGTTAGGGTACGGCTTAGGGTACGGGTTCGGGGAGGGGTTCGGGTAGGGCGTAGGGTATGGGTTAGGGTTAGGGTTAGGGCTAGTGTTAGGGTTAGGGCTCGGTTTAGGGTACGGGTTAGGATTAGGGTAAGTGCTAGGGTTAGGGTAGGGGTTAGGGTTAGGGTACGCGTTAGGGTGAGGGTAGTTATTAAACCTATCACACTCTCTAGATACCCCTTAGCACATAAAGCAATATTATTTGGGGGTCCAGCCATGGAGAAGAGTTTAGACACGAGGAGAAGATAAGGAACACACCCATTATCAAGAAATCACATTAGGATTCTCTTTTTAACATGTTCCTTAAAACACTAGTGCTTAGGAAATCTATTGGAGGCAGAAGCCGTCAAGGGTAGCTTAGGGTTAGGGTTAGGGTTAGGGTGAGGGTTAGGGTACGGCTTAGGGTACGGGTTCGGGGAGGGGTTCGTGTAGGGCGTAGGGTATGGGTTAGGGTTAGGGTTAGGGCTAGTGTTAGGGTTAGGGCTCGGTTTAGGCTACAGGTTAGGATTAGGGTACGCGTTAGGGTTAGGGTAGTGGTTAGGGTTAGTGTACGCGTTAGGGTGAGGGTAGTTATTAAACCTATCCCACTCTCTAGATACCCCTTAGCACGTACAGGAATATTATTGGGGGTCCAGCCATGGAGAAGAGTTTAGACACTAGGAAAAGATAAGGAACACACCCATTATCACGAAATCACATTAGGATTCTCTTTTTAACCTGTTCTTTAAAACACTAGTGCTTAGGAAATCTATTGGAGGCAGAAGCAGTCAAGGGTAGCTTAGGGATAGGGTTAGGGTTAGGGTGAGGGTTAGGGTATGGCTTAGGGTAAGGGTTCGGGGAGGGGTTCGTGTAGGGCGTAGGGTATGGGTTAGGGTTAGGGTTAGGGTTAGTGTTAGGGTTAGGGCTCGGTTTAGGGTACGGGTTAGGATTAGGGTACGCGTTAGGGTTAGGGTAGGGGTTAGGGTTAGGGTACGCGTTAGGGTGGGGGTAGTTATTAAACCTATCACACTCTCTAGATACCCCTTAGCACGTAAAGGAATATTATTTGGGGGTCCAGACATGGAGAAGACTTTAGACACTAAGAGAAGATAAGGAACACACCCATTATCACGAAATCACATTAGGATTCTCTTTTTAACATGTTCCTTAAAACACTAGTGCTTAGGAAATCTATTGGAGGCATAAGCCGTCAAGGGTAGCTTAGGGTTAGGGTTAGGGTTAGGGTGAGGGTTAGGGTACGGCTTAGGGTACAGGTTCGGGGAGGTGTTCGGGTAGGGCGTAGGGTATGGGTTAAGGTTAGGGCTAGTGTTAAGGTTAGGTCTCTGTTTAGGGTAAAGGTTAGGATTAGGGTACGCGTTAGGGTTAGGGTAGGGGTTACGGTTAGTGTACGCGTTAGGGTGAGGGTAGTTATTAAACCTATCCCACTCTCTAGATACCCCTTAGCACGTACAGGAATATTATTAGGGGTCCAGCCATGGAGAAGAGTTTAGACACTAGGAGAAGATAAGGAACACACCCATTATCAGGAAATCACATTAGGATTCTCTTTTTAACCTGTTCTTAAAACACTAGTGCTTAGGAAATCTATTGGAGGCAGAAGCAGTCAAGGGTAGCTTAGGGTTAGGGTTAGGGTTAGGGTGAGGGTTAGGGTACGGCTTACGATACGGGTTCGGGGAGGGGTTCGGGTAGGGCGTAGGGTATGGGTTAGGGTTAGGGTTAGGGCTAGTGTTAGGGTTAGGGCTCGGTTTAGGGTACGGGTTAGGATTAGGGTATGCGTTAGGGTTAGGGTAGGGGTTAGGGTTAGGATACACGTTAGGGTGAGTGTAGTTATTAAACCTATCCCACTCTCTAGATACCCCTTAGCCCGTAAAGGAATATTATTTGGGGGTCCAGCCATGGAGAAGGGTTTAGACACTAGGAGAAGATAAGGAACACACCCATTATCAAGAAATCACAATATGATTCTCTTTTTAAACTGTTCCTTAAAACACTAGTGGTTAGGAAATCTATTGGAGGCAGAAGCAGTCAAGGGTAGCTTAGGGTTAGGGTTAGGGTTAGGGTGAGGGTTAGGGTACGGCTTAGGGTACGGGTTCGGGGAGGGTTTCGGTTAGGGCGTAGGGTATGGGTTAGGGTTAGGGTTAGGGTTAGTGTTAGGGTTAGGGCTCGGTTTAGGTACGGGTTAGGATTAGGGTACTCGTTAGGGTTAGGGTAGCGGTTAGGGTTAGGGTACGCGTTACGGTGAGGGTAGTTATTAAACCTATCACACTCTCTAGATACCCCTTAGCACGTAAAGGAATATTATTTGGGGCTCCAGCCATCGAGAAGAGTTTAGACACTAGGAGAAGATAAGGAACACACCCATTATCACAAAATCACATTAGGATTCTCTTTTTAACCTGTTCCTTAAAACACTAGTGCTTAGGAAATCTATTGGAGGCAGAAGAAGTCAAGGGTAGCTTAGGGTTAGGGTTAGGGTTAGGGTGAGGGTTAGGGTATGGCTTAGGGTACGGGTTCGGGGAGGGGTTCAGGTAGGGCGTAGGGTATGGGTTAGGGTTAGGGTTAGGGCTAGTGTTAGGGTTAGGGCTCGGTTTAGGGTACGGGTTAGGATTAGGGTACGCGTTAGGGTTAGGGTAGGGGTTAGGGTTAGTGTACGCGTTAGGGTGAGGGTAGTTATTAAACCTATCCCACTCTCTAGATACCCCTTAGCACGTAAAGGAATATTATTTGGGGGTCCAGCAATGGAGAAGAGTTTAGACACGAGGAGAAGATAAGGAACACACCCATTATCAAGAAATCACATTAGGATTCTCTTTTTAACCTGTTCCTTAAAACACTAGTGCTTAGGAAATCTATTGGAGGCAGAAGCCGTCAAGGGTAGCTTAGGGTTAGGGTTAGGGTTAGGGTGAGGGTTAGGGTACGGTTTAGGGTACGGGTTCAGGGAGGGGTTCGGGTAGGGCGTAGGGTATGGGTTAGGGTTAGGGTTAGAGTTAGTGTTAGGGTTAGGGCTCGGTTTAGGGTACGGGTTAGGATTAGGGTAAGTGCTAGGGTTAGGGTAGGGGTTAGGGTTAGGGTACGCGTTAGGGTGAGGGTAGTTATTAAACCTATCACACTCTGTAGATACCCCTTAGCACATAAAGGAATATTATTTGGGGGTCCAGCCATGGAGAAGAGTTTAGACACGAGGAGAAGATAAGGAACACACCCATTATCAAGAAATCACATTAGGATTCTCTTTTTAACATGTTCCTTAAAACACTAGTGCTTAGGAAATCTATTGGAGGCAGAAGCCGTCAAGGGTAGCTTAGGGTTAGGGTTAGGGTTAGGGTGAGGGTTAGGGTACGGCTTAGGGTACAGGTTCGGGGAGGTGTTCGGGTAGGGCGTAGGGTATGGGTTAAGGTTAGGGCTAGTGTTAGGATTAGGTCTCTGTTTAGGGTAAAGGTTAGGATTAGGGTACGCGTTAGGGTTAGGGTAGGGGTTACGGTTAGTGTACGCGTTAGGGTGAGGGTAGTTATTAAACCTATCCCACTATCTAGACACCCCTTAGCACGTAAAGGAATATTATTTGGGGGTCCAGCCATGGAGAAGAGTTTAGACACGAGGAGAATATAAGGAACACCCCCATTATCAAGAAATCACATTAGGATTCTGTTTTTAACATATTCCTTAAAAGACTAGTGCTTAGCAAATCTATTGGAGGCACAAGCCGTCAAGGGTAGCTTAGGGTTAGGGTTAGGGTTAGGGTGAGGGTTAGGGTACGGCTTAGGGTACGAGTTCGGGGAGGGGTTCGGGTAGGGCGTAGGGTATGGGTTAGGGTTAGGGTTAGGGCTCGGTTTAGGGTACAGGTTAGGATTAGGGTACGCGTTAGGGTTAGGGTAGGGGTTAGGGTTAGTGTACACGTTAGGGTGAGGGTAGTTATTAAACCTACCCACTCTCTAGATACCCCTTAGCACGTAAAGGAATATTATTTGGGGGTCCAGCCATGGAGAACGCTTTAGACACTAGGAGAAGATAAGGAACACACCCATTATCAAGAAATCACAATATGATTCTCTTTTTAAACTGTTCCTTAAAACACTAGTGGTTAGGAAATCTATTGGAGGCAGAAGCAGTCAAGGGTAGCTTAGGGTTAGGGTTAGGGTTAGGGTGAGGGTTAGGGTACGGCTTAGGGTACGGGTTCGGGGAGGGGTTCGGGTAGGGCGTAGGCTATGGGTTAGGGTTAGGGTTAGGGTTAGTGTTAGGGTTAGGGCTCGGTTTAGGTTACGGGTTAGGATTAGGGTACTCGTTAGGGTTAGGGTAGCGGTTAGGGTTAGGGTACGCGTTACGGTGAGGGTAGTTATTAAACCTATCCCACTCTCTAGATACCCCTTAGCACGTAAAGGACTATTATTTGGGGGTCCAGCCATGGAGAACAGTTTAGACACGAGGAGAAGATAAGGAACACACCCATTATCAAGAAATCACATTAGGATTCTCTTTTTAACCTGTTCCTTAAAACACTAGTGCTTAGGAAATCTATTGGAGGCAGAAGCCGTCAAGGGTAGCTTAGGGTTAGGGTTAGGGTTAGGGTGAGGGTTAGGGTACGGTTTAGGGTACGGGTTCAGGGAGGGGTTCGGGTAGGGCGTAGGGTATGGGTTAGGGTTAGGGTTAGAGTTAGTGTTAGGGTTAGGGCTCGGTTTAGGGTACGGGTTAGGATTAGGGTAAGTGCTAGGGTTAGGGTAGGGGTTAGGGTTAGGGTACGCGTTAGGGTGAGGGTAGTTATTAAACCTATCACACTCTCTAGATACCCCTTAGCACATAAAGGAATATTATTTGGGGGTCCAGCCATGGAGAAGAGTTTAGACACGAGGAGAAGATAAGGAACACACCCATTATCAAGAAATCACATTAGGATTCTCTTTTTAACATGTTCCTTAAAACACTAGTGCTTAGGAAATCTATTGGAGGCAGAAGCAGTCAAGGGTAGCTTAGGGTTAGGGTTAGGGTTAGGGTGAGGGTTAGGGTACGGCTTATGGTACGCGTTCGGGGAGGGGTTCGGGTAGGCCGTAGGGTATGGGTTAGGATTAGGGTTAGGGTTAGTGTTAGGGTTAGGGCTCGGTTAAGGGTACGGGTTAGGATTAGGGTACGCGTTAGAGTTAGGGTAGTGGTTAGGGTTAGGGTACGCTTTAGGGTGAGGGTAGTTATTAAACCTATCCCACTCTCTAGAAACCCCTTAGCACGTAAAGGAATATTATTTGGGGGTCCAGCCATGGAGAAGAGTTTAGACACTAGGAGAAGATAAGGAACACACCCATTATCAAGAAATCACAATATGATTCTCTTTTTAAACTGTTCCTTAAAACACTAGTGCTTAGGAAATCTATTGGAGGCAGAAGCCGTCAAGGGTAGCTTAGGGTTAGGGTTAGGGTTAGGGTGAGGGTTAGGGTACCGCTTAGGGTACAGGTTCGGGGAGGGGTTTGGGTAGGGCGTAGGCTATGGGTTAGTGTTAGGTTTAGGGTTAGTGTTAGGGTTAGGGCTCGGTTTAGGGTACGGGTTAGGATTAGGGTACGCGTTAGGGTTAGGGTAGGGGTTAGGGTTAGGGTATGTGATAGGGTGAGGTTAGTTATTAAACCTATCCCACTCTCTAGATACCCCTTAGCACGTAAAGGAATATTATTTGGGGGTCCAGCCATGGAGAAGAGTTTAGACACTAGGAGAAGATAAGGAACACACCCATTATCAAGAAATCACATTAGGATTCTCTTTTTAACCTGTTCCTTAAAACACTAGTGCTTAGGAAATCTATTGGAGGCAGAAGCCGTCAAGGGTAGCTTAGGGTTAGGGTTAGGGTTAGGGTGAGGGTTAGGGTACGGCTTACGATACGGGTTCGGGGAGGGGTTCGGGTAGGGCGTAGGGTATGGGTTAGGGTTAGGGTTAGGGCTAGTGTTAGGGTTAGGGCTCGGTTTAGGGTACGGGTTAGGATAAGGGTACGCGTTAGGGTTAGGGTAGGGGTTAGGGTTAGGATACGCGTTAGGGTGAGTGTAGTTATTAAACCTATCCCACTCTCTAGATACCCCTTAGCACGTAAAGGAATATTATTTGGGGGTCCAGCCATGGAGAAGGGTTTAGACACTAGGAGAAGATAAGGAACACACCCATTATCAAGAAATCACAATATGATTCTCTTTTTAAACTGTTCCTTAAAACACTAGTGGTTAGGAAATCTATTGGAGGCAGAAGCAGTCAAGGGTAGCTTAGGGTTAGGGTTAGGGTTAGGGTGAGGGTTAGGGTACGGCTTAGGGTACGGGTTCGGGGAGGGGTTCGGGTAGGGCGTAGGGTATGGGTTAGGGTTAGGGTTAGGGCTAGTTTTAGGGTTAGGGCTCGGTTTAGGGTACGGGTTAGGATTAGGGTACGCGCTAGGGTTAGGGTAGGGGTTAGGGTTAGGGTACGCGTTAGGGTGAGGGTAGTTATTATACCTATCACACTCTCTAGATACCCCTTAACACATAAAGGAATATTATTTGGGGGTTCAGCCATGGAGAAGAGTTTAGACACGAGGAGAAGATAAGGAACACACCCATTATCAAGAAATCACATTAGGATTCTCTTTTTAACATGTTCCTTAAAACACTAGTGCTTAGGAAATCTATTGGAGGCACAAGCCGTCAAGGGTAGCTTAGGGTTAGGGTTAGGGTTAGGGTGAGGGTTAGGGTACGGCTTAGGGTACGGGTTCGGGGAGGGGTTCGGTTAGGGCGTAGGGTATGGGTTAGGGTTAGGGTTAGGGCTAGTGTTAGGGTTAGGGCTCGGTTTAGGGTACAGGTTAGGATTAGGGTACGCGTTAGGGTTAGGGTAGGGGTTAGGGTTAGTGTACACGTTCGGGTGAGGGTAGTTATTAAACCTATCCCACTCTCTAGATAACCCTTAGCACGTACAGGAATATTATTGGGGGTCCAGCCATGGAGAAGAGTTTAGACACTAGGAGAAGATAAGGAACACACCCATTATCACGAAATCACATTAGGATTCTCTTTTTAACCTGTTCCTTAAAACACTAGTGCTTAGGAAATCTATTGGAGGCAGAAGCAGTCAAGGGTAGCTTAGGGTTAGGGTTAGGGTTAGTGTGAGGGTGAGGGTTAGGGTACGGCTTAGGGTACGGGTTCTTGGAGGTGTTCGGGTAGGGCGTAGGGTATGGGTTAGGGTTAGGGTTAGGGTTAGTGTTAGGGTTAGGGCTCGGTTTAGTGTACGGGTTAGGATTAGGGTACGCGTTAGTGTTAGGGTAGGTGTTAGGGTTAGGGTACGCGAGAGGGTGAGGTTAGTTATTAAACCTATCCCACTCTCTAGATACCCCTTAGTACGTAAAGGAATATTATTTGGGGGTCCAGCCATGGAGAAGAGTTTAGACACTAGGAGAAGATAAGGAACACACCCATTATCAAGAAATCACATTAGGATTCTCTTTTTAACCTGTTCCTTAAAACACTAGTGCTTAGGAAATCTATTGGAGGCAGAAGCAGTCAAGGGTAGCTTAGGGTTAGGGTTAGGGTTAGGGTGAGGGTTAGGGTATGGCTTAGGGTACGGGTTCGGGGAGGGGTTCGGGTAGGGCGTAGGGTATGGGTTAGGGTTAGGGTTAGGGTTAGTGTTAGGGTTAGGGCTCGGTTTAGGGTACGGGTTAGGATTAGGGTACGCGTTAGGGTTAGGGTAGGGGTTATGGTTAGGGTACGCGTTAGGGTGGGGGTAGTTATTAAACCTATCACACTCTCTAGATACCCCTTAGCACGTAAAGGACTATTATTTGGGGGTCCAGCCAAGGAGAACAGTTTAGACACGAGGAGAAGATAAGGAACACACCCATTATCAAGAAATCACAATGTGATTCTCTTTTTAAACTGTTCCTTAAAACACTAGTGCTTAGGAAATCTATTGGAGGCAGAAGCAGTCAAGGGTAGCTTAGGGTTAGGGTTCGGGTTAGGGTGAGGTTTAGGGTACGGCTTACGATACGGGTTCGGGGAGGGGTTCGGGTAGGGCGTAGGGTATGGGTTAGGGTTAGGGATAGGGCTAGTGTTAGGGTTAGGGCTCGGTTTAGGGTACGGGTTAGGATTAGGGTATGCGTTAGGGTTAGGGTAGGGGTTAGGGTTAGGATACGCGTTAGGGTGAGGGTAGTTATTAAACCTATCCCACTCTCTAGATACCACTTAGCATGTAAAGGAATATTATTTGGGGGTCCAGCCATGGAGAAGAGTTTAGACACGAGGAGAAGATAAGGAACACACCCATTATCAAGAAATCACATTAGGATTCTCCTTTAAACCTGTTCCTTAAATCACTAGTGCTTAGGAAATCTATTGGAGGCAGAAGCCGTCAACGGTAGCCTAGGGTTAGGGTTAGGGTTAGGGTGAGGGTTAGGGTACGGCTTAGGGTATGGGTTCGGGGAGGGATTCGGTTAGGGCGTAGGGTATGGGTTAGAGTTAGGGTTAGGGTTAGTGTTAGGGTTAGGGCTCAGTTTAGGGTAAGGGTTAGGATTAGGGTACGCGTTAGTGTTAGGGTAGGGGTTAGGGTTAGGGTACGCTTTAGGGTGAGGGTAGTTATTAAACCTATCCCACTCTCTAGATACCCCTTAGCACGTAAAGGAATATTATTTGGGGGTCCAGCCATGGAGAAGGGTTTAGACACTAGGAGAAGATAAGGAACACACCCATTATCAAGAAATCACAATATGATTCTCTTTTTAAACTGTTCCTTAAAACACTAGTGGTTAGGATATCTATTGGAGGCAGAAGCAGTCAAGGGTAGCTTAGGGTTAGGGTTAGGGTTAGGGTGAGGGTTAGGGTACGGCTTAGGGTACGGGTTCGGGGAGGGTTTCGGGTAGGGATTAGGGTATGGGTTAGGGTTAGGGTTAGGGTTAGTGTTAGGGTTAGGGCTCGGTTTAGGGTACGGGTTAGGATTAGGGTACTCGTTAGGGTTAGGGTAGCGGTTAGGGTTAGGGTACGCGTTAGGGTGAGGGTAGTTATTAAACCTATCACACTCTCTAGATACCCCTTAGCACGTAAAGGAATATTATTTGGGCGTCGAGCCATGGAGAAGAGTTTAGACACTAGGAGAAGATAAGGAACACACCCATTATCACGAAATCACATTAGGATTCTCTTTTTAACTTGTTCCTTAAAACACTAGTGCTTAGGAAATCTATTGGAGGCAGAAGCAGTCAAGGGTAGCTTAGGGTTAGGGTTAGGGTTAGGGTGAGGGTTAGGGTACGGCTTAGGGTACGGATTCGGGGAGGGGTTCGGGTAGGGCGTAGGGTATGGGTTAGGGTTAGGGTTAGGGTTAGTGTTAGGGTTAGGGCTCGGTTTAGGGTACGGGTTAGGATTAGGGTACGCGTTAGGGTTAGGGTAGGGGTTAGGGTTAGGGTACGCGTTAGGGTGGGGGTAGTTATTAAACCTATCACATTCTCTAGATACCCCTTAGCACGTAAAGGAATATTATTTGGGGGTGCAGCCATGGAGAAGAGTTTAGACACTAGGAGAAGATAAGGAACACACCCATTATCACGAAATCACATTAGGATTCTCTTTTTAACCTGTTCCTTAAAACCCTAGTGCTTAGAAAATCTATTGGAGGCAGAAGCAGTCAAGGGTAGCTTAGGGTTAGGGTTAGGGTTAGGGTGAGGGTTAGGGTATGGCTTAGGGTACGGGTTCGGGGAGGGGTTCGGGTAGGGCGTAGGGTAAGGGTTAGGGTTAGGGTTATGGTTAGTGTTAGGGTTAGGGCTCGGTTTAGGGTACGGGTTAGGATTAAGGTACGCGTTAAGGTTAGGGTATGGGTTATGGTTAGGGTACGCGTTAGGGTGGGGGTAGTTATTAAACCTATCACACTCTCTAGATACCCCTTAGCACGTAAAGGACTATTATTTGGGGGTCCAGCCATGGAGAAGAGTTTAGACACGAGGAGAAGATAAGGAACACACCCATTATCAAGAAATCACAATGTGATTCTCTTTTTAAACTGTTCCTTAAAACACTAGTGCTTAGGAAATCTATTGGAGGCAGAAGCAGTCAAGGGTAGCTTAGGGTTAGGGTTAGGGTTAGGGTGAGGGTTAGGGTACGGCTTACGATACGGGTTCGGGGAGGGGTTCGGGTAGGGCGTAGGGTATGGGTTAGGGTTAGGGATAGGGCTAGTGTTAGGGTTAGGGCTCGGTTTAGGGTACGGGTTAGGATTAGGGTATGCGTTAGGGTTAGGGTAGGGGTTAGGGTTAGGATACGCGTTAGGGTGAGGGTAGTTATTAAACCTATCCCACTCTCTAGATACCCCTTAGCACGTAAAGGAATATTATTTGGGGGTCCAGCCATGGAGAAGAGTTTAGACACGAGGAGAAGATAAGGAACACACCCATTATCAAGAAATCACATTAGGATTCTCCTTTAAACCTGTTCCTTAAATCACTAGTGCTTAGGAAATCTATTGGAGGCAGAAGCCGTCAAGGGTAGCCTAGGGTTAGGGTTAGGGTTAGGGTGAGGGTTAGGGTACGGCTTAGGGTATGGGTTCCGGGAGGGATTCGGTTAGGGCGTAGGGTATGGGTTAGAGTTAGGGTTAGGGTTAGTGTTAGGGTTAGGGCTCAGTTTAGGGTACGGGTTAGGATTAGGGTACGCGTTAGTGTTAGGGTAGGGGTTAGGGTTAGGGTACGCTTTAGGGTGAGGGTAGTTATTAAACCTATCCCACTCTCTAGATACCCCTTAGCACGTAAAGGAATATTATTTGGGGGTCCAGCCATGGAGAAGGGTTTAGACACTAGGAGAAGATAAGGAACACACCCATTATCAAGAAATCACAATATGATTCTCTTTTTAAACTGTTCCTTAAAACACTAATGGTTAGGATATCTATTGGAGGCAGAAGCAGTCAAGGGTAGCTTAGGGTTAGTGTTAGGGTTAGGGTGAGGGTTAGGGTACGGCTTAGGGTACTGGTTCGGGGAGGGTTTCGGGTAGGGATTAGGGTATGGGTTAGGGTTAGGGTTAGGGTTAGTGTTAGGGTTAGGGCTCGGTTTAGGGTACGGGTTAGGATTAGGGTACTCGTTAGGGTTAGGGTAGGGGTTAGGGTTAGGGTACGCGTTAGGGTGAGGGTAGTTATTAAACCTATCACACTCTCTAGATACCCCTTAGCACGTAAAGGAATATTATTTGGGCGTCGAGCCATGGAGAAGAGTTTAGACACGAGGAGAAGATAAGGAACACACCCATTATCAAGAAATCACATTAGGATTCTCTTTTTAACCTGTTCCTTAAAACACTAGTGCTTAGGAAATCTATTGGAGGAAGAAGCGGTCAAGGGTAGCTTAGGGTTAGGGTTAGGGTTAGGGTGAGGGTTAGGGTATGGCTTAGGGTACGGGTTCCGGGAAGGGTTCGGGTAGGGCGTAGGGTATGGGTTAGGGTTAGTGTTAGGGTTAGGGCTCGGTTTAGGGTACGGGTTAGGATTAGGGTACGCGTTAGTGTTAGGGTAGTGGTTAGGGTTAGGGTACGCTTTAGGGTGAGGGTAGTTATTAAACCTATCCCACTCTCTAGATACCCCTTAGCACGTACAGGAATATTATTGGGGGTCCAGCCATGGAGAAGAGTTTAGACACTAGGAGAAGATAAGGAACACACCCATTATCACGAAATCACATTAGGATTCTCTTTTTAACCTGTTCCTTAAAACACTAGTGCTTAGGAAATCTATTGGCGGGAGAAGCAGTCAAGGGTAGCTTAGGGTTAGGGTTAGGGTTAGGGTGAGGGTTAGGGTACGGCTTAGGGTACGGGTTCGGGGAGGTGTTCAGGTAGGGCGTAGGGTATGGGTTAGGGTTAGGGCTAGTGTTAGGGTTAGGTCTCGGTTTAGGGTAAAGGTTAGGATTAGGGTATGCGTTAGGGTTAGGGTAGGGTTTACGGTTAGTGTACGCGTTAGGGTGAGGGTAGTTATTAAACCTATCCCACTCTCTAGATACCCCTTAGCACGTACAGGAATATTATAGGGGGTCCAGCCATGGAGAAGAGTTTAGACACTAGGAGAAAATAAGGAACACACCCATTATCACGAAATCACATTAGGATTCTCTTTATAACGTGTTCCTTAAAACACTAGTGGTTAGGAAATCTATTGGAGGCAGAAGCAGTCAAGGGTAGATTAGGGTTAGGGTTAGGGTTAGGGTGAGGGTTAGGGTACGGCTTAGGGTACGGGTTCGGGGAGGGGTTCGGGTAGGGCGTAGGGTATGGGTTAGGGTTAGGGTTAGGGCTAGGGTTAGGGTTAGGGCTCGGTTTAGGGTACGGGTTAGGATTAGGGTACGCACTAGGGTTAGGGTAGGGGTAAGGGTTAGGGTACGCGTTAGGGTGAGGGTAGTTATTAAACCTATCACACTCTCTAGATAACCCTTAGCACATAAAGGAATATTATTTGGGGGTTAAGCCATGGAGAAGAGTTTAGGCACGAGGAGAAGATAAGGAACACACCCATTATCAAGAAATCACATTAGGATTCTCTTTTTAACATGTTCCTTAAAACACTAGTGCTTAGGAAATCTATTGGAGGCACAAGCCGTCAAGGGTAGCTTAGGGTTAGGGTTAGGGTTAGGGTGAGGGTTAGGGTACGGCTTAGGGTACGGGTTCGGGGAGGGGTTCGGGTAGGGCGTAGGGTATGGGTAAGGGTTAGGGTTAGGGCTAGTGTTAGGGTCAGGGCTCGGTTTAGGGTACAGGTTAGGATTAGGGTACTCATTAGTGTTAGGGTAGGGGTTAGGGTTAGTGTACGCGTTCGGGTGAGGGTAGTTATTAAACCTATCACACTCTCTAGATACCCCTTAGCACGTACAGGAATATTATTGGGGGTCCAGCCATGGAGAAGTGTTTAGACACTAGGAGAAAATAAGGAACACACCCATTATCACGAAATCACATTAGGATTCTCTTTTTAACCTGTTCCTTAAAACCCTAGTGCTTAGGAAATCTATTGGAGGCAGAAGCAGTCAAGGGTAGCTTAGGTTTAGGGTTAGGGTTAGGGTGAGGGTTAGGGTATGGCTTAGGGTACGGGTTCGGGGAGGGGTTCGGGTAGGACGTAGGGTATGGGTTAGGGTTAGGGTTAGGGTTAGTGTTAGGGTTAGGGCTCGGTTTAGGGTACGGGTTAGGATTAGGGTACGCGTTAGGGTTAGGGTAGGGGTTAGGGTTAGGGTACGCGTTAGGGTGGGGGTAGTTATTAAACCTATCACATTCTCTAGATACCCCTTAGCACGTAAAGGAATATTATTTGGGGGTGCAGCCATGGAGAAGAGTTTAGACACTAGGAGAAGATAAGGAACACACCCATTATCACGAAATCACATTAGGATTCTCTTTTTAACCTGTTCCTTAAAACACTAGTGCTTAGGAAATCTATTGGAGGCAGAAGCCGTCAAGGGTAGCTTAGGGTTAGGGTTAGGGTTAGGGTGAGGGTTAGGGTACGGCTTAGGGTACGGGTTCGGGGAGGGGTTCGGGTAGGGCGTAGAGTATGGGTTAGGGTTAGGGTTAGGGTTAGTGTTAGGGTTAGGGCTCGGTTTAGGGTACGGGTTAGGATTAGGGTACGCGTTAGGGTTAGGGTAGGGGTTAGGGTTAGGGTACGCGATAGGGTGAGGTTAGTTATTAAACCTATCCCACTCTCTAGATACCCCTTAGTACGTAAAGGAATATTATTTGGGGGTCCAGCCATGGAGAAGAGTTTAGACACTAGGAGAAGATTAGGAACACACCCATTATCAAGAAATCACATTAGGATTCTCTTTTTAACCTGTTCCTTAAAACACTAGTGCTTAGGAAATCTATTGGAGGCAGAAGCAGTCAAGGGTAGCTTAGGGTTAGGGTTAGGGTTAGGGTGAGGGTTAGGGTATGGCTTAGGGTACGGGTTCGGGGAGGGGTTCGGGTAGGGCGTAGGGTATGGGTTAGGGTTAGGGTTATGGTTAGTGTTAGGGTTAGGGCTCGGTTTAGGGTACGGGTTAGGATTAAGGTACGCGTTAAGGGTAGGGTATGGGTTATGGTTAGGGTACGCGTTAGGGTGGGGGTAGTTATTAAACCTATCACACTCTCTAGATACCCCTTAGCACGTAAAGGACTATTATTTGGGGGTCCAGCCATGGAGAAGAGTTTAGACACGAGGAGAAGATAAGGAACACACCCGTTATCAAGAAATCACAATGTGATTCTCTTTTTAAACTGTTCCTTAAAACACTAGTGCTTAGGAAATCTATTGGAGGCAGAAGCCGTCAAGGGTAGCTTAGGGTTAGGGTTAGGGTTAGGGTGAGGGTTAGGGTACGGCTTAGGGTACGGGTTCGGGGAGGGGTTCGGGTAGGGTGTAGGGTATGGGTTAGGGTTAGGGTTAGGGCTAGTGTTAGGGTTAGGGCTCGGTTTAGGGTACAGGTTAGGATTAGGGTACGCGTTAGGGTTAGGGTAGGGGTTAGGTTTAGGGTACGTGTTAGGGTGAGGGTAGTTATTAAACCTATCCCACTCTCTAGATACCCCTTAGCACGTAAAGGACTATTATTTGGGGGTCCAGCCATGGAGAAGAGTTTAGACACTAGGAGAAGATAAGGAACACACCCATTATCACGAAATCACATTAGGATTCTCTTTTTAACCTGTTCCTTAAAACACTAGTGCTTGGGAAATCTATTGGAGGCAGAAGCCGTCAAGGGTAGCTTAGGGTTAGGGTTAGGGTTAGGGTGAGGGTTAGGGTACGGTTTAGGGTACGGGTTCAGGGAGGGGTTCGGGTAGGGCGTAGGGTATGGGTTAGGGTTAGGGTTAGAGTTAGTGTTAGGGTTAGGGCTCGGTTTAGGATACGGGTTAGGTTTAGGGTACGCGCTAGGGTTAGGGTAGGGGTTAAGGTTAGTGTACGCGTTAGGGTGATGGTAGTTATTAAACCTATCACACTCTCTAGATACCCCTTAGCACATAAAGGAATATTATTTGGGGGTCCAGCCATGGAGAAGAGTTTAGACACGAGGAGAAGACAAGGAACACACCCATTATCAAGAAATCACATTAGGATTCTCTTTTTAACATGTTCCTTAAAACACTAGTGCTTAGGAAATCTATTGGAGGCAGAAGCCGTCAAGGGTAGCTTAGGGTTAGGGTTAGGGTTAGGTTGAGGGTTAGGGTACGGCTTAGGGTACGGGTTCGGGGATGTGTTCGGGTAGGGCGTAGGGTATGGGTTAGGGTTAGGGTTAGGGCTAGAGTTAGGGTTAGGTCTCGGTTTAGGGTACAGGTTAGGATTAGTGTACGCGTTAGGGTTAGGGTAGGGGTTAGGGTTAGTGTACGCGTTAGGGAGAGGGTAGTTATTAAACCTATCCCACTCTCTAGATACCCCTTAGCACGTACAGGAATATTACTGGGGGTCCAGCCATGGAGAAGAGTTTAGACACTAGGAGAAGATAAGGAACACACCCATTATCACGAAATCACATTAGGATTCTCTTTTTAACCTGTTCCTTAAAACACTAGTGCTTAGGAAATCTATTGGAGGCAGAAGCAGTCAAGGGTAGCTTAGGGTTAGGGTTAGGGTTAGGGTGAGGGTTAGGGTACGGCTTAGGGTATGGGTTCGGGGAGGGGTTCGGGTAGGGCGTAGGGTATAGGTTAGGGTTAGGGTTAGGGCTAGTGTTAGGGTTAGGGCTCGGTTTAGGGTACGGGTTTGGATTAGGGTACGCGTTAGAGTTCGGGTAGGGGTTAGGGTTAGGGTACGCGTTAGGGTGAGGGTAGTTATTAAACCTATCCCACTCTCTAGATACCCCTTAGCACGTAAAGGAATATTATTTGGGGGTCCAGCCATGGAGAAGAGTTTAGACACGAGGAGAAGATAAGGAACACACCCATTATCACGAAATCACATTAGGATTCTCTTTTTAACCTGTTCCTTAAAACACTAGTGCTTAGGAAATCTATTGGAGGCAGAAGCAGTCAAGGGTAGCTTAGGGTTAGGGTTAGGGTTAGGGTGAGGGTTAGGGTACGGCTTAGGGTACGGGTTCGGGGAGGGGTTCGGGTAGGCCGTAGGGTATGGGTTAGGGTTAGGGTTAGGGTTAGTGTTAGGGTTAGGGCTCGGTTTAGGGTACGGGTTAGGATTAGGGTACGCGCTAGGGTTAGGGTAGGGGTTAGGGTTAGGGTACGCGTTAGGGTGAGGGTAGTTATTAAACCTATCCCACTCTCTAGATACCCCTTAGCACGTAAAGGAATATTATTTGGGGGTCCAGCCATGGAGAAGGGTTTAGACACTAGGAGAAGATAAGGAACACACCCATTATCAAGAAATCACAATATGATTCTCTTTTTAACCTGTTCCTTAAAACACTAGTGGTTAGGAAATCTATTGGAGGCAGAAGCAGTCAAGGGTAGCTTAGGGTTAGGGTTAGGGTTAGGGTGAGGGTTAGGGTACGGCTTAGGGTACGGGTTCAGGGAGGGTTTCGGGTAGGGCGTAGGGTATGGGTTAGGGTTAGGGTTAGGGTTAGTGTTAGGGTTAGGGCTCGGTTTAGGGTACGGGTTAGGATTAGGGTACGCGTTAGTGTTAGGGTAGGTGTTAGGGTTAGGGTACGCGATAGGGTGAGGTTAGTTATTAAACCTATCCCACTCTCTAGATACCCCATAGTACGTAAAGGAATATTATTTGGGGGTCCAGCCATGGAGAAGAGTTTAGACACGAGGAGAAGATAAGGAACACACCCATTATCAAGAAATCACATTAGGATTCTCTTTTAAACCTGTTCCTTAAATCACTAGTGCTTAGGAAATTTATTGGAGGCAGAAGCCGTCAAGGGTAGCTTAGGGTTAGGGTTAGGGTTAGGGTGAGGGTTAGGGTACGGCTTAGGGTACGGGTTCAGGGAGGGGTTCGGGTAGGGCGTAGGGTATGGTTTAGGGTTAGGGTTAGGGCTAGTGTTAGGGTTAGGGCTCGGTTTAGGGTACGGGTTAGGATTAGGGTACGCGTTAGTGTTAGGGTAGGGGTTAGGGTTAGGGTACGCTTTAGCCTGAGGGTAGTTATTAAACCTATCCCACTCTCTAGATACCCCTTAGCACGTAAAGGAATATTATTTGGGGGTCCAGCCATGGAGAAGGGTTTAGACACTAGGAGAAGATAAGGAACACACCCATTATCATGAAATCACAATATGATTCTCTTTTTAAACTGTTCCTTAAAACACTAGTGGTTAGGAAATCTATTGGAGGCAGAAGCAGTCAAGGGTAGCTTAGGGTTAGGGTTAGGGTGAGGGTGAGGGTTAGGGTACGGCTTAGGGTACGGGTTCGGGGAGGGGTTCGGGTAGGGCGTAGGGTATGGGTTAGGGTTAGGGTTAGGGTTAGTGTTAGAGTTAGGGCTCGGTTTAGGGTACGGGTTAGGATTAGGGTACTCGTTAGGGTTAGGGTAGCGGTTAGGGTTAGGGTACGCGTTAGGGTGAGGGTAGTTATTAAACCTATCACACTCTCTAGATACCCCTTAGCACATAAAGGAATATTATTTGGGGGTCCAGCCATGGAGAAGAGTTTAGACACGAGGAGAAGATAAGGAACACACCCATTATCACGAAATCACATTAGGATTCTCTTTTTAACCTGTTCCTTAAAACACTAGTGGTTAGAAAATCTATTGGAGGCAGAAGCAGTCAAGGGTAGATTAGGGTTAGGGTTAGGGTTAGGGTGAGGGTTAGGGTACGGCTTAGGTTACGGGTTCGGGGAGGGGTTCGGGTAGGGCGTAGGGTATGGTTTAGTGTTAGGGTTAGGGCTAGTGTTAGGGTTAGGGCTCGGTTTAGGGTACGGGTTAGGATTAGGGTACACGTTAGGGTTCGGGTAGGGGTTAGGGTTAGGGTACGCGTTAGGGTGAGGGTAGTTATTAAACCTATCCCACTCTCTGGATACCCCTTAGCACGTAAAGGAATATTATTTGGGGGTCCAGCCATGGAGAAGAGTTTAGACACGAGGAGAAGATAAGGAACACACCCATTATCAAGAAATCACATTAGGATTCTCTTTTTAACCTGTTCCTTAAAACACTAGTGCTTAGGAAATCTATTGGAGGCAGAAGCCGTCAAGGGTAGCTTAGTGTTAGGGTGAGGGTTAGGGTACGGTTTAGGGTACGGGTTCAGGGAGGGGTTCGTTTAGGGCGTAGGGTATGGGTTAGGGTTAGGGTTAGAGTTAGTGTTAGGGTTAGGGCTCGGTTTAGGGTACGGGTTAGGATTAGGGTACGCGCTAGGGTTAGGGTAGGGGTTAGGGTTAGTGTACGCGTTAGGGTGAGGGTAGTTATTAAACCTATCACACTCTCTAGATACCCCTTAGCACATAAAGGAATATTATTGGGGGGTCCAGCCATGGAGAAGAGTTTAGACACGAGGAGAAGACAAGGAACACACCCATTATCAAGAAATCACATTAGGATTCTCTTTTTAACATGTTCCTTAAAACACTAGTGCTTAGGAAATCTATTGGAGGCAGAAGCCGTCAAGGGTAGCTTAGGTTTAGGGTTAGGGTTAGGGTGAGGGTTAGGGTACGGCTTAGGGTACGGGTTCGGGGAGGTGTTCGGGTAGGGCGTAGGGTATGGGTTAGGGTTAGGGTTAGGGCTAGTGTTAGGTTTAGGGCTCGGTTTAGGGTATGGGTTAGGATTAGGCTACGCGTTAGGGTTAGGGTAGGGGTTAGGGTTAGTGTACGTGTTAGGGTGAGGGTAGTTATTAAACCTATCCCACTCTCTAGATACCCCTTAGCACGTAAAGGAATATTATTGGGCGTCCAGCCATGGAGAAGAGTTTAGACACTAGGAGAAGATAAGGAACACACCCAATATCAGGAAATCACATTAGGATTCTCTTTTTAACCTGTTCCTTAAAACACTAGTGCTTAGGAAATCTATTGGAGGTAGAAGCAGTCAAGGGTAGCTTAGGGTTAGGGTTAGGGTTAGGGTGAGGGTTAGGGTATGGCTTAGGGTACGGGTTCGGGGAGGGGTTCGGGTAGGGCGTAGAGTATGGGTTAGGGTTAGGGTTAGGGTTAGTGTTAGGGTTAGGGCTCGGTTTAGGGTACGGTTTAGGATTAGGGTACGCGTTAGGGTTAGGGCAGGGGTTAGGGTTAGGATACGCATTAGGGTGGGGGTAGTTATTAAACCTATCACACTCTCTAGATACCCCTTAGCACGTAAAGGAATATTATTTGGGGGTCCAGCCATGGAGAAGAGTTTAGACACGAGGAGAAAATAAGGAACACACCCATTATCAAGAAACCACATTAGGATTCTCTTTTTAACCTGTTCCTTAAAACACTAGTGCTTAGGAAATCTATTGGAGGCAGAAGCAGTCAAGGGTAGCTTAGGGTTAGGGTTAGGGTTAGGGTGAGGGTTAGGGTACGGTTTAGGGTACGGGTTCAGGGAGGGGTTCGGGTAGGGCGTAGGGTATGGGTTAGTGTTAGGGTTAGAATTAGTGTTAGGGTTAGGGCTCGGTTTAGGGTACGGGTTAGGATTAGGGTACGCACTAGGGTTAGGGTAGGGGTTAGGGTTAGGATACGCGTTAGGGTGAGTGTAGTTATTAAACCTATCCCACTCTCTAGATACCCCTTAGCACGTAAAGGAATATTATTTGGGGGTCCAGTCATGGAGAAGGGTTTAGACACTAGGAGAAGATAAGGAACACACCCATTATCAAGAAATCACATTAGGATTCTCTTTTTAACCTGTTCCTTAAAACACTAGTGCTTAGGAAATCTATTGGAGGCAGAAGCAGTCAAGGGTAGCTTAGGGTTAGGGTTAGGGTTAGGGTGAGGGTTAGGGTATGGCTTAGGGTACGGGTTGGGGGAGGGGTTCGGGTAGGGCGTAGGCTATGGGTTAGGGTTAGGGTTAGGGTTAGTGTTAGGGTTAGGGCTCGGTTTAGGATACGGGTTAGGATTAGTGTATGCGTTAGGGTTAGGGTAGGGGTTAGGGTTAGGGTACGCGTTAGGGTGAGGGTAGTTATTAAACCTATCCCACTCTCTAGATACCCCTTAGCACGTACAGGTATATTATTGGGGGTCCAGCCATGGAGAAGAGTTTAGACACTAGGAGAAGATAAGGAACACACCCATTATCAAGAAATCACATTAGGATTCTCTTTTTAACCTGTTCCTTAAAACACTAGTGCTTAGGAAATCTATTGGAGGCAGAAGCAGTCAAGGGTAGCTTAGGGTTAGGGTTAGGGTTAGGGTGAGGGTTAGGGTACGGCTTAGGGTACGGGTTCGGGGAGGGGTTCGGGTAGGGCGTAGGGTATGGGTTAGGGTTAGGGTTAGGGTTAGTGTTAGGGTTAGGGCTCGGTTTAGGGTACGGGTTAGGATTAGGGTACGCGTTAGGGTTAGGGTAGGGGTTAGGGTTAGGGTACGCGATAGGGTGAGGTTAGTTCTTAAACTTATCCCACTCTCTAGATACCCCTTAGTACGTAAAGGAATATTATTTGGGGGTCCAGCCATGGAGAAGAGTTTAGACACGAGGAGAAGATAAGGAACACACCCATTATCAAGAAATCACATTAGGATTCTCTTTTTAACCTGTTCCTTAAAACACTAGTGCTTAGGAAATCTATTGGAGGCAGAAGCCGTCAAGGGTAGCTTAAGGTTAGGGTTAGGGTTAGGGTGAGGGTTAGGGTACGGCTTACGATACGGGTTCGGGGAGGGGTTCGGGTAGGGCGTAGGGTATGGGTTAGGGTTAGGGTTAGTGTTAGTGTTAGGGTTAGGGCTCGGTTTAGGGTACGGGTTAGGATTAGGTTACGCGTTAGGGTTAGGGTAGGGGTTAGGGTTAGGGTACGCGTTAGGGTGGGGGTAGTTATTAAACCTATCACACTCTCTAGATACCCCTTAGCACGTAAAGGAATATTATTTGGGGGTCCAGCCATGGAGAAGAGTTTAGACACTAGGAAAAGATAAGGAACACACCCATTATCACGAAATCACATTAGGATTCTCTTTTTAACCTGTTCCTTAAAACACTAGTGCTTAGGAAATCTATTGGAGGTAGAAGCCGTCAAGGGTAGCCTAGGGTTAGGGTTAGGGTTAGGGTGAGGGTTAGGGTACGGCTTAGGGTATGGGTTCGGGGAGGGATTCGGTTAGGGCGTAGGGTATGGGTTAGAGTTAGGGTTAGGGTTAGTGTTAGGGTTAGGGCTCAGTTTAGGGTACGGGTTAGGATTAGGGTACGCGTTAGTGTTAGGGTAGGGGTTAGGGTTAGGGTACGCTTTAGGGTGAGGGTAGTTATTAAACCTATCCCACTCTCTAGATACCCCTTAGCACGTAAAGGAATATTATTTGGGGGTCCAGCCATGGAGAAGGGTTTAGACACTAGGAGAAGATAAGGAACACACCCATTATCAAGAAATCACAATATGATTCTCTTTTTAAACTGTTCCTTAAAACACTAGTGGTTAGGATATCTATTGGAGGCAGAAGCAGTCAAGGGTAGCTTAGGGTTAGGGTTAGGGTTAGGGTGAGGGTTAGTGTACGGCTTAGGGTACGGGTTCGGGGAGGGGTTCGGGTAGGGCGTAGGGTATGGGTTATGGTTAGGGTTAGGGTTAGTGTTAGGGTTAGGGCTCGGTTTAGGGTACGGGTTAGGATTTGGGTACGCGTTAGGGTTAGGGTAGGGGTTAGGGTTAGGGTACGCGATAGGGTGAGGTTAGTTCTTAAACCTATCCCACTCTCTAGATACCCCTTAGTACGTAAAGGAATATTATTTGGGGGTCCAGCCATGGAGAAGAGTTTAGACACGAGGAGAAGATAAGGAACACACCCATTATCAAGAAATCACATTAGGATTCTCTTTTTAACCTGTTCCTTAAAACACTAGTGCTTAGGAAATCTATTGGAGGCAGAAGCCGTCAAGGGTAGCTTAAGGTTAGGGTTAGGGTTAGGGTGAGGGTTAGGGTACGGCTTACGATACGGGTTCGGGGAGGGGTTCGGGTAGGGCGTAGGGTATGGGTTAGGGTTAGGGTTAGTGTTAGTGTTAGGGTTAGGGCTCGGTTTAGGGTACGGGTTAGGATTAGGGTACGCGTTAGGGTTAGGGTAGGGGTTAGGGTTAGGGTACGCGTTAGGGTGGGGGTAGTTATTAAACCTATCACACTCTCTAGATACCCCTTAGCACGTAAAGGAATATTATTTGGGGGTCCAGCCATGGAGAAGAGTTTAGACACTAGGAAAAGATAAGGAACACACCCATTATCACGAAATCACTTTAGGATTCTCTTTTTAACCTGTTCCTTAAAACACTAGTGCTTAGGAAATCTATTGGAGGTAGAAGCCGTCAAGGGTAGCCTAGGGTTAGGGTTAGGGTTAGGGTGAGGTTTAGGGTACGGCTTAGGGTATGGGTTCGGGGAGGGATTCGGTTAGGGCGTAGGGTATGGGTTAGAGTTAGGGTTAGGGTTAGTGTTAGGGTTAGGGCTCAGTTTAGGGTACGGGTTAGGATTAGGGTACGCGTTAGTGTTAGGGTAGGGGTTAGGGTTAGGGTACGCTTTAGGGTGAGGGTAGTTATTAAACCTATCACACTCTCTAGATACCCCTTAGCACGTAAAGGAATATTATTTGGGGGTCCAGCCATGGAGAAGAGTTTAGACACGAGGAGAAGATAAGGAACACACCCATTATCAAGAAATCACATTAGGATTCTCTTTTTAACCTGTTCCTTAAAACACTAGTGCTTAGGAAATCTATTGGAGGAAGAAGCGGTCAAGGGTAGCTTAGGGTTAGGGTTAGGGTTAGGGTGAGGGTTAGGGTATGGCTTAGGGTACGGGTTCCGGGAGGGGTTCGGGTAGGGAGTAGGGTATGGGTTAGGGTTAGGGTTAGGGTTAGTGTTAGGGTTAGGGCTCGGTTTAGGTTACGGGTTAGGGTTAGGGTACGCGTTAGTGTTAGGGTAGTGGTTAGGGTTAGGGTACGCTTTAGGGTGAGGGTAGTTATTAAACCTATCCCACTCTCTAGATACCCCTTAGCACGTACAGGAATATTATTGGGGGTCCAGCCATGGAGAAGAGTTTAGACACTAGGAGAAGATAAGGAACACACCCATTATCAAGAAATCACATTAGATTTCTCTTTTTAACCTGTTCCTTAAAACACTAGTGCTTAGGAAATCTATTGGCGGGAGAAGCAGTCAAGGGTAGCTTAGGGTTAGGGTTAGGGTTAGGGTGAGGGTTAGGGTACGGCTTAGGGTACGGGTTCGGGGAGGTGTTCGGGTAGGGCGTAGGGTATGGGTTAGGGTTAGGGCTAGTGTTAGGGTTAGGTCTCGGTTTAGGGTAAAGTTTAGGATTAGGGTATGCGTTAGGGTTAGGGTAGGGTTTACGGTTAGTGTACGCGTTAGGGTGAGGGTAGTTATTAAACCTATCCCACTCTCTAGATACCCCTTAGCACGTACAGGAATATTATAGGGGGTCCAGCCATGGAGAAGAGTTTAGACACTAGGAGAAAATAAGGAACACACCCATTATCACGAAATCACATTAGGATTCTCTTTATAACGTGTTCCTTAAAACACTAGTGGTTAGGAAATCTATTGGAGGCAGAAGCAGTCAAGGGTAGCTTAGGGTTAGGGTTAGGGTTAGGGTGAGGGTTAGGGTACGGCTTAGGGTACGGGTTCGGGGAGGGGTTCGGGTAGGGCGTAGGGTATGTGTTAGGGTTAGGGTTAGGGTTAATGTTAGGGTTAGTGCTCGGTTTAGGGTACGGGTTAGGATTAGGGTACGCGTTAGGGTTAGGGCAGGGGTTAGGGTTAGGGTACGCGTTAGGGTGGGGGTAGTTATTAAACCTATCACACTCTCTAGATACCCCTTAGCACGTAAAGGAATATTATTTGGGGGTCCAGCCATGGAGAAGAGTTTAGACACGAGGAGAAGATAAGGAACACCCCCATTATCAAGAAATCACATTAGGATTCTCTTTTTAACCTGTTCCTTAAAACACTAGTGCTTAGGAAATCTATTGGAGGCAGAAGCAGTCAAGGGTAGCTTAGGGTTAGGGTTAGGGTTAGGGTGAGGGTTAGGGTACGGCTTAGGGTACGGGTTCGGGGAGGGGTTCGTGTAGGCCGTAGGGTATGGGTTAGGGTTAGGGTTAGGGTTAGTGTTAGGGTTAGGGCTCGGTTAAGGGTACGGGTTAGGATTAGGGTACGCGTTAGTGTTAGGGTAGTGGTTAGGGTTAGGGTACGCTTTAGGGTGAGTGTAGTTATTAAACCTATCCCACTCTCTAGATACCCCTTAGCACGTAAAGGACTATTATTTGGGGGTCCAGCCATGGAGAAGAGTTTAGACACTAGGAGAAGATAAGGAACACACCCATTATCAAGAAATCACAATATGATTCTCTTTTTAAACTGTTCCTTAAAACACTAGTGCTTAGGAAATCTATTGGAGGCAGAAGCAGTCAAGGGTAGCTTAGGGTTAGGGTTAGGGTTAGGGTGAGGGTTAGGGTACGGCTTAGGGTACGGGTTCGGGGAGGGTTTCGGGTAGGGCGTAGGGTATGGGTTAGGGTTAGGGTTAGGGTTAGTGTTAGGGTTAGGGCTCGGTTTAGGGTACGGGTTAGGATTAGGGTACTCGTTAGGGTTAGGGTAGGGGTTAGGGTTAGGGTACGCGTTAGGGTGAGGGTAGTTATTAAACCTATCACACTCTCTAGATACCACTTAGCACGTAAAGGAATATTATTTGGGGGTCCAGCCATGGAGAAGAGTTTAGACACTAGGAGAAGATAAGGAACACACCCATTATCACGAAATCACATTCGGATTCTCTTTTTAACCTGTTCCTTAAAATACTAGTGCTTAGGAAATCTATTGGAGGCAGAAGCAGTCAAGGGTAGCTTAGGGTTAGGGTGAGGGTTAGGGTACGGCTTAGGGTACGGGTTCGGGGAGGGGTTCGGGTAGGGCGTAGGGTATGGGTTAGGGTTAGGGTTAGGGTTAATGTTAGGGTTAGTGCTCGGTTTAGGGTACGGGTTAGGATTAGGGTACGCGTTAGGGTTAGGGCAGGGGTTAGGGTTAGGGTACGCGTTAGGGTGGGGGTAGTTATTAAACCTATCACACTCTCTAGATACCCCTTAGCACGTAAAGGAATATTATTTGGGGGTCCAGCCATGGAGAAGAGTTTAGACACGAGGAGAAGATAAGGAACACCCCCATTATCAAGAAATCACATTAGGATTCTCTTTTTAACCTGTTCCTTAAAACACTAGTGCTTAGGAAATCTATTGGAGGCAGAAGCAGTCAAGGGTAGCTTAGGGTTAGGGTTAGGGTTAGGGTGAGGGTTAGGGTACGGCTTAGGGTACGGGTTCGGGGAGGGGTTCGTGTAGGCCGTAGGGTATGGGTTAGGGTTAGGGTTAGGGTTAGTGTTAGGGTTAGGGCTCGGTTAAGGGTACGGGTTAGGATTAGGGTACGCGTTAGTGTTAGGGTAGTGGTTAGGGTTAGGGTACGCTTTAGGGTGAGTGTAGTTATTAAACCTATCCCACTCTCTAGATACCCCTTAGCACGTAAAGGACTATTATTTGGGGGTCCAGCCATGGAGAAGAGTTTAGACACTAGGAGAAGATAAGGAACACACCCATTATCAAGAAATCACAATATGATTCTCTTTTTAAACTGTTCCTTAAAACACTAGTGCTTAGGAAATCTATTGGAGGCAGAAGCAGTCAAGGGTAGCTTAGGGTTAGGGTTAGGGTTAGGGTGAGGGTTAGGGTACGGCTTAGGGTACGGGTTCGGGGAGGGTTTCGGGTAGGGCGTAGGGTATGGGTTAGGGTTAGGGTTAGGGTTAGTGTTAGGGTTAGGGCTCGGTTTAGGGTACGGGTTAGGATTAGTGTACTCGTTAGGGTTAGGGTAGGGGTTAGGGTTAGGGTACGCGTTAGGGTGAGGGTAGTTATTAAACCTATCACACTCTCTAGATACCACTTAGCACGTAAAGGAATATTATTTGGGGGTCCAGCCATGGAGAAGAGTTTAGACACTAGGAGAAGATAAGGAACACACCCATTATCACGAAATCACATTAGGATTCTCTTTTTAACCTGTTCCTTAAAATACTAGTGCTTAGGAAATCTATTGGAGGCAGAAGCAGTCAAGGGTAGCTTAGGGTTAGGGTTAGGGTTAGGGTGAGGTTTAGGGTACGGCTTAGGGTACGGGTTCGGGGAGGGGTTCGGGTAGGGCGTAGGGTATGGGTTAGGGTTAGGGTTAGGGCTAGGGTTAGGGTTAGGGCTCGGTTTAGGGTACGGGTTAGGATTAGGGTACGCGCTAGGGTTAGGGTAGGGGTAAGAGTTAGGGTACGCGTTAGGGTGAGGGTAGTTATTAAACCTATCACACTCTCTAGATAACCCTTAGCACATAAAGGAATATTATTTGGGGGTTAAGCCATGGAGAAGAGTTTAGACACGAGGAGAAGATAAGGAACACACCCATTATCAAGAAATCACATTAGGATTCTCTTTTTAACATGTTCCTTAAAACACTAGTGCTTAGGAAATCTATTGGAGGCACAAGCCGTCAAGGGTAGCTTAGGGTTAGGGTGAGGGTTAGGGTACGGCTTAGGGTACGGGTTCGGGGAGGGGTTCGGGTAGGGCGTAGGGTATGGGTAAGGGTTAGGGTTAGGGCTAGTGTTAGGGTTAGGGCTCGGTTTATGGTACAGGTTAGGATTAGGGTACGCGTTAGTGTCAGGGTAGGGGTTAGGGTTAGTGTACGCGTTCGGGTGAGGGTAGTTATTAAACCTATCCCACTCTCTAGATACCCCTTAGCACGTACAGGAATATTATTGGGGGTCCAGCCATGGAGAAGAGTTTAGACACTAGGAGAAGATAAGGAACACACCCATTATCACGAAATCACATTAGGATTCTCTTTTTAACCTGTTCCTTAAAACCCTAGTGCTTAGGAAATCTATTGGAGGCAGAAGCAGTCAAGGGTAGCTTAGGTTTAGGGTTAGGGTTAGGGTGAGGGTTAGGGTATGGCTTAGGGTACGGGTTCGGGGAGGGGTTCGGGTAGGACGTAGGGTATGGGTTAGGGTTAGGGTTAGGGTTAGTGTTAGGGTTAGGGCTCGGTTTAGGGTACGGGTTAGGATTAGGGTACGCGTTAGGGTTAGGGTAGGGGTTAGGGTTAGGGTACGCGTTAGGGTGGGGGTAGTTATTAAACCTATCACATTCTCTAGATACACCTTAGCACGTAAAGGAATATTATTTGGGGGTGCAGCCATGGAGAAGAGTTTAGACACTAGGAGAAGATAAGGAACACACCCATTATCACAAAATCACATTAGGATTCTCTTTTTAACCTGTTCCTTAAAACACTAGTGCTTAGGAAATCTATTGGAGGCAGAAGCCGTCAAGGGTAGCTTAGGGTTAGGGTTAGGGTTAGGGTGAGGGTTAGGGTACGGCTTAGGGTACGGGTTCGGGGAGGGGTTCGGGTAGGGCGTAGAGTATGGGTTAGGGTTAGGGTTAGGGTTAGTGTTAGGGTTAGGTCTCGGTTTAGTGTACGGTTTAGGATTAGGGTACGCGTTAGTGTTAGGTTAGGTGTTAGGGTTAGGGTACGCGAGAGGGTGAGGTTAGTTATTAAACCTATCCCACTCTCTAGATACCCCTTAGTAGGTAAAGGAATATTATTTGGGGGTCCAGCCATGGAGAAGAGTTTAGACACTAGGAGAAGATAAGGAACACACCCATTATCAAGAAATCACATTAGGATTCTCTTTTTAACCTGTTCCTTAAAACACTAGTGCTTAGGAAATCTATTGGAGGCAGAAGCAGTCAAGGGTAGCTTAGGGTTAGGGTTAGGGTTAGGGTGAGGTTTAGGGTGTGGCTTAGGGTACGGGTTCGGGGAGGGGTTCGTGTAGGGCGTAGGGTATGGGTTAGGGTTAGGGTTAGGGTTAGTGTTAGGGTTAGGGCTCGGTTTAGGGTACGGGTTAGGATTAGGGTACGCGTTAGGGTTAGGGTAGGGGTTAGGGTTAGGGTACGCGTTAGGGTGGGGGTAGTTATTAAACCTATCACACTCTCTAGATACCCCTTAGCACGTAAAGGAATATTATTTGGGGGTCCAGCCATGGAGAAGAGTTTAGACACTAGGAGAAAATAAGGAACACACCCATTATCACGAAATCACATTAGGATTCTCTTTTTAACCTGTTCCTTAAAACACTAGTCCTTAGGAAATCTACTGGAGGCAGAAGCCGTCAAGGGTAGCTTAGGGTTAGGGTTAGGGTTAGGGTGAGGGTTAGGGTACGGCTTAGGGTACGGGTTCGGGGAGGGGTTCGGGTAGGGCGTAGGGTATGGGTTAGGGTTAGGGTTAGGGTTAGTGTTAGAGTTAGGGCTCGGTTTAGGGTACGGGTTAGGATTAGGGTACGCGTTAGTGTTAGGGTAGGTGTTAGGGTTAGGGTACGCGATAGGGTGAGGTTAGTTCTTAAACCTATCCCACTCTCTAGATACCCCTTAGTACGTAAAGGAATATTATTTGGGGGTCCAGCCATGGAGAAGAGTTTAGACACTAGGAGAAGATAAGGAACACACCCATTATCACGAAATCACATTAGGATTCTCTTTTTAACCTGTTCCTTAAAACACTAGTGCTTAGGAAATCTATTGGAGGTAGAAGCCGTCAAGGGTAGCCTAGGGTTAGGGTTAGGGTTAGGGTGAGGGTTAGGGTACGGCTTAGGGTATGGGTTCGGGGAGGGATTCGGTTAGGGCGTAGGGTATGGGTTAGAGTTAGGGTTAGGGTTAGTGTTAGGGTTAGGGCTCAGTTTAGGGTACGGGTTAGGATTAGGGTACGCGTTAGTGTTAGGGTAGGGGTTAGGGTTAGGGTACGCTTTAGGGTGAGGGTAGTTATTAAACCTATCCCACTCTCTAGATACCCCTTAGCACGTAAAGGAATATTATTTGGGGGTCCAGCCATGGAGAAGGGTTTAGACACTAGGAGAAGATAAGGAACACACCCATTATCAAGAAATCACAATATGATTCTCTTTTTAAACTGTTCCTTAAAACACTAGTGGTTAGGATATCTATTGGAGGCAGAAGCAGTCAAGGGTAGCTTAGGGTTAGGGTTAGGGTTAGGGTGAGGGTTAGGGTACGGCTTAGGGTACGGGTTCGGGGAGGCGTTCGGGTAGGGCGTAGGGTATGGGTTAGGGTTAGGGTTAGGGTTAGTGTTAGGGTTAGGGCTCGGTTTAGGGTACGGGTTAGGATTAGGGTACGCGTTAGGGTTAGGGTAGGGGTTAGGGTTAGGGTACGCGATAGGGTGAGGTTAGTTCTTAAACCTATCCCACTCTCTAGATACCCCTTAGTACGTAAAGGAATATTATTTGGGGGTCCAGCCATGGAGAAGAGTTTAGACACGAGGAGAAGATAAGGAACACACCCATTATCAAGAAATCACATTAGGATTCTCTTTTTAACCTGTTCCTTAAAACACTAGTGCTTAGGAAATCTATTGGAGGCAGAAGCCGTCAAGGGTAGCTTAAGGTTAGGGTTAGGGTTAGGGTGAGGGTTAGGGTACGGCTTACGATACGGGTTCGGGGAGGGGTTCGGGTAGGGCGTAGTGTATGGGTTAGGGTTAGGGTTAGTGTTAGTGTTAGGGTTAGGGCTCGGTTTAGGGTACGGGTTAGGATTAGGGTACGCGTTAGGGTTAGGGTAGGGGTTAGGGTTAGGGTACGCGTTAGGGTGGGGGTAGTTATTAAACCTATCTCACTCTCTAGATACCCCTTAGCACGTAAAGGAATATTATTTGGGGGTCCAGCCATGGAGAAGAGTTTAGACACTAGGAAAAGATAAGGAACACACCCATTATCACGAAATCACATTAGGATTCTCTTTTTAACCTGTTCCTTAAAACACTAGTGCTTAGGAAATCTATTGGAGGTAGAAGCCGTCAAGGGTAGCCTAGGGTTAGGGTTAGGGTTAGGGTGAGGGTTAGGGTACGGCTTAGGGTATGGGTTCGGGGAGGGATTCGGTTAGGGCGTACGGTATGGGTTAGAGTTAGGGTTAGGGTTAGTGTTAGGGTTAGGGCTCAGTTTAGGGTACGGGATAGGATTAGGGTACGCGTTAGTGTTAGGGTAGGGGTTAGGGTTAGGGTACGCTTTAGGGTGAGGGTAGTTATTAAACCTATCCCACTCTCTAGATACCCCTTAGCACGTAAAGGAATATTATTAGGGGGTCCAGCCATGGAGAAGGGTTTAGACACTAGGAGAAGATAAGGAACACACCCATTATCAAGAAATCACAATATGATTCTCTTTTTAAACTGTTCCTTAAAACACTAGTGGTTAGGATATCTATTGGAGGCAGAAGCAGTCAAGGGTAGCTTAGGGTTAGGGTTAGGGTTAGGGTGAGGGTTAGGGTACGGCTTAGGGTACGGGTTCGGGGAGGGTTTCGGGTAGGGATTAGGGTATGGGTTAGGGTTAGGGTTAGGGTTAGTGTTAGGGTTAGGGCTCGGTTTAGGGTACGGGTTAGGATTAGGGTACTCGTTAGGGTTAGGGTAGCGGTTAGGGTTAGGGTACGCGTTAGGGTGAGGGTAGTTATTAAACCTATCACACTCTCTAGATACCCCTTAGCACGTAAAGGAATATTATTTGGGCGTCGAGCCATGGAGAAGAGTTTAGACACTAGGAGAAGATAAGGAACACACCCATTATCACGAAATCACATTAGGATTCTCTTTTTAACTTGTTCCTTAAAACACTAGTGCTTAGGAAATCTATTGGAGGCAGAAGCAGTCAAGGGTAGCTTAGGGTTAGGGTTAGGGTTAGGGTGAGGGTTAGGGTACGGCTTAGGGTACGGATTCGGGGAGGGGTTCGGGTAGGGCGTAGGGTATGGGTTAGGGTTAGGGTTAGGGCTAGTGTTAGGGTTAGGGCTCGGTTTAGGGTACGGGTTAGGATTAGGGTACGCGTTAGGGTTAGGGTAGGGGTTAGGGTTAGGGTACGCGTTAGGGTGAGGGTAGTTATTAAACCTATCCCACTCTCTAGATACCCCTTAGCACGTAAAGGAATATTATTTGGGGGTCCAGCCATGGAGAAGAGTTTAGACACGAGGAGAAGATAAGGAACACACCCATTATCAAGAAATCACATTAGGATTCTCTTTTTAACCTGTTCCTTAAAACACTAGTGCTTAGGAAATCTATTGGAGGAAGAAGCGGTCAAGGGTAGCTTAGGGTTAGGGTTAGGGTTAGGGTGAGGGTTAGGGTATGGCTTAGGGTACGGGTTCCGGGAGGGGTTCGGGTAGGGAGTAGGGTATGGGTTAGGGTTAGGGTTAGGGTTAGTGTTAGGGTTAGGGCTCGGTTTAGGGTACGGGTTAGGATTAGGGTACGCGTTAGGGTTAGGGTAGGGGTTATGGTTAGGGTACGCGTTAGGGTGGGGGTAGTTATTAAACCTATCACACTCTCTAGATACCCCTTAGCACGTAAAGGACTATTATTTGGGGGTCCAGCCATGAGGAACAGTTTAGACACGAGGAGAAGATAAGGAACACACCCATTATCAAGAAATCACAATGTGATTCTCTTTTTAAACTGTTCCTTAAAACACTAGTGCTTAGGAAATCTATTGGAGGCAGAAGCAGTCAAGGGTAGCTTAGGGTTAGGGTTAGGGTTAGGGTGAGGGTTAGGGTACGGCTTAGGGTACGGGTTCGGGGAGGGGTTCGGGTAGGCCGTAGGGTATGGGTTAGGGTTAGGATTAGGGTTAGTGTTAGGGTTAGGGCTCGGTTTAGGGTACGGGTTAGGGTTAGGGTACGCGTTAGTGTTAGGGTAGTGGTTAGGGTTAGGGTACGCTTTAGGGTGAGGGTAGTTATTAAACCTATCCCACTCTCTAGATACCCCTTAGCACGTACAGGAATATTATTGGGGGTCCAGCCATGGAGAAGAGTTTAGACACTAGGAGAAGATAAGGAACACACCCATTATCAAGAAATCACATTAGGATTCTCTTTTTAACCTGTTCCTTAAAACACTAGTGCTTAGGAAATCTATTGGCGGGAGAAGCAGTCAAGGGTAGCTTAGGGTTAGGGTTAGGGTTAGGGTGAGGGTTAGGGTACGGCTTAGGGTACGGGTTCGGGGAGGTGTTCGGGTAGGGCGTAGGGTATGTGTTAGGGTTAGGGCTAGTGTTAGGGTTAGGTCTCGGTTTAGGGTAAAGGTTAGGATTAGGGTATGCGTTAGGGTTAGGGTAGGGTTTACGGTTAGTGTACGCGTTAGGGTGAGGGTAGTTATTAAACCTATCCCACTCTCTAGATACCCCTTAGCACGTACAGGAATATTATAGGGGGTCCAGCCATGGAGAAGAGTTTAGACACTAGGAGAAAATAAGGAACACACCCATTATCACGAAATCACATTAGGATTCTCTTTATAACGTGTTCCTTAAAACACTAGTGGTTAGGAAATCTATTGGAGGCAGAAGCAGTCAAGGGTAGCTTAGGGTTAGGGTTAGGGTTAGGGTGAGGGTTAGGGTATGGCTTAGGGTACGGGTTCGGGGAGGGGTTCGGGTAGGGCGTAGGGTATGTGTTAGGGTTAGGGTTAGGGTTAATGTTAGGGTTAGTGCTCGGTTTAGGGTACGGGTTAGGATTAGGGTACGCGTTAGTGTTAGGGTAGGTGTTAGGGTTAGGGTACGCGAGAGGGTGAGGTTAGTTATTAAACCTATCCCACTCTCTAGATACCCCTTAGTACGTAAAGGAATATTATTTGGGGGTCCAGCCATGGAGAAGAGTTTAGACACTAGGAGAAGATAAGGAACACACCCATTATCAAGAAATCACATTAGGATTCTCTTTTTAACCTGTTCCTTAAAACACTAGTGCTTAGGAAATCTATTGGAGGCAGAAGCAGTCAAGGGTAGCTTAGGGTTAGGGTTAGGGTTAGGGTGAGGGTTAGGGTGTGGCTTAGGGTCCCGGTTCGGGGAGGGGTTCGTGTAGGGCGTAGGGTATGGGTTAGGGTTAGGGTTAGGGTTAGTGTTAGGGTTAGGGCTCGGTTTAGGGTACGGGTTAGGATTAGGGTACGCGTTAGGGTTAGGGTAGGGGTTAGGGTTAGGGTACGCGTTAGGGTGGGGGTAGTTATTAAACCTATCACACTCTCTAGATACCCCTTAGCACGTAAAGGAATATTATTTGGGGGTCCAGCCATGGAGAAGAGTTTAGACACTAGGAGAAAATAAGGAACACACCCATTATCACGAAATCACATTAGGATTCTCTTTTTAACCTGTTCCTTAAAACACTAGTGCTTAGGAAATCTACTGGAGGCAGAAGCCGTCAAGGGTAGCTTAGGGTTAGGGTTAGGGTTAGGGTGAGGGTTAGGGTACGGCTTAGGGTACGGGTTCAGGGAGGGGTTCGTGTAGGGCGTAGGGTATGGGTTAGGGTTAGGGTTAGTGTTAGGGTTAGGGCTCGGTTTAGGGTACGGGTTAGGATTAGGGTACGCGTTAGTGTTAGGGTAGGTGTTAGGGTTAGGGTACGCGATAGGGTGAGGTTAGTTCTTAAACCTATCCCACTCTCTAGATACCCCTTAGTACGTAAAGGAATATTATTTGGGGGTCCAGCCATGGAGAAGAGTTTAGACACTAGGAGAAGATAAGGAACACACCCATTATCAAGAAATCACATTAGGATTCTCTTTTTAACCTGTTCCTTAAAACACTAGTGCTTAGGAAATCTATTGGAGGCAGAAGTCGTCAAGGGTAGCTAAGGGTTAGGGTTAGGGTTAGGGTGAGGGTTAGGGTATGGCTTAGGGTACGGGTTCGGGGAGGGGTTCGGGTAGGGCGTAGGGTATGGGTTAGGGTTAGGGTTAGGGTTAGTGTTAGGATTAGGGCTCGGTTTAGGGTACGGGTTAGGATTAGGGTACGCGTTAGGGTTACGGTAGGGGTTAGGGTTAGGGTACGCGTTAGGGTGGGGGTAGTTATTAAACCTATCACACTCTCTAGATACCCCTTAGCACGTAAAGGACTATTATTTGGGGGTCCAGCCATGGAGAAGAGTTTAGACACGAGGAGAAGATAAGGAACACACCCATTATCAAGAAATCACAATGTGATTATCTTTTTAAAGTGTTCCTTAAAACACTAGTGCTTAGGAAATCTATTGGAGGCAGAAGCAGTCAAGGGTAGCTTAGGGTTAGGGTTAGGGTTAGGGTGAGGGTTAGGGTACGGCTTAGGGTACGGGTTCGGGGAGGGGTTCGGGTAGGGCGTAGGGTATGGGTTAGGGTTAGGGTTAGGGTTAGTGTTAGGGTTAGGGCTCGGTTTAGTGTACGGTTTAGGATTAGGGTACGCGTTAGTGTTAGGGTAGGTGTTAGGGTTAGGGTACGCGAGAGGGTGAGGTTAGTTATTAAACCTATCCCACTCTCTAGATACCCCTTAGTACGTAAAGGAATATTATTTGGGGGTCCAGCCATGGAGAAGAGTTTAGACACTAGGAGAAGATAAGGAACACACCCATTATCAAGAAATCACATTAGGATTCTCTTTTTAACCTGTTCCTTAAAACACTAGTGCTTAGGAAATCTATTGGAGGCAGAAGCAGTCAAGGGTAGCTTAGGGTTAGGGTTAGGGTTAGGGTGAGGGTTAGGGTGTGGCTTAGGGTACGGGTTCGGGGAGGGGTTCGTGTAGGGCGTAGGGTATGGGTTAGGGTTAGGGTTAGGGTTAGTGTTAGGGTTAGGGCTCGGTTTAGGGTACGGGTTAGGATTAGGGTACGCGTTAGGGTTAGGGTAGGGGTTAGGGTTAGGGTACGCGTTAGGGTGGGGGTAGTTATTAAACCTATCACACTCTCTAGATACCCCTTAGCACGTAAAGGAATATTATTTGGGGATCCAGCCATGGAGAAGAGTTTAGACACTAGGAGAAAATAAGGAACACACCCATTATCACGAAATCACATTAGGATTCTCTTTTTAACCTGTTCCTTAAAACACTAGTGCTTAGGAAATCTACTGGAGGCAGAAGCCGTCAAGGGTAGCTTAGGGTTAGGGTTAGGGTTAGGGTGAGGGTTAGGGTACGGCTTAGGGTACGGGTTCGGGGAGGGGTTCGGGTAGGGCGTAGGTTATGGGTTACGGTTAGGGTTAGGGTTAGTGTTAGGGTTAGGGCTCGGTTTAGGGTACGGGTTAGGATTAGGGTACGCGTTAGTGTTAGGGTAGGTGTTAGGGTTAGGGTACGCGATAGGGTGAGGTTAGTTCTTAAACCTATCCCACTCTCTAGATACCCCTTAGTACGTAAAGGAATATTATTTGGGGGTCCAGCCATGGAGAAGAGTTTAGACACTAGGAGAAGATAAGGAACACACCCATTATCAAGAAATCACATTAGGATTCTCTTTTTAACCTGTTCCTTAAAACACTAGTGCTTAGGAAATCTATTGGAGGCAGAAGTCGTCAAGGGTAGCTAAGGGTTAGGGTTAGGGTTAGGGTGAGGGTTAGGGTATGGCTTAGGGTACGGGTTCGGGGAGGGGTTCGGGTAGGGCGTAGGGTATGGGTTAGGGTTAGGGTTAGTGTTAGGATTAGGGCTCGGTTTAGGGTACGGGTTAGGATTAGGGTACGCGTTAGGGTTGCGGTAGGGGTTAGGGTTAGGGTACGCGTTAGGGTGGGGGTAGTTATTAAACCTATCACACTCTCTAGATACCCCTTAGCACGTAAAGGACTATTATTTGGGGGTCCAGCCATGGAGAAGAGTTTAGACACGAGGAGAAGATAAGGAACACACCCATTATCAAGAAATCACAATGTGATTATCTTTTTAAAGTGTTCCTTAAAACACTAGTGCTTAGGAAATCTATTGGAGGCAGAAGCAGTCAAGGGTAGCTTAGGGTTAGGGTTAGGGTTAGGGTGAGGGTTAGGGTACGGCTTAGGGTACGGGTTCGGGGAGGGGTTCGGGTAGGGAGTAGGGTATGGGTTAGGGTTAGGGTTAGGGTTAGTGTTAGGGTTAGGGCTCGGTTTAGGGTACGGGTTAGGATTAGGGTACGCGTTAGGGTTAGGGTAGGGGTTATGGTTAGGGTACGCGTTAGGGTGGGGGTAGTTATTAAACCTATCACACTCTCTAGATACCCCTTAGCACGTAAAGGACTATTATTTGGGGGTCCAGCCATGAGGAACAGTTTAGACACGAGGAGAAGATAAGGAACACACCCATTATCAAGAAATCACAATGTGATTCTCTTTTTAAACTGTTCCTTAAAACACTAGTGCTTAGGAAATCTATTGGAGGCAGAAGCAGTCAAGGGTAGCTTAGGGTTAGGGTTAGGGTTAGGGTGAGGGTTAGGGTACGGCTTAGGGTACGGGTTCGGGGAGGGGTTCGGGTAGGCCGTAGGGTATGGGTTAGGGTTAGGATTAGGGTTAGTGTTAGGGTTAGGGCTCGGTTTAGGGTACGGGTTAGGGTTAGGGTACGCGTTAGTGTTAGGGTAGTGGTTAGGGTTAGGGTACGCTTTAGGGTGAGGGTAGTTATTAAACCTATCCCACTCTCTAGATACCCCTTAGCACGTACAGGAATATTATTGGGGGTCCAGCCATGGAGAAGAGTTTAGACACTAGGAGAAGATAAGGAACACACCCATTATCAAGAAATCACATTAGGATTCTCTTTTTAACCTGTTCCTTAAAACACTAGTGCTTAGGAAATCTATTGGCGGGAGAAGCAGTCAAGGGTAGCTTAGGGTTAGGGTTAGGGTTAGGGTGAGGGTTAGGGTACGGCTTAGGGTACGGGTTCGGGGAGGTGTTCGGGTAGGGCGTAGGGTATGGGTTAGGGTTAGGGCTAGTGTTAGGGTTAGGTCTCGGTTTAGGGTAAAGGTTAGGATTAGGGTATGCGTTAGGGTTAGGGTAGGGTTTACGGTTAGTGTACGCGTTAGGGTGAGGGTAGTTATTAAACCTATCCCACTCTCTAGATACCCCTTAGCACGTACAGGAATATTATAGGGGGTCCAGCCATGGAGAAGAGTTTAGACACTAGGAGAAAATAAGGAACACACCCATTATCAAGAAATCACATTAGGATTCTCTTTTTAACCTGTTCCTTAAAACACTAGTGGTTAGGAAATCTATTGGAGGCAGAAGCAGTCAAGGGTAGCTTAGGGTTAGGGTTAGGGTTAGGGTGAGGGTTAGGGTATGGCTTAGGGTACGGGTTCGGGGAGGGGTTCGGGTAGGGCGTAGGGTATGTGTTAGGGTTAGGGTTAGGGTTAATGTTAGGGTTAGTGCTCGGTTTAGGGTACGGGTTAGGATTAGGGTACGCGTTAGTGTTAGGGTAGGTGTTAGGGTTAGGGTACGCGAGAGGGTGAGGTTAGTTATTAAACCTATCCCACTCTCTAGATACCCCTTAGTACGTAAAGGAATATTATTTGGGGGTCCAGCCATGGAGAAGAGTTTAGACACTAGGAGAAGATAAGGAACACACCCATTATCAAGAAATCACATTAGGATTCTCTTTTTAACCTGTTCCTTAAAACACTAGTGCTTAGGAAATCTATTGGAGGCAGAAGCAGTCAAGGGTAGCTTAGGGTTAGGGTTAGGGTTAGGGTGAGGGTTAGGGTGTGGCTTAGGGTACGGGTTCGGGGAGGGGTTCGTGTAGGGCGTAGGGTATGGGTTAGGGTTAGGGTTAGGGTTAGTGTTAGGGTTAGGGCTCGGTTTAGGGTACGGGTTAGGATTAGGGTACGCGTTAGGGTTAGGGTAGGGGTTAGGGTTAGGGTACGCGTTAGGGTGGGGGTAGTTATTAAACCTATCACACTCTGTAGATACCCCTTAGCACGTAAAGGAATATTATTTGGGGGTCCAGCCATGGAGAAGAGTTTAGACACTAGGAGAAAATAAGGAACACACCCATTATCACGAAATCACATTAGGATTCTCTTTTTAACCTGTTCCTTAAAACACTAGTGCTTAGGAAATCTACTGGAGGCAGAAGCCGTCAAGGGTAGCTTAGGGTTAGGGTTAGGGTTAGGGTGAGGGTTAGGGTACGGCTTAGGGTACGGGTTCGGGGAGGGGTTCGGGTAGGGCGTAGGGTATGGGTTAGGGTTAGGGTTAGTTTTAGGGTTAGGGCTCGGTTTAGGGTACGGGTTAGGATTAGGGTACGCGTTAGTGTTAGGGTAGGTGTTAGGGTTAGGGTACGCGATAGGGTGAGGTTAGTTCTTAAACCTATCCCACTCTCTAGATACCCCTTAGTACGTAAAGGAATATTATTTGGGGGTCCAGCCATGGAGAAGAGTTTAGACACTAGGAGAAGATAAGGAACACACCCATTATCAAGAAATCACATTAGGATTCTCTTTTTAACCTGTTCCTTAAAACACTAGTGCTTAGGAAATCTATTGGAGGCAGAAGTCGTCAAGGGTAGCTAAGGGTTAGGGTTAGGGTTAGGGTGAGGGTTAGGGTATTGCTTAGGGTACGGGTTCGGGGAGGGGTTCGGGTAGGGCGTAGGGTATGGGTTAGGGTTAGGGTTAGGGTTAGTGTTAGGATTAGGGCTCGGTTTAGGGTACGGGTTAGGATTAGGGTACGCGTTAGGGTTACGGTAGGGGTTAGGGTTAGGGTACGCGTTAGGGTGGGGGTAGTTATTAAACCTATCACACTCTCTAGATACCCCTTAGCACGTAAAGGACTATTATTTGGGGGTCCAGCCATGGAGAAGAGTTTAGACACGAGGAGAAGATAAGGAACACACCCATTATCAAGAAATCACAATGTGATTATCTTTTTAAAGTGTTCCTTAAAACACTAGTGCTTAGGAAATCTATTGGAGGCAGAAGCAGTCAAGGGTAGCTTAGGGTTAGGGTTAGGGTTAGGGTGAGGGTTAGGGTACGGCTTAGGGTACGGGTTCGGGGAGGGGTTCGGGTAGGGCGTAGGGTATGGGTTAGGGTTAGGGTTAGGGTTAGTGTTAGGGTTAGGGCTCGGTTTAGTGTACGGTTTAGGATTAGGGTACGCGTTAGTGTTAGGGTAGGTGTTAGGGTTAGGGTACGCGAGAGGGTGAGGTTAGTTCTTAAACCTATCCCACTCTCTAGATACCCCTTAGTACGTAAAGGAATATTATTTGGGGGTCCAGCCATGGAGAAGAGTTTAGACACTAGGAGAAGATAAGGAACACACCCATTATCAAGAAATCACATTAGGATTCTCTTTTTAACCTGTTCCTTAAAACACTAGTGCTTAGGAAATCTATTGGAGGCAGAAGCAGTCAAGGGTAGCTTAGGGTTAGGGTTAGGGTTAGGGTGAGGGTTAGGGTGTGGCTTAGGGTACGGGTTCGGGGAGGGGTTCGTGTAGGGCGTAGGGTATGGGTTAGGGTTAGGGTTAGGGTTAGTGTTAGGGTTAGTGCTCGGTTTAGGGTACGGGTTAGGATTAGGGTACGCGTTAGGGTTAGGGTAGGGGTTAGGGTTAGGGTACGCGTTAGGGTGGGGGTAGTTATTAAACCTATCACACTCTCTAGATACCCCTTAGCACGTAAAGGAATATTATTTGGGGGTCCAGCCATGGAGAAGAGTTTAGACACTAGGAGAAAATAAGGAACACACCCATTATCACGAAATCACATTAGGATTCTCTTTTTAACCTGTTCCTTAAAACACTAGTGCTTAGGAAATCTACTGGAGGCAGAAGCCGTCAAGGGTAGCTTAGGGTTAGGGTTAGGGTTAGGGTGAGGGTTAGGGTACGGCTTAGGGTACGGGTTCGGGGAGGGGTTCGGTTAGGGCGTAGGGTATGGGTTAGGGTTAGGGTTAGGGTTAGTGTTAGGGTTAGGGCTCGGTTTAGGGTACGGGTTAGGATTACGGTACGCGTTAGTGTTAGGGTAGGTGTTAGGGTTAGGGTACGCGATAGGGTGAGGTTAGTTCTTAAACCTATCCCACTCTCTAGATACCCCTTAGTACGTAAAGGAATATTATTTGGGGGTCCAGCCATGGAGAAGAGTTTAGACACTAGGAGAAGATAAGGAACACACCCATTATCAAGAAATCACATTAGGATTCTCTTTTTAACCTGTTCCTTAAAACACTAGTGCTTAGGAAATCTATTGGAGGCAGAAGTCGTCAAGGGTAGCTAAGGGTTAGGGTTAGGGTTAGGGTGAGGGTTAGGGTATGGCTTAGGGTACGGGTTCGGGGAGGGGTTCGGGTAGGGCGTAGGGTATGGGTTAGGGTTAGGGTTAGGGTTAGTGTTAGGATTAGGGCTCGGTTTAGGGTACGGGTTAGGATTAGGGTACGCGTTAGGGTTGCGGTAGGGGTTAGGGTTAGGGTACGCGTTAGGGTGGGGGTAGTTATTAAACCTATCACACTCTCTAGATACCCCTTAGCACGTAAAGGACTATTATTTGGGGGTCCAGCCATGGAGAAGAGTTTAGACACGAGGAGAAGATAAGGAACACACCCATTATCAAGAAATCACAATGTGATTATCTTTTTAAAATGTTCCTTAAAACACTAGTGCTTAGGAAATCTATTGGAGGCAGAAGCAGTCAAGGGTAGCTTAGGGTTAGGGTTAGGGTTAGGGTGAGGGTTAGGGTACGGCTTAGGGTACGGGTTCGGGGAGGGGTTCGGGTAGGGCGTAGGGTATGGGTTAGGGTTAGGGTTAGGGCTAGTGTTAGGGTTAGGGCTCGGTTTAGGGTACGGGTTAGGATTAGGGTATGCGTTAGGGTTAGGGTAGGGGTTAGGGTTAGGATACGCGTTAGGGTGAGGGAAGTTATTAAACCTATCCCACTCTCTAGATACCCCTTAGCACGAAAAGGAATATTATTTGGGGGTCCAGCCATGGAGAAGAGTATAGACACGAGAAGATAAGGAACACACCCATTATCAAGAAATCACATTAGGATTCTCTTTTTAACCTGTTCCTTAAATCACTAGTGCTTAGGAAATCTATTGGAGGCAGAAGCCGTCAAGGGTAGCTTAGGGTTAGGGTTAGGGTTAGGGTGAGGGTTAGGGTACGGCTTAGGGTACGGGTTCGGGGAGGGGTTCGGGTAGGGCGTAGGGTATGGGTTAGAGTTAGGGTTAGGGTTAGTGTTAGGGTTAGCGCTCGGTTTAGGTTACGGGTTAGGATTAGGGTACGCGTTAGTGTTAGGGTAGGGGTTAGGGTTAGGGTACGCTTTAGGGTGAGGGTAGTTATTAAACCTATCCCACTCTCTAGATACCCCTTAGCACGTAAAGGAATATTATTTGGGGGTCCAGTCATGGAGAAGGGTTTAGACACTAGGAGAAGATAAGGAACACACCCATTATCAAGAAATCACATTAGGATTCTCTTTTTAACCTGTTCCTTAAAACACTAGTGCTTAGGAAATCTATTGGAGGCAGAAGCAGTCAAGGGTAGCTTAGGGTTAGGGTTAGGGTTAGGGTGAGGGTTAGGGTACGGCTTAGGGTACGGGTTCGGGGAGGGGTTCGGGTAGGGCGTAGGGTATGGGTTAGGGTTAGGGTTAGGGTTAGTGTTAGGGTTAGGGCTCGGTTTAGGGTACGGGTTAGGATTAGGGTACGCGTTAGGGTTAGGGTAGGGGTTAGGGTTAGGGTACGCGATAGGGTGAGGTTAGTTCTTAAACCTATCCCACTCTCTAGATACCCCTTAGTACGTAAAGGAATATTATTTGGGGGTCCAGCCATGGAGAAGAGTTTAGACACGAGGAGAAGATAAGGAACACACCCATTATCAAGAAATCACATTAGGATTCTCTTTTTAACCTGTTCCTTAAAACACTAGTGCTTAGGAAATCTATTGGAGGCAGAAGCCGTCAAGGGTAGCTTAAGGTTAGGGTTAGGGTTAGGGTGAGGGTTAGGGTACGGCTTACGATACGGGTTCGGGGAGGGGTTCGGGTAGGGCGTAGGGTATGGGTTAGGGTTAGGGTTAGTGTTAGTGTTAGGGTTAGGGCTCGGTTTAGGGTACGGGTTAGGATTAGGGTACGCGTTAGGGTTAGGGTAGGGGTTAGGGTTAGGGTACGCGTTAGGGTGGGGGTAGTTATTAAACCTATCCCACTCTCTAGATACCCCTTAGCATGTAAAGGAATATTATTTGGGGGTCCAGCCATGGAGAAGAGTTTAGACACGAGGAGAAGATAAGGAACACACCCATTATCAAGAAATCACATTAGGATTCTCCTTTAAACCTGTTCCTTAAATCACTAGTGCTTAGGAAATCTATTGGAGGCAGAAACCGTCAAGGGTAGCCTAGGGTTAGGGTTAGGGTTAGGGTGAGGGTTAGGGTACGGCTTAGGGTATGGGTTCGGGGAGGGATTCGGTTAGGGCGTAGGGTATGGGTTAGAGTTAGGGTTAGGGTTAGTGTTAGGGTTAGGGCTCAGTTTAGGGTACGGGTTAGGATTAGGGTACGCGTTAGTGTTAGGGTAGGGGTTAGGGTTAGGGTACGCTTTAGGGTGAGGGTAGTTATTAAACCTATCCCACTCTCTAGATACCCCTTAGCACGTAAAGGAATATTATTTGGGGGTCCAGCCATGGAGAAGGGTTTAGACACTAGGAGAAGATAAGGAACACACCCATTATCAAGAAATCACAATATGATTCTCTTTTTAAACTGTTCCTTAAAACACTAGTGGTTAGGATATCTATTGGAGGCAGAAGCAGTCAAGGGTAGCTTAGGGTTAGGGTGAGGGTTAGGGTACGGCTTAGGGTACGGGTTCGGGGAGGGTTTCGGGTAGGGATTAGGGTATGGGTTAGGGTTAGGGTTAGGGTTAGTGTTAGGGTTAGGGCTCGGTTTAGGGTACGGGATAGGATTAGGGTACTCGTTAGGGTTAGGGTAGCGGTTAGGGTTAGGGTACGCGTTACGGTGAGGGTAGTTATTAAACCTATCACACTCTCTAGATACCCCTTAGCACGTAAAGGAATATTATTTGGGCGTCGAGCCATGGAGAAGAGTTTAGACACTAGGAGAAGATAAGGAACACACCCATTATCACGAAATCACATTAGGATTCTCTTTTTAACTTGTTCCTTAAAACACTAGTGCTTAGGAAATCTATTGGAGGCAGAAGCAGTCAAGGGTAGCTTAGGGTTAGGGTTAGGGTTAGGGTGAGGGTTAGGGTACGGCTTAGGGTACGGATTCGGGGAGGGGTTCGGGTAGGGCGTAGGGTATGGGTTAGGGTTAGGGTTAGGGCTAGTGTTAGGGTTAGGGCTCGGTTTAGGGTACGGGTTAGGATTAGGGTACGCGTTAGGGTTAGGGTAGGGGTTAGGGTTAGGGTACGCGTTAGGGTGAGGGTAGTTATTAAACCTATCCCACTCTCTAGATACCCCTTAGCACGTAAAGGAATATTATTTGGGGGTCCAGCCATGGAGAAGAATTTAGACACGAGGAGAAGATAAGGAACACACCCATTATCAAGAAATCACATTAGGATTCTCTTTTTAACCTGTTCCTTAAAACACTAGTGCTTAGGAAATCTATTGGAGGAAGAAGCGGTCAAGGGTAGCTTAGGGTTAGGGTTAGGGTTAGGGTGAGGGTTAGGGTATGGCTTAGGGTACGGGTTCCGGGAGGGGTTCGGGTAGGCAGTAGGGTATGGGTTAGGGTTAGGGTTAGGGTTAGTGTTAGGGTTAGGGCTCGGTTTAGGGTACGGGTTAGGATTAGGGTACGCGTTAGGGTTAGGGTAGGGGTTATGGTTAGGGTACGCGTTAGGGTGGGGGTAGTTATTAAACCTATCACACTCTCTAGATACCCCTTAGCACGTAAAGGACTATTATTTGGGGGTCCAGCCATGGAGAACAGTTTAGACACGAGGAGAAGATAAGGAACACACCCATTATCAAGAAATCACAATGTGATTCTCTTTTTAAACTGTTCCTTAAAACACTAGTGCTTAGGAAATCTATTGGAGGCAGAAGCAGTCAAGGGTAGCTTAGGGTTAGGGTTAGGGTTAGGGTGTGGGTTAGGGTACGGCTTAGGTTACGGGTTCGGGGAGGGGTTCGGGTAGGCCGTAGTGTATGGGTTAGGGTTAGGATTAGGGTTAGTGTTAGGGTTAGGGCTCGGTTTAGGGTACGGGTTAGGATTAGGGTATGCGTTAGGGTTAGGGTAGGGGTTAGGGTTAGGATACGCGTTAGGGTGAGGGTAGTTATTAAACCTATCCCACTCTCTAGATACCCCTTAGCACGTAAAGGAATATTATTTGGGGGTCCAGCCATGGAGAAGAGTTTAGACACGAGGAGAAGATAAGGAACACACCCATTATCAAGAAATCACATTAGGATTCTCCTTTAAACCTGTTCCTTAAATCACTAGTGCTTAGGAAATCTATTGGAGGCAGAAGCCGTCAAGGGTAGCCTAGGGTAAGGGTTAGGGTTAGGGTGAGGGTTAGGGTACGGCTTAGGGTATGGGTTCGGGGAGGGATTCGGTTAGGGCGTAGGGTATGGGTTAGAGTTAGGGTTAGGGTTAGTGTTAGGGTTAGGGCTCAGTTTAGGGTACGGGTTAGGATTAGGGTACGCGTTACTGTTAGGGTAGGGGTTAGGGTTAGGGTACGCTTTAGGGTGAGGGTAGTTATTAAACCTATCCCACTCTCTAGATACCCCTTAGCACGTAAAGGAATATTATTTGGGGGTCCAGCCATGGAGAAGGGTTTAGACACTAGGAGAAGATAAGGAACACACCCATTATCAAGAAATCACAATATGATTCTCTTTTTAAACTGTTCCTTAAAACACTAGTGGTTAGGATATCTATTGGAGGCAGAAGCAGTCAAGGGTAGCTTAGGGTTAGGGTTAGGGTTAGGGTGAGGGTTAGGGTACGGCTTAGGGTACGGGTTCGGGGAGGGTTTCGGGTAGGGATTAGGGTATGGGTTAGGGTTAGGGTTAGGGTTAGTGTTAGGGTTAGGGCTCGGTTTAGGGTACGGGTTAGGATTAGGGTACTCTTTAGGGTTAGGGTAGCGGTTAGGGTTAGGTTACGCGTTAGGTTGAGGGTAGTTATTAAACCTATCACACTCTCTAGATACCCCTTAGCACGTAAAGGAATATTATTTGGGCGTCGAGCCATGGAGAAGAGTTTAGACACTAGGAGAAGATAAGGAACACACCCATTATCACGAAATCACATTAGGATTCTCTTTTTAACTTGTTCCTTAAAACACTAGTGCTTAGGAAATCTATTGGAGGCAGAAGCAGTCAAGGGTAGCTTAGGGTTAGGGTTAGGGTTAGGGTGAGGGTTAGGGTACGGCTTAGGGTACGGATTCGGGGAGGGGTTCGGGTAGGGCGTAGGGTATGGGTTAGGGTTAGGGTTAGGGCTAGTGTTAGGGTTAGGGCTCGGTTTAGGGTACGGGTTAGGATTAGGGTACGCGTTAGGGTTAGGGTAGGGGTTAGGGTTAGGGTACGCGTTAGGGTGAGGGTAGTTATTAAACCTATCCCACTCTCTAGATACCCCTTAGCACGTAAAGGAATATTATTTGGGGGTCCAGCCATGGAGAAGAGTTTAGACACGAGGAGAAGATAAGGAACACACCCATTATCAAGAAATCACATTAGGATTCTCTTTTTAACCTGTTCCTTAAAACACTAGTGCTTAGGAAATCTATTGGAGGAAGAAGCGGTCAAGGGTAGCTTAGGGTTAGGGTTAGGGTTAGGGTGAGGGTTAGGGTATGGCTTAGGGTACGGGTTCCGGGAGGGGTTCGGGTAGGGCGTAGGGTATGGCTTAGGGTTAGGGTTAGGGTTAGTGTTAGGGTTAGGGCTCGGTTTAGGGTACGGGTTAGGATTAGGGTACGCGTTAGGGTTAGGGTAGGGGTTATGGTTAGGGTACGCGTTAGGGTGGGGGTAGTTATTAAACCTATCACACTCTCTAGATACCCCTTAGCACGTAAAGGACTATTATTTGGGGGTCCAGCCATGGAGAACAGTTTAGACACGAGGAGAAGATAAGGAACACACCCATTATCAAGAAATCACAATGTGATTCTCTTTTTAAACTGTTCCTTAAAACACTAGTGCTTAGGAAATCTATTGGAGGCAGAAGCAGTCAAGGGTAGCTTAGGGTTAGGGTTAGGGTTAGGGTGAGGGTTAGGGTACGGCTTAGGGTACGGGTTCGGGGAGGGGTTCGGGTAGGCCGTAGGGTATGGGTTAGGGTTAGGATTAGGGTTAGTGTTAGGGTTAGGGCTCGGTTTAGGGTACGGGTTAGGATTAGGGTACGCGTTAGTGTTAGGGTAGTGGTTAGGGTTAGGGTACGCTTTAGGGTGAGGGTAGTTATTAAACCTATCCCACTCTCTAGATACCCCTTAGCACGTACAGGAATATTATTGGGGGTCCAGCCATGGAGAAGAGTTTAGACACTAGGAGAAGATAAGGAACACACCCATTATCAAGAAATCACATTAGGATTCTCTTTTTAACCTGTTCCTTAAAACACTAGTGCTTAGGAAATCTATTGGCGGGAGAAGCAGTCAAGGGTAGCTTAGGGTTAGGGTTAGGGTTAGGGTGAGGGTTAGGGTACGGCTTAGGGTACGGGTTCGGGGAGGTGTTCGGGTAGGGCGTAGGGTATGGGTTAGGGTTAGGGCTAGTGTTAGGGTTAGGTCTCGGTTTAGGTTAAAGGTTAGGATTAGGGTATGCGTTAGGGTTAGGGTAGGGTTTACGGTTAGTGTACGCGTTAGGGTGAGGGTAGTTATTAAACCTATCCCACTCTCTAGATACCCCTTAGCACGTACAGGAATATTATAGGGGGTCCAGCCATGGAGAAGAGTTTAGACACTAGGAGAAAATAAGGAACACACCATTATCACGAAATCACATTAGGATTCTCTTTATAACGTGTTCCTTAAAACACTAGTGGTTAGGAAATCTATTGGAGGCAGAAGCAGTCAAGGGTAGCTTAGGGTTAGGGTTAGGGTTAGGGTGAGGGTTAGGGTACGGCTTAGGTTACGGGTTTGGGGAGGGGTTCGGGTAGGGCGTAGGGTATGTGTTAGGGTTAGGGTTAGGGTTAATGTTAGGGTTAGTGCTCGGTTTAGGGTACGGGTTAGGATTAGGGTACGCGTTAGGGTTAGGGCAGGGGTTAGGGTTAGGGTACGCGTTAGGGTGGGGGTAGTTATTAAACCTATCACACTCTCTAGATAACCCTTAGCACATAAAGGAATATTATTTGGGGGTTAAGCCATGGAGAAGAGTTTAGACACGAGGAGAAGATAAGGAACACACCCATTATCAAGAAATCACATTAGGATTCTCTTTTTAACATGTTCCTTAAAACACTAGTGCTTAGGAAATCTATTGGAGGCACAAGCCGTCAAGGGTAGCTTAGGGTTAGGGTTAGGGTTAGGGTGAGGGTTAGGGTACGGCTTAGGGTACGGGTTCGGGGAGGGGTTCGGGTAGGGCGTAGGGTATGGGTAAGGGTTAGGGTTAGGGCTAGTGTTAGGGTTAGGGCTCGGTTTAGGGTACAGGTTAGGATTAGGGTACGCATTAGTGTTAGGGTAGGGGTTAGGGTTAGTGTACGCGTTCGGGTGAGGGTAGTTATTAAACCTATCCCACTCTCTAGATACCCCTTAGCACGTACAGGAATATTATTGGGGGTCCAGCCATGGAGAAGAGTTTAGACACTAGGAGAAGATAAGGAACACACCCATTATCAAGAAATCACATTAGGATTCTCTTTTTAACCTGTTCCTTAAAACCCTAGTGCTTAGGAAATCTATTGGAGGCAGAAGCAGTCAAGGGTAGCTTAGGTTTAGGGTTAGGGTTAGGGTGAGGGTTAGGGTATGGCTTAGGGTACGGGTTCGGGGAGGGGTTCCTGTAGGACGTAGGGTATGGGTTAGGGTTAGGGTTAGGGTTAGTGTTAGGGTTAGGGCTCGGTTTAGGGTACGGGTTAGGATTAGGGTACGCGTTAGGGTTAGGGTAGGGGTTAGGGTTAGGGTACGCGTTAGGGTGGTGGTAGTTATTAAACCTATCACATTCTCTAGATACCCCTTAGCACGTAAAGGAATATTATTTGGGGGTGCAGCCATGGAGAAGAGTTTAGACACTAGGAGAAGATAAGGAACACACCCATTATCACGAAATCACATTAGGATTCTCTTTTTAACCTGTTCCTTAAAACACTAGTGCGTAGGAAATCTATTGGAGGCAGAAGCCGTCAAGGGTAGCTTAGGGTTAGGGTTAGGGTTAGGGTGAGGGTTAGGGTACGGCTTAGGGTACGGGTTCGGGGAGGGGTTCGGGTAGGGCGTAGAGTATGGGTTAGGGTTAGGGTTAGGGTTAGTGTTAGGGTTAGGGCTCGGTTTAGGGTACGGGTTAGGATTAGGGTACGCGTTAGGGTTAGGGTAGGGGTTAGGGTTAGGGTACGCGATAGGGTGAGGTTAGTTATTAAACCTATCCCACTCTCTAGATACCCCTTAGTACGTAAAGGAATATTATTTGGGGGTCCAGCCATGGAGAAGAGTTTAGACACGAGGAGAAGATTAGGAACACACCCATTATCAAGAAATCACAATAGGATTCTCTTTTTAACCTGTTCCTTAAAACACTAGTGCTTAGGAAATGTATTGGAGGCAGAAGCCGTCAAGGGTAGCTTAGGGTTAGGGTTAGGGTTAGGGTGAGGGTTAGGGTACGGTTTAGGGTACGGGTTCAGGGAGGGGTTCGGGTAGGGCGTAGGGTATGGGTTAGGGTTAGGGTTAGAGTTAGTGTTAGGGTTAGGGCTCGGTTTAGGATACGGGTTAGGATTAGGGTACGCACTAGGGTTAGGGTAGGGGTTAAGGTTAGTGTACGCGTTAGGGTGATGGTAGTTATTAAACCTATCACACTCTCTAGATACCCCTTAGCACGTAAAGGAATATTATTTGGGGGTCCAGCCATGGAGAAGAGTTTAGACACGAGGAGAAGATAAGGAACACACCCATTATCACGAAATCACATTAGGATTCTCTTTTTAACCTGTTCCTTAAAACACTAGTGCTTAGGAAATCTATTGGAGGCAGAAGCAGTCAAGGGTAGCTTAGGGTTAGGGTTAGGGTTAGGGTGAGGGTTAGGGTACGGCTTAGGGTACGGGTTCGGGGAGGGGTTCGGGTAGGCCGTAGGGTATGGGTTAGGGTTAGGGTTAGGGTTAGTGTTAGGGTTAGGGCTCGGTTTAGGGTACGGGTTAGGATTAGGGTACGCGCTAGGGTTAGGGTAGGGGTTAGGGTTAGGGTACGCGTTAGGGTGAGGGTAGTTATTAAACCTATCCCACTCTCTAGATACCCCTTAGCACGTAAAGGAATATTATTTGGGGGTCCAGCCATGGAGAAGGGTTTAGACACTAGGAGAAGATAAGGAACACACCCATTATCAAGAAATCACAATATGATTCTCTTTTTAAACTGTTCCTTAAAACACTAGTGGTTAGGAAATCTATTGGAGGCAGAAGCCGTCAAGGGTAGCTTAGGGTTAGGGTGAGGGTTAGGGTACTGTTTAGGGTACGGGTTCAGGGAGGGGTTCGTTTAGGGCGTAGGGTATGGGTTAGGGTTAGGGTTAGAGTTAGTGTTAGGGTTAGGGCTCGGTTTAGGGTACGGGTTAGGATTAGGGTACGCGCTAGGGTTAGGGTAGGGGTTAGGGTTAGGGTACGCGTTAGGGTGAGGGTAGTTATTAAACCTATCACACTCTCTAGATACCCCTTAGCACATAAAGGAATATTATTGGGGGGTCCAGCCATGGAGAAGAGTTTAGACACGAGGAGAAGACAAGGAACACACCCATTATCAAGAAATCACATTAGGATTCTCTTTTTAACATGTTCCTTAAAACACTAGTGCTTAGGAAATATATTGGAGGCAGAAGCCGTCAAGGGTAGCTTAGGGTTAGGGTTAGGGTTAGGGTGAGGGTTAGGGTACGGCTTAGGGTACGGGTTCGGGGAGGTGTTCGGGTAGGGCGTAGGGTATGGGTTAGGGTTAGGGTTAGGGCTAGTGTTAGGTTTAGGGCTCGGTTTAGGGTACGGGTTAGGATTAGGCTACGCGTTAGGGTTAGGGTAGGGGTTAGGGTTAGTGTACGTGTTAGGGTGAGGGTAGTTATTAAACCTATCCCACTCTCTAGATACCCCTTAGCACGTAAATGAATATTATTGGGGGTCCAGCCATGGAGAAGAGTTTAGACACTAGGAGAAGATAAGGAACACACCCATTATCAGGAAATCACATTAGGATTCTCTTTTTAACCTGTTCCTTAAAACACTAGTGCTTAGGAAATCTATTGGAGGTAGAAGCAGTCAAGGGTAGCTTAGGGTTAGGGTTAGGGTTAGGGTGAGGGTTAGGGTATGGCTTAGGGTACGGGTTCGGGGAGGGGTTCGGGTAGGGCGTAGGGTATGGGTTAGGGTTAGGGTTAGGGTTAGTGTTAGGGTTAGGGCTCGGTTTAGGGTACGGTTTAGGATTAGGGTACGCGTTAGGGTTAGGGCAGGGGTTAGGGTTAGGATACGCATTAGGGTGGGGGTAGTTATTAAACCTATCACACTCTCTAGATACCCCTTAGCACGTAAAGGAATATTATTTGGGGGTCCAGCCATGGAGAAGAGTTTAGACACGAGGAGAAAATAAGGAACACACCCATTATCAAGAAACCACATTAGGATTCTCTTTTTAACCTGTTCCTTAAAACACTAGTGCTTAGGAAATCTATTGGAGGCAGAAGCAGTCAAGGGTAGCTTAGGGTTAGGGTTAGGGTTAGGGTGAGGGTTAGGGTACGGTTTAGGGTACGGGTTCAGGGAGGGGTTCGGGTAGGGTGTAGGGTATGGGTTAGTGTTAGGGTTAGAATTAGTGTTAGGGTTAGGGCTCGGTTTAGGGTACGGGTTAGGATTAGGGTACGCACTAGGGTTAGGGTAGGGGTTATGGTTAGGGTACGCGTTAGGGTGAGGGTAGTTATTAAACCTATCACACTCTCTAGATACCCCTTAGCACATAAAGGAATATTATTGGGGGGTCCAGCCATGGAGAAGAGTTTAGACACGAGGAGAAGACAAGGAACACACCCATTATCAAGAAATCACATTAGGATTCTCTTTTTAACATGTTCCTTAAAACACTAGTGCTTAGGAAATCTATTGGAGGCAGAAGCCGTCAAGGGTAGCTTAGGGTTAGGGTTAGGGTTAGGGTGAGGGTTAGGGTACGGCTTAGGGTACGGGTTCGGGGAGGTGTTCGGGTAGGGCGTAGGGTATGGGTTAGGGTTAGGGTTAGGGCTAGTGTTAGGTTTAGGCCTCGGTTTAGGGTACAGGTTAGGATTAGGCTACGCGTTAGGGTTAGGGTAGGGGTTAGGGTTAGTGTACGCGTTAGGGTGAGGGTAGTTATTAAACCTATCCCACTCTCTAGATACCCCTTAGCACGTAAAGGAATATTATTGGGGGTCCAGCCATGGAGAAGAGTTTAGACACTAGGAGAAGATAAGGAACACACCCATTATCACGAAATCACATTAGGATTCTCTTTTTAACCTGTTCCTTAAATCACTAGTGCTTAGGAAATCTATTGGAGGCAGAAGCCGTCAAGGGTAGCTTAGGGTTAGGGTTAGGGTTAGGGTGAGGGTTAGGGTACGGCTTAGGGTACGGGTTCGGGGAGGGGTTCGGGTAGGGCGTAGGGTATGGGTTAGAGTTAGGGTTAGAATTAGTGTTAGGGTTAGCGCTCGGTTTAGGTTACGGGTTAGGATTAGGGTACGCGTTAGTGTTAGGGTAGGGGTTAGGGTTAGGGTACGCTTTAGGGTGAGGGTAGTTATTAAACCTATCCCACTCTCTAGATACCCCTTAGCACGTAAAGGAATATTATTTGGGGGTCCAGTCATGGAGAAGGGTTTAGACACTAGGAGAAGATAAGGAACACACCCATTATCAAGAAATCACATTAGGATTCTCTTTTTAACCTGTTCCTTAAAACACTAGTGCTTAGGAAATCTATTGGAGGCAGAAGCAGTCAAGGGTAGCTTAGGGTTAGGGTTAGGGTTAGGGTGAGGGTTAGGGTATGGCTTAGGGTACGGGTTCGGGGAGGGGTTCGGGTAGGGCGTAGGGTATGGGTTAGGGTTAGGGTTAGGGTTAGTGTTAGGGTTAGGGCTCGGTTTAGGGTACGGGTTAGGATTAGGGTACGCGTTAGGGTTAGGGTAGGGGTTCGGGTTAGGGTACGCGATAGGGTGAGGTTAGTTCTTAAACCTATCCCACTCTCTAGATACCCCTTAGTACGTAAAGGAATATTATTTGGGGGTCCAGCCATGGAGAAGAGTTTAGACACGAGGAGAAGATAAGGAACACACCCATTATCAAGAAATCACATTAGGATTCTCTTTTTAACCTGTTCCTTAAAACACTAATGCTTAGGAAATCTATTGGAGGCAGAAGCAGTCAAGGGTAGCTTAGGGTTAGGGTTAGGGTTAGGGTGAGGGTTAGGGTACGGCTTAGGGTACGGGTTCGGGGAGGGGTTCGGGTAGGCCGTAGGGTATGGGTTAGGGTTAGTGTTAGGGTTAGTGTTAGGGTTAGGGCTCGGTTTAGGGTACGGGTTAGGATTGGGGTACGCGTTAGTGTTAGGGTAGTGGTTAGGGTTAGGGTACGCTTTAGGGTGAGGGTAGTTATTAAACCTATCCCACTCTCTAGATACCCCTTAGCACGTAAAGGAATATTATTTGGGGGTCCAGCCATGGAGAAGAATTTAGACACTAGGAGAAGATAAGGAACACACCCATTATCAAGAAATCACAATATGATTCTCTTTTTAAACTGTTCCTTAAAACACTAGTGGTTAGGAAATCTATTGGAGGCAGAAGCAGTCAAGGGTAGCTTAGGGTTAGGGTTAGGGTTAGGGTGAGGGTTAGGGTACGGCTTAGGTTACGGGTTCGGGGAGGGGTTCGGGTAGGAGGTAGGGTATGGTTTAGGGTTAGGGTTAGGGCTAGTGTTAGGGTTAGGGCTCGGTTTAGGGTACGGGTTAGGATTAGGGTACACGTTAGGGTTCGGGTAGGGGTTAGGGTTAGGGTACGCGTTAGGGTGAGGGTAGTTATTAAACCTATCCCACTCTCTAGATACCCCTTAGCACGTAAAGGAATATTATTTGGGGGTCCAGCCATGGAGAAGAGTTTAGACACGAGGAGAAGATAAGGAACACACCCATTATCAAGAAATCACATTAGGATTCTCTTTTTAACCTGTTCCTTAAAACACTAGTGCTTAGGAAATCTATTGGAGGCAGAAGCAGTCAAGGGTAGCTTAGGGTTAGGGTTAGGGTTAGGGTGAGGGTTAGGGTACGGTTTAGGGTACGGGTTCAGGGAGGGGTTCGGATAGGGCGTAGGGTATGGGTTAGGGTTAGGGTTAGGGTTAGTGTTAGGGTTAGGGCTCGGTTTAGGGTACGGGTTAGGATTAGGGTACGCGTTAGCGTTAGGGTAGGGGTTAGGGTTAGGGTACGCGTTAGGGTGGGCGTAGTTATTAAACCTATCACACTCTCTAGATACCCCTTAGCATGTAAAGGACTATTATTTGGGGGTCCAGTCATGGAGAAGAGTTTAGACACGAGGAGAATATAAGGAACACACCCATTATCAAGAAATCACAATGTGATTCTCTTTTTAAACTGTTCCTTAAAACACTAGTGCTTAGGAAATCTATTGGAGGCAGAAGCAGTCAAGGGTAGCTTAGGGTTAGGGTTAGGGTTAGGGTGAGGGTTAGGGTACCGCTTAGGGTACGGGTTCGGGGAGGGGTTCGGGTAGGGCGTAGGGTATGGGTTAGTGTTAGGGTTAGGGCTAGTGTTAGGGTTAGGGCTCGGTTTAGGGTACGGGTTAGGATTAGGGTACGCGTTAGGGTTAGGGTAGGGGTTAGGGTTAGGGTATGCGATAGGGTGAGATTAGTTATTAAACCTATCCCACTCTCTAGATACCCCTTAGCACGTAAAGGAATATTATTTGGGGGTCCAGCCATGGAGAAGAGTTTAGACACTAGGAGAAGATAAGGAACACACCCATTATCAAGAAATCACATTAGGATTCTCTTTTTAACCTGTTCCTTAAAACACTACTGCTTAGGAAATCTATTGGAGGCAGAAGCAGTCAAGGGTAGCTTAGGGTTAGGGTTAGGGTTAGGGTGAGGGTTAGGGTACGGCTTACGAAACGGGTTCGGGGAGGGGTTCGGGTAGGGCGTAGGGTATGGGTTAGGGTTAGGGTTAGGGCTAGTGTTAGGGTTAGGGCTCGGTTTAGGGTACGGGTTAGGATTAGGGTATGCGTTAGGGTTAGGGTAGGGGTTAGGGTTAGGATACGCTTTAGGGTGAGGGTAGTTATTAAACCTATCCCACTCTCTAGATACCCCTTAGCACGTAAGGGAATATTATTTGGAGGTCCAGCCATGGAGAAGAGTTTAGACACGAGGAGAAGATAAGGAACACACCCATTATCAAGAAATCACATAAGGATTCTCTTTTTAACATGTTCCTTAAAACACTAGTGCTTAGGAAATCTATTGGAGGCAGAAGCCGTCAAGGGTAGCTTAGGGTTAGGGTTAGGGTTAGGGTGAGGGCTAGGGTACGGCTTAGGGTACGGGTTCGGGGAGGGGTTCGGGTAGGCCGTAGGGTATGGGTTAGGGTTAGGGTTAGGGCTAGTGTTAGGTTTAGGGCTCGGTTTAGGGTACAGGTTAGGATTAGGCTACGCGTTAGGGTTAGGGTAGGGGTTAGGGTTAGTGTACGCGTTAGGGTGAGGGTAGTTATTAAACCTATCCCACTCTCTAGATACCCCTTAGCACGTAAAGGAATATTATTGGGGGTCCAGCCATGGAGAAGAGTTTAGACACTAGGAGAAGATAAGGAACACACCCATTATCACGAAATCACATTAGGATTCTCTTTTTAACCTGTTCCTTAAATCACTAGTGCTTAGGAAATCTATTGGAGGCAGAAGCCGTCAAGGGTAGCTTAGGGTTAGGGTTAGGGTTAGGGTGAGGGTTAGGGTACGGCTTAGGGTACGGGTTCGGGGAGGGGTTCGGGTAGGGCGTAGGGTATGGGTTAGAGTTAGGGTTAGAATTAGTGTTAGGGTTAGCGCTCGGTTTAGGTTACGGGTTAGGATTAGGGTACGCGTTAGTGTTAGGGTAGGGGTTAGGGTTAGGGTACGCTTTAGGGTGAGGGTAGTTATTAAACCTATCCCACTCTCTAGATACCCCTTAGCACGTAAAGGAATATTATTTGGGGGTCCAGTCATGGAGAAGGGTTTAGACACTAGGAGAAGATAAGGAACACACCCATTATCAAGAAATCACATTAGGATTCTCTTTTTAACCTGTTCCTTAAAACACTAGTGCTTAGGAAATCTATTGGAGGCAGAAGCAGTCAAGGGTAGCTTAGGGTTAGGGTTAGGGTTAGGGTGAGGGTTAGGGTATGGCTTAGGGTACGGGTTCGGGGAGGGGTTCGGGTAGGGCGTAGGGTATGGGTTAGGGTTAGGGTTAGGGTTAGTGTTAGGGTTAGGGCTCGGTTTAGGGTACGGGTTAGGATTAGGGTACGCGTTAGGGTTAGGGTAGGGGTTCGGGTTAGGGTACGCGATAGGGTGAGGTTAGTTCTTAAACCTATCCCACTCTCTAGATACCCCTTAGTACGTAAAGGAATATTATTTGGGGGTCCAGCCATGGAGAAGAGTTTAGACACGAGGAGAAGATAAGGAACACACCCATTATCAAGAAATCACATTAGGATTCTCTTTTTAACCTGTTCCTTAAAACACTAATGCTTAGGAAATCTATTGGAGGCAGAAGCAGTCAAGGGTAGCTTAGGGTTAGGGTTAGGGTTAGGGTGAGGGTTAGGGTACGGCTTAGGGTACGGGTTCGGGGAGGGGTTCGGGTAGGCCGTAGGGTATGGGTTAGGGTTAGTGTTAGGGTTAGTGTTAGGGTTAGGGCTCGGTTTAGGGTACGGGTTAGGATTGGGGTACGCGTTAGTGTTAGGGTAGTGGTTAGGGTTAGGGTACGCTTTAGGGTGAGGGTAGTTATTAAACCTATCCCACTCTCTAGATACCCCTTAGCACGTAAAGGAATATTATTTGGGGGTCCAGCCATGGAGAAGAATTTAGACACTAGGAGAAGATAAGGAACACACCCATTATCAAGAAATCACAATATGATTCTCTTTTTAAACTGTTCCTTAAAACACTAGTGGTTAGGAAATCTATTGGAGGCAGAAGCAGTCAAGGGTAGCTTAGGGTTAGGGTTAGGGTTAGGGTGAGGGTTAGGGTACGGCTTAGGTTACGGGTTCGGGGAGGGGTTCGGGTAGGACGTAGGGTATGGTTTAGGGTTAGGGTTAGGGCTAGTGTTAGGGTTCGGGCTCGGTTTAGGGTACGGGTTAGGATTAGGGTACACGTTAGGGTTCGGGTAGGGGTTAGGGTTAGGGTACGCGTTAGGGTGAGGGTAGTTATTAAACCTATCCCACTCTCTAGATACCCCTTAGCACGTAAAGGAATATTATTTGGGGGTCCAGCCATGGAGAAGAGTTTAGACACGAGGAGAAGATAAGGAACACACCCATTATCAAGAAATCACATTAGGATTCTCTTTTTAACCTGTTCCTTAAAACACTAGTGCTTAGGAAATCTATTGGAGGCAGAAGCAGTCAAGGGTAGCTTAGGGTTAGGGTTAGGGTTAGGGTGAGGGTTAGGGTACGGTTTAGGGTACGGGTTCAGGGAGGGGTTCGGATAGGGCGTAGGGTATGGGTTAGGGTTAGGGTTAGGGTTAGTGTTAGGGTTAGGGCTCGGTTTAGGGTACGGGTTAGGATTAGGGTACGCGTTAGCGTTAGGGTAGGGGTTAGGGTTAGGGTACGCGTTAGGGTGGGCGTAGTTATTAAACCTATCACACTCTCTAGATACCCCTTAGCATGTAAAGGACTATTATTTGGGGGTCCAGTCATGGAGAAGAGTTTAGACACGAGGAGAATATAAGGAACACACCCATTATCAAGAAATCACAATGTGATTCTCTTTTTAAACTGTTCCTTAAAACACTAGTGCTTAGGAAATCTATTGGAGGCAGAAGCAGTCAAGGGTAGCTTAGGGTTAGGGTTAGGGTTAGGGTGAGGGTTAGGGTACCGCTTAGGGTACGGGTTCGGGGAGGGGTTCGGGTAGGGCGTAGGGTATGGGTTAGTGTTAGGGTTAGGGCTAGTGTTAGGGTTAGGGCTCGGTTTAGGGTACGGGTTAGGATTAGGGTATGCGTTAGGGTTAGGGTAGGGGTTAGGGTTAGGGTATGCGATAGGGTGAGATTAGTTATTAAACCTATCCCACTCTCTAGATACCCCTTAGCACGTAAAGGAATATTATTTGGGGGTCCAGCCATGGAGAAGAGTTTAGACACTAGGAGAAGATAAGGAACACACCCATTATCAAGAAATCACATTAGGATTCTCTTTTTAACCTGTTCCTTAAAACACTACTGCTTAGGAAATCTATTGGAGGCAGAAGCAGTCAAGGGTAGCTTAGGGTTAGGGTTAGGGTTAGGGTGAGGGTTAGGGTACGGCTTACGAAACGGGTTCGGGGAGGGGTTCGGGTAGGGCGTAGGGTATGGGTTAGGGTTAGGGTTAGGGCTAGTGTTAGGGTTAGGGCTCGGTTTAGGGTACGGGTTAGGATTAGGGTATGCGTTAGGGTTAGGGTAGGGGTTAGGGTTAGGATACGCTTTAGGGTGAGGGTAGTTATTAAACCTATCCCACTCTCTAGATACCCCTTAGCACGTAAGGGAATATTATTTGGAGGTCCAGCCATGGAGAAGAGTTTAGACACGAGGAGAAGATAAGGAACACACCCATTATCAAGAAATCACATAAGGATTCTCTTTTTAACATGTTCCTTAAAACACTAGTGCTTAGGAAATCTATTGGAGGCAGAAGCCGTCAAGGGTAGCTTAGGGTTAGGCTTAGGGTTAGGGTGAGGGCTAGGGTACGGCTTAGGGTACGGGTTCGGGGAGGGGTTCGGGTAGGCCGTAGGGTATGGGTTAGGGTTAGGGTTAGGGCTAGTGTTAGGTTTAGGGCTCGGTTTAGGGTACAGGTTAGGATTAGGCTACGCGTTAGGGTTAGGGTAGGGGTTAGGGTTAGTGTACGCGTTAGGGTGAGGGTAGTTATTAAACCTATCCCACTCTCTAGATACCCCTTAGCACGTAAAGGAATATTATTGGGGGTCCAGCCATGGAGAAGAGTTTAGACACTAGGAGAAGATAAGGAACACACCCATTATCACGAAATCACATTAGGATTCTCTTTTTAACCTGTTCCTTAAATCACTAGTGCTTAGGAAATCTATTGGAGGCAGAAGCCGTCAAGGGTAGCTTAGGGTTAGGGTTAGGGTTAGGGTGAGGGTTAGGGTACGGCTTAGGGTACGGGTTCGGGGAGGGGTTCGGGTAGGGCGTAGGGTATGGGTTAGAGTTAGGGTTAGAATTAGTGTTAGGGTTAGCGCTCGGTTTAGGTTACGGGTTAGGATTAGGGTACGCGTTAGTGTTAGGGTAGGGGTTAGGGTTAGGGTACGCTTTAGGGTGAGGGTAGTTATTAAACCTATCCCACTCTCTAGATACCCCTTAGCACGTAAAG